>NC_080575.1:41383003-41706170 GCF_029962835.1 Magnolia sinica
CATGGATGAGATGATAGTGGTGGTGGTAAAATGAGAAAGAACTTTGGCATTCACTTATTTTGGGTTTTGCTGATTGTTATTGGTTTGTCGGGATGTCATGACTCAATATCTCCCCAATTGAATGACCGTAAACTGTTTGATAGTTGGACCATCGGTACTGTACAATGGTTGGCTGGAGCAAAAGAACATTTTTTTTTGGCTTGCAATGGCACCTTTGAATGTAGTTCCTACCATCAATCCAAGTCGTTCATTTCATGCGCCCAATGCTTTGAAAGTCAAATCGGATCATAGGATTGAAATTACAAAATTACAAATCATAAAGTCATAGGATTTTGTTAATATTTTACATAAACATAGAAAATTTGGAAATAAAATTCATAAAATGTAGAAAAATAGAATATAATTAAATATTGATTATTATACCATTCCATAACATTATTTGTTGATAAGTGTAGAATATATTACTACCACACATTGTTTGACATTATTTAATAAAAGGCATGTTAAATGTGGTTCATTCCATACTTCAAAGTGTTTGATGGTTATTATCTGAACTCTTAAGTTGAAAAACTTCACAAAACTAAAGAGCAACATTATCAAGAGTGTGAAACAACCACTTGCTCTAAAAGCTCAAGCTGTTAGAGTATGGTGTATCAAAGTATATCAAGGAACCTTAACACTCCAACACTCCCCCACACGTGCGGGGTGGAACGCCGCATGGGAACATACTGGGCAAGGGTGGAGGGACACTCACAACTCACACCATAAATGGCCCCCGTGGGAGAATATAATAGGGAAGCACATTTGCAGCTCCTGGGATTCGAACACAAGACCTTCCGCTCTGGTACTCTAACAACGAGAATGTGATTATTAGAAGTCAAAGGATTTCCCAAAGGTCTAAACTCCATGGACTGGAAAAGCAAAAAAATAAAATAATAATAATAATAATAAAATAAAATGGTGCATCATCAATTTAAAGTTTCATATAGCAATATTATATAATTAGCATATCAGCTTAAGCATTGCCACCAACTTGATGCACTTCAAAATTATGTTCCTCTCAAAGCATAAACGTTGTCATGTTTCAAACTCAACAAGTTAATGGGGCCTTTTAAAAATCTTTTAAAACAGAAAAGGTAAGTCAAATCATAACCACCGTTGCCACAATAAATATAGGTCAACATGAATACGACATCCACAAAACCCTCCAGATAAATCATAGATCCATTTCATGTCTCAGCCTATTAAGAGGCAAGAAATCATTAAAAATAATAATAATAAGGCCCCAAAATATAAGGTTGATGTATCATTTAATTTTACGAAAATTGTTAAACCACAAGAAACTACATTGTGAAAATTCTTAACTTGTTTATTCCGTTGAGAATAGCAAGAATAGATAAGAGTAGGTGAGAGTTTTGTGAGAGATCTATAGAGATCTTAACAGATACACATCTTAACAAAAAAGAAAATAGCCTAATCTAGGAAGATTAATCTATTCTAACAAAAATAAATGAATTGACAAGTTTAAATTTATTCTTAAAGCCCCTACTGATTTAAAAACATACAATGGGATCCAATCAAAATTTTAAAAAGAAGAGAACAAGTATGATTTGAATCTAAATCGGGATTCAAATCATAAAGCGAAGGACGCAAATCATAGTCATAGGATTTATCCAAAAAGGGATTCAAAGTGAGATTCAAATCACTTTTTCCTAAGATTTTACCCAAATCATAAATCGTAGGATTCTTACAACTATGGATGCACCAACCATGGACAAGCCATGGTGATGGAAACAGGTCGGGTCAGCCCTAGCGCAACCTGGTTATTTAATTAAGCCTACAAGTAGGCTAGGCCCGGCTTTTTAGTAAATGGACCTCTGATTTCAGGCCAAAGCCTGAACATCATAAATGCGCCTGTTCCTGGGCTTTGGTCCATATTCATTAGAAAATTTTGCAAAACCTATCCTGGCCCTTTCGTTAATCTGGCTTCAAAATCAGGTCCATACAAGATCCACATCCTCTGTTTTTGAGAAGTAATGAAATTTTATTAGAAAAAACGCCACAAAGGCAGCAGAAATACAACAATGCACAAACCCAAATCAAGAGGGAAAAATAACTCATCAAGAGCTTCTAAACTGGAAACCCATTTCAAAACATCTGACTTTGCCCAAGAAAACACCTCCGAAGCCACCCCACTTTGGTTCCGAAAACACCAGTTATGTCAACACAAATCAAGCCAACTTTTTCTAATTATATTAGACAATTGGAATCCCATGTAGATGCCTCATTTAGCTTACTTCTTTTATTTTCTGGCTACTGAATGTTAGGTTGTTACCATTCAAAAAGATGTAAAAGTTTGAGTGTGTGTGTGTGTGGGGGGGGGGGGGGGGGTGGCTGCTTTTTGAAAGTTTAATTGCTTAAAGAGTGTACCTGAGTCACAGCGATGTCTCTGGTTATTCGGTTCTCAGCCACAGACCACAAACTGGTAAATTACAATAGCAAAAATATAGTCAACAAATGTTACTTTCAAAAATAGGTAAAATAATGCATTAGGATGTCCTGATGTTATATATCAAAATGAAGTCAATGCACATAACTTAGTATTAAACAACTCTTCAAGGTGTTGTGAAACTGATAAGCAGGTAACCAGACCAAAATTATTCAGAGGCAGGAATTTCCAATGCAACGTTATTTTGGAACTAGTATATTTGTTATTTGGCAGACAGAGTCGTTGTTTCAACAACAGGCTTATTTTCTGTTTGGGAAACATATTAAAACTCGTATGAACTTGAGATTCACTTCCAAACATTCTATTTGGAAAATATCCATCACGCAGGTGCCATCTTTGACTGCCCATTCCTCTAAAATTTCGCTTTGATCCAATGACAAGATATGATCGATTGATATAAAAATGGAGGGTCCATGTGGAATATAGTAGAAAAAGATTGATCATTGGTTTGTACCATCCATCATATGGGACACTTCTGATCGCCCATGACTCTCAAGAATCACTTTGAATAGATGATCTCAACCATTTAATCAATAGCTAAGAATATGGATGCTCCAGATCAACTATACTCATAGAGGCTCATTCATCAATTTCAATTGTCCCCATCCCAGATTTCCCGTTGGTCTCAAGAATCATTTGGTTGGATTTTTCTATACATTCAAACAATAGACAAGAAAACTGATGGTCATAATTGATCACATCGGAAAGTTCTCACTATGATTGCATGTGCATCTCAAATAACATCGGAAAGTTCTCACTATGATCTGGACCAATCTGTAGCCAAGAAAATGGATAGTTCAATTTGTTCATATTAGAAAAGGTCCGATCATCAATATGGGCCATCCATCATGAGGGCCCCACCTTTGGTTCCACATTCATCTCAAAAATCACATGGCTTGACTGATCTGAACCATTTGATCAATGGCCATGAAAATTGACAGTCCCGATTGATTATATTTCAAAATGCTTGGTCATTGATCTAGACCATCCATATTGTCCATGCCTCTCAATAATTACTTCAATCAAACAAGCCTAACCACCCAATCAATGGTTAGAAAAATGAATGGTATATATTGATTATACTAGGGAGGTGTATGGTTGCTAGTTCTTATATTTCTTGACTTCTCAATTCCGTGGTGTGTGTGTATATATACTCTCTCTCTCTCTCTCTCTCTCTCTCTCTCTCTCTCTCTCTCTCTCTCTCTCTCTCTATATATATATATATATATAGAGAGAGAGAGAGAGAGAGGAATGCTCACCTGCGCACCTTTGCATATGAGTCTTAGGCACAAAATCTGAATAGTCAACGTGATGCGGCACCCCTTGAAACCTCACAAGCCCAAATTTTAGCCCAATACAAAACTCTGGTGGGCCATGGCAAAAGGAAACATTTTCCTCCCTTGATTTGCATTTCTCTTTGCTATGGCCCACTAGAGTTTTGGATCAGGCTGAAAAATGGGCCCATAGAGTTTCAAGGGGTGCCGCATCACGTGGACCGTTCAGATTCTGTGCCTAAGACACGTGTGCAAAGGTGCCCATGTGAGCATTCCTCTCTCTCTCTCTCTCTCTCTCTCTCTCTCTCTCTCTCTCTCTCTCTATATATATATATATATATATATAGATATGGGAAAAGATTCTATGCGGTCGAGCTCATTGGAACTTCCCATGAGGTCGAGCTGTGTGGGCCCCACCATGATGTATGTCGAACATCAACACCGTCAGTCAGATGCACTATTTTAAATATCGAAGATATCGGCCGATATATCCCACAATATATCTTGTATCCCACTAGTGCGATACGAAACGCACAAGTAGTGCAATATCCCACATGTTCGATCTAGTGAGCATTTTCAAATTTCAATGCTCTTATTTTCTGTAAATCATGTTAAATTAGTGTCTAATTGTTACAAATTCAAGATTTTTCATGTTCTGCATGAAAAATCATGGATTGGGAGCTTTGATTTCGAGATTTGGAGGAGATGGGCTGAGTTGTGAAAAATTGAAAAAAAAAATTCAAAATTTCCCAATTTCTCGCAAATCATTTGCAATCTTTGTGTTCAAACATCACATCAAACATATCTGTAACCTAATCTAGTGATTCTTCTTTTTCTTTTGAATGTATTGCTTGTGTTTCCACACGTCTTCTTGCGTTTATAAATTATATGAATAGACATTGATTATACTTGCATCAATTCAGTTAGACAACGCATAGATTAGGACCCCATACAAAGAAAACCTATTATGTGTACTTGTTTTTTATAATGTTTTGATTTATAAGTGTGTATTGATGTCTTTTTTAACAATCACCGAAGTTTCATCGAAAAATTCAACCAATTTCCCAATGTTTCCCCATGTTTCCAACAACAGCGATACATAACACGATACAACCGATATATCCCATGCGATAACCGATACGTATCCGTATCCCAAGAATACGATACGTAATGCGATACCGATATTTCGAACATTGGTCTGATGTACCATTCCATGGTGGGCCTAGGGCTTAAAAATCAAGCCAATCCATGACTTTTGTGGGCCACACCACATATAAAAGTTGAGAGGGGTTACCCTCCATTAAAACATTCATAATCATTTGTGGGCCCACCGAGATGTGTTTCACAAATCCAGCCATCCATTATGTGTGTCCCACTTGTATGAGGGGTCAGACCAAGTTTCAAACGCATCCAAATTTCAGGTGGGCCCCACCAAGTGCTTTTATATGTTTTAGGCATGTCTTCACATGATTTTAAATGGTATGGCCCACCTGAGTTCCGTATACGGCTGATTTTTGGGATATCCCACAATTTAAAGGGGACCCATCAAATCCACATTGTTGATGTTCAACATACATCATGGTGGGGCCCACACAGCTCGACCTCATGGGAAGTTTCCATGAGCTCGACCACATAGAACCTTTTCTATATATATAAAGAGAGAGAGAGAGAGAGAGAGAGAGAGAGAGAGAGAGAGAGAAGAGTTTGGATCACAATTGTGGTTGGTTTTTACATTTCCCAGCTTTTTTCCTAAAAACTCGCATGAAAAACCTAGAGAATTAAAAATAATCTCTTTTTCCAGGTTTTCCCACAAAACACAATGCACCAACCAAAAATACTCAGCCATTCCTCAAGAAATACTAGGCCAATTCTAACATTTCCCAGGAAACATAAAAACTAGGGAATGAGTTCCCCAACAACCAAACTGGCCCTAGAGGTTTGATTAGGGGTGTACATGAACCGAGCTAGCTCGGTTAGCTCGCTCGATTCGACTCCGTTCGAAGCTGAGTTCAAGCTGAGCCAAGTTGATTTTTTGAGCTCGAAAATGAGTTCAAGCTTAGTTCGAGCTGGCCCCAGCTCGACTCGACTCGGATCGAACTAGCTCGATGACTCAGTTACTTTGCTATTGATGTTGCTCACCAAGTGTTTGATGAAATGACCGAACGAAGTGTGACTGGTTGCAAGGAAGGTATGTACATGAAACAAATACCCTTTTTTTCTTGGTTTTTTATGTTGCTTAGAAGGTGTTTGATAAAATATCTGTAAAAGCATTGCTTCTGTTTTACATTAAGTAGGATTTTGAAGGTGCAGTCCAGGTATTTGTGGAAATGTAGCAATGGCGAACTCAGCTCGATCTTGGCTCGAACTGGCCCGAGTTGCTGACTGAACTGAGCCCAGCTGGCCAGTCAAGCTTGAGGATCGAGCCGAGCTGACGTCAACTAGTGGCCAAGCCGAGTCGAGTTGAGGCCAGCTCGACTCGGTTCGACTCGATGTACACCCCTAGGTTTGATCATTGATTAGATTGTGGCATGCGGTGTGGGTGAATTTTAGAAACACAACAGAAGCATAAAAGTTAACAATTTTCCAGATTTTAAAGCAAACTTGTTAGGATCCCCATCTAGATATTATCGAGTTGCAAAAAAGCATAAATTCAATGGACAAGATGTTATCCCTGATTGTCGTGTGATCGTTGCAGTAGTCCGATACTGATCTTCCGACGCAAGAAGTCTCTCGCTGATCAATTCCATAAAAAAGGAGAACGGAGAGCTGCCACACACGCCCAAGGTAGGGCTAGGCGCACGTACTTAAGAGCCATCCACAAGGTGGGCCGCAAGCATGTGGGCATGTGATGAAGGGAAGGAGGTGCAAGGATTTTCTCTTTCTACACTACTCTTTTTCTCTCTCTACACTTGGCGTCCCTAGGGGTGGGGACTTTTTTCTTCTACTCTACTCTTTTTCCCTCTTATGCGCCATCACCGTTGGGATAAGATCTATTAATAAGAAGAAATCAAAGTTTTAGAGAGAACAATAGTTGTGGTGCACCTCACCCCTATAGATTTTGATATGCCCTATACCATCAAAAGTCGATATGCCTACATTATCCATTCACCCAAATTGACTCAATCCCTCAACCATCCAGCGACATCCTCTCTTAACCAAAATCCCATGCCAATCAAAGAGCTGGACCACAAGATCACAACCATCGAATATCCGCCAAGCACGAGAAAACACTTTAACAATTAAAACAAAAGATCAACAGTTAAAGACCTTCGATTAAAGATTTTAAACCTTTTAAGAGTTGGGCACAGCTGGAAAACAACTTGATAGACGTAATGATTGCAGTATCAGTAATATTGGCAAATATTATCAATGTCGATACAAAACTGGGTTGTAGTTGAGAAACTTCATAGTATCAGTTAATATATCGTGATATACTGCAATCTATTGACAACATAACAATACATTGCGATATTATGAAAATATCGTTGCTATAAGTTCCACAATATTGTTGATAGTATCTCACGTATCAACGATATCGTACTTGCGTCGGTCCCCTTCCGAAAATTTTGAAAAATTGGCCAAAAGTCCACAAAATGATTTTCTTTGATTTTTTTTTTTTTTTTTGGAATTATGTTGCTAAGAGGATTTCAACCAATCATTCACGTTTGTTTGGAGAAAGGGATTTGGATGCGAAAATCAAGATCAGAGAATGTGTGGTACCAAAAACCTAATCGATGAGTTTCGCTAATTTAAACAATTTTTTTTATTTAAATTGCTTGTAATTTATGGAATGTAGTAATCTATGATGTTGCATGTTTTACATGATCAATCATGGATTTTGACATTCGATCTTCAAATATGGGGAAAATAAGAGAATGTAGGGAAATCCAAAATCTCCTTGATTTCACCCATCTAATTTGCAATTAGAGTGGAAAAACCATGTGCGACAATGAGAATGCTTGGAGGCTAATCTACGAATTGAAGGAACTTTTTGAAATTTTGAAATTTTATTTTTTTAATTAAAAATATCATTAAATAAATAAACATATTTTTTTGGAAAACCAAATTACATTGACAAGATGTTATTTATGAGTGTATGTTGAACTTAACATCGGCCACACGCACTTGCTTATTTTCAAAAATAAATGTAATTTTTTTTAATTTTATAATTTTTTTAAGATGGAAAATTTATCAAGTGCTAAAAGGAGAAGAATAAATAATAATTTAAAATTTATTTTTAAAATTAATGCATTGTACATTGTAGGAAAGATTTGACTTTTAAATGTACTTTCATACATGTCCTCTGTGATTTAAATTATATGAACTGATTTTTAATATAGTTGCATCACTTCTGTCAGACAGCGCATAGCTTAACACCCTATACAAAGGAAACTTATCATATATACTTGTCTTTTGTGATCTTTTGAGTTCTAAATATGTATTAATATCTTTTACCATCCCCTTAAGTTTCTTTGAAAATTTTGACCAATTTCCCAATGTTTCCCAAAAACAACGATATATTACACGATACATGCAATGTTTCTCATGTGATACCTAGTATGTTTTTGTATCCCAAGGGTGCAATACATGCGTCGATCCGATATTGAAAACACTAGATGGATAGTCCCATAACTAAGATCTACGCTACAAATAAGTTCCTTGAGGTAACCAATGGATATCTTGTTAGAACATATGCACTATGACCACATCCTTAATGCATGTATCCAACCACACTCATATCACAGCCACAACGTAACCCCTTAGGATGAGACAAAGCACACAACACCAAGACCTCATACTCCCCATACATCCTTAAGTCTAAGGATTAGTCAAAACTAGTACACAATCAAGTCGATCCAATCTAGGCATGATGTGTTTCTTAGACCAAAGACCTAATGCAATCCTCCAATACAAGTGCTCAACAAGCCTAAACATAAGAACCTAAATTCCGTGAACACTCAAACTCCTATGCAAGTATTCAATAACAGTAACGACCAGTGTTGTCATGTGAGATTGCACATTCGAATATGCGATCACATATTCGCACATCCAGATGGAAATCACATATGCGACAGTGGCATATGCGATTTCCGCAAATATGCGATCGCATATTCACCATATGCGAGAATATGCGATCGCATATGCGATGTATGCGATCACATATTCACCAACGGTCAGAAATCTGACCATTGGGATATATATATGTGTGTGTGTGTGTGTGTGTGTGTGTGTGTGTGTGTGTGTGTGTATTTTGTCTATAAAAGGGGATTTTAAACACTCCTATATGCACTCAAAGTTCAAACTCTCTCTTTATCTCTATTTTCTACTTTCTTACACTCTCCCTTACATAATTTCAAGCCCCAAGCTCCATCCATATTTCTTTCAAGTTTGAAGTTTCAATCAAAGGACAACTACAACTACAAGGATTCAAGAATCAAGAAAGTAAAGCAAGCAAGGATTCAAGATTATCGAAATTGAACTCGCTTTCTAATTTTTCCAAGTTCTAAAGATCATAATCATATTCACACTCCCACCACTCTCTCTTTCTATCTCTCTTTCTTAAAGTTTCTTTACATTCAAAATACTCAAGAGACTCAACTTATATTATAAGTTGCAAGTTTAATTTGTTATAGTTTAAGTTTCTTCCAAGTTCTAACAAATTTTTTTAGTTTGTTACTTTGTTACTAACAAGTTACAAGTTAACACAACTTACAAGTTACAAGTTACAAGCTCAAGTTACAAGTTACAACAACTCAACAATATTCTAGACTCAAGACTCAAGGCAAAAGTGAAGACAAGAAGTGAAGAATTTGTGTTTTTGTAAATTTGTAATTGTGTGTAAATCTCTCTCCCATCTCTTTTACTACAAGTGTAAGTGTGTAACTCTCTCTCTCTCTCTCATTCTCCTTTTCTCTTCCCTCTCCCTTTCTACTACTAGTGTAAGTGTAAGTAAGTGTAACTCTCTCTCTCTCTCTCTCTCTCTCTCTCTCTCTCTCTCTCTCATCTCTTTAGTCTCTTTACTCTTTAGTCTTTATTTACTTTACTTTAGTTTTTAGTTTACTTCTTAGTACTAGCAAGTAGCAACTTACAATTAATACACACACCACCAACAAAATGTCATCTTCCCAATCTTCCTCTATGAAACCCAAGTCGAATGACCCGGGTTGGAAGTATGGGCACTATCGTAGTGTTTCGGATAAGACTCACATAGTATGTGAGTTATGTGGGTTTTAGTGGCATTGCGCGGCACAAGCAACACCTTGCATACTTACCGGGGTCAAATACAAAAGCATGCGACAAAATTACTCCATAAATTCGAAGGGAGATCATGTAGTATATGGATAAACAGTCAAGAAAGAGATGCGATAGTGCCCTACGTCACGAGGAATATATGGAACAAGACGCATGTGAAGATATAAACGTAGTTAATTTAAATGAAGCTAGTCTCATTCCCCTACTTCATAGGGTCGGTCTGGACCATAAGTACAACCAACGATCTCAAAAAGAGCCCGAGGGCATGGGCCCATGGATAAATGGTGTAGACCACACCTCGAGGATATAATTGACCAAAGGGGTCAAGGCAAAGGGCTGGCTCAAACAACTTTAGAAAACCGGTATAAACAAAAAGATAGGAAAACCACTATTCGATATATTGCTAAGTGGTTTTACCAAACCGGCATTGCTTTCAACGCCTTTAAATCGAGAAGCTTTAAAGTAATGGTTAAGCCTATAGGTCAATTTGGACCTGAGTTTAAACCTCTTTCATATCATGAAATGAGGGTGAGATGCCTGAAAACCGAAATTGATTATACACAATCCTCTATAACTGAATATAAGGAATCGTGAAAAATATACGGGTGTTCACTAATGGCCAATGGATGGACCGATAAATCCGGTCGGTCTCTCATTAACTTTTTGGTAAATTGTCCAGCTAGGACAATATTCTTGAAGTCCGTGGATGCAGCGGGTCATTCACATACAGGAGAACAGTTGTTTAGCTTACTAGATAATGTAGTTAAGGAAATATGTGAGAAATACGTTATACAAGTAATTACAGACAATGCAGCCTCGTATGTAATGGTTGGTCATCTTCTTATGGAGAAGAGGGGTCATTTTTTTTGGACCCCATGTGCTGCCCATTGTGTTGATCTTATGTTAAAAGATATAGGTAAGTTATTTATAAATATGATTTGCAAGGGCTAGAAGAATCACGGTCTTTACGTACAAACACGCCATTCTTCTCAGTCGAATGAGAAAACACATTGGGGGTAACTTGCAATGTCCAACAGTCACCCGTTTCGCGACAACCTTTTTAACACTAAAAAGATTACATGCAAAAAAATCAGAACTTAGGAGCTTTGTAGTGTCGGCTATTTTACAAGTGGGCCTTGGTCAAAGAAGGCTGAAGGGAAACATGTTCAACAAACAATCTTTTCGCAAAGTTTTTGGACACAAGTGGTAAAGGCACTAAAAACATTCGAGCCCTTAGTCACTATGTTGCGATTGGTGGACGAGGATGAGAAGCCTGCAATGGGTTACATATATGATGCGATGGAGAGGGCAAAAAATAAGATCATGGACTATTTTAACTATAGAGCGTGATTACAAGCCTATTATAGATATTATAGATAGAAGATGGGGCAACCAAATGTCATCTCTATTGTATTCGGCTGTTTACATCTTTAACCCAGCCTATTTATTCACTTCTGCTAATCCAGCAGAGACACTATGCATATGGTTGGATTTATTGATGTATTGGAAAAAATGATTCTAGATAGAGAAGAACAGGACAAAATCTCAACTTTACTGGACTTCTATACAAAGAGTGGAGGAATATTCTCAAGGGATATCGTCATCAAGCATTGGACAATGAAATTACCCAGTAAGTACTATGAATGTCAATCTTCTTACAAATAGTTTTTTTACAATGTAATCTACAAAGTGACTCTAACCTACTTAAATTGTTTTTCTCAGCTGACTAGTGGGCTGCCTATAGAGTGAACCCGAACAGGAAGGATCCAGCTTTAAAGAAGCTAGTATGAGAATTCTTGGACTCACGTGTTCTGCTAGTAGTTGTGAGCGCAACTGGCGCACGTTCGAGGCAGTAAGTTTAGTAATTGTAAACTTCAATTTTTTAGTGTAAGGCCTAAGCTAAATTAATTACCTAAATAGCTAATGTCAAATGCGCTTTCTTTCATGCAGATTCATACTAAGAAAACAAATCGTCTTGAGCAAAAAAAGCTCAACGACTTGATTTTCATCCAATTCAATGAAAAATAGCGAGAATGATTCCAAACTTGGAAAGAAAAGCCTGATTTTTTTTTACCATATCTGCTTAAATGAGTTAGATGCAGATAATGAGTGGCTCATAGAGACGGAGGAACCGGTATTTGCTAGAGAGGACCTGACAAGGGCGCAAGTTGAAGATGTTGCATACGAATCGACACCTGGAGAAGGCACCACTCGAAGGCGAAGGATGGGGGGAGCCGGGGGGGCGAGTAGTAGCAATCAACCCGTTGAAGAGATTGATGAGATGGAAGGAGGATATAATAATGATCAAGTTGAAGATCTGCTACTGGATGTTGATTTAGTATTAGTACATACAGATGATGAAGAAACAGAAGAAAAAGTGTATGTGGAAGAAGGAGATGACTCGGATGATGATGGTGATGATGACGATGGTGGTGGTGATCAAATGCCACAATGGCAAATAGATCAATGTATATAGTATATGATTAGATCAATAATAAATAAATAACTTCTTCATTTTGTTTACTTACTAAGTGTGCTAATGTTGATTGTTGACTGTACTGTTGAATGTTGATATTTGTTAACTGTATTGTAGAATGTCGATGAATGATGACTTAATATTTAATTTATCGTTTAATTGGTTTTATTTTACTTAAATGTATTGCAAGGGCATATAAAATTTTTATCTAATAACTTAGGAAAGTTCCCCCTACTTTCTTATATTTTATTCGGTTTTTTCTTAATTTCTCCCTACTTTTTTGATTTTTTTTTTAAAAATTTCGAATATATATATGCGATTGTGCGATCGCATATGCGCACAGGCATATGCAATCGCACACGATCGCATATGCGATTTGACAACATTGGTAACGACGGGCGTAACTGCCAGCTTTATTGTTGTTACGATACGGGCCGTAATAGTCATTATGGCCTTGTGATGGTTGATTTTTAAAATTTAAAAAAAAAAAAAAAAAATCGCTCCATATCGACTCGTTGCAGGCCTATATTGGTCCATTATGGCCCCATAGCAGGTGTTACTGCCATATAGCCCCATGACAAACCAATTTTTTCATATCAAACGTTACAACCCCATATTGCATAACAGACACCACTGTTACAATCAATTGTTTTCTGCATCATTGTTGAATGTATAGCACCCTTGGGATACGAAAACATATCCATTATCGCGTGGGAAAAATCAGATGTATCACATAATGTATCACTATTTTTGGGAAAACATTGGGAAATTAATCAAAATTTTCAACGAAAATTCAAAGAATGTTAAAAAAAGACATTAATACACACAAAAGATCACAAAAAACAAGTGCACGTAATAGGTTTCCTTTGTATAGGGTCCTAATCTATGCGTTGTCCGACTGAAGTGATGCAATTAAATTCAAAATCAATTCATATAATTTATAAATCATAGAAGATATGTATGATTTGCAGGTATTTATCTCTTCTTTACGGGTATTTATTTTCTATCAAGGGAATTGCATGTCATGCCAAGTTGATGTCAGGTGGGCAGCCAGTCATATAACTTCCACCAAGCAGTCATGAGAGTTCCTGTTTTAATTATGATTGGTTACATAGGATCCGAAGTCCTAACACAAAATAGCTGGGACAAGGGCATAGTGATGATAGTGACTCTGTTCCTAAAAACAAACCTTGTCAATAGCATGTATGTCAGCAAATATGCTAGCGCCTAAGTAACACATATTGGTGATCAGGCCATCAACAATAAACAAGAAACTTGCAACAAATACATGAAATGGAAATAACCAAAATTTCTTCAAAATCAACAATCAAAACCATATTATCCAGATTTATGAGAGATGGGTAAAAAGAAAATTCAATATCAACAAGAACTTTAGAGTAACAGCAAATCTTGCAACCAAAAAAAAAAAAAAAAAAACCTCCCCAGTTAGGGTACAAGTTTAACACAAAATATAGGGTAAAAGATAGAGATCAAGCACATCAGAAGTAACACAAGTGATGTTGGAATATCATAGATTTTTCAGAGTTCTTGGTTGCTCTTTCTTTACCAACAGCATCAAAATACCTTCAAGGCAAGTTAAGCGAAATACTTTTTAAGAAGGTATGCTTACCCAGGAGCAGAAGCATAAATAATGGACTCAGAAAACATGTATACAAGACCACTCAAAACAGCTCCTCCCTGCATAAGAAAACATCACTAACATGCACAAACTTGGAGAATAACAGTTGAAGAGTACAAATACTAAGTCCACAAGCATACCAGGAGCATAACAACATGTGCATTTTGAATGAGATGCCTCCGCCTTTCTTTTGAAAGCTTACTGTACAAGCACGAGGTGTGTGCATCATAAGAAAGACATAAGATGAAAATAAACAATAAAAATTATCTGCTCCTATCCAAACAAATGCACATAGTCGCATAAGCATCTTAGTTTAAATAGTAACAATATAAAATCAAGATTGAGTACATTTTTTCAACAATGTAAAACAGTGCCCCTGTGATATTCATGAAAGGTTAGGATTGAGACTTCCATATTCTACAGTAATAGCCAAAGCATGTCAACCCCAAACAGCAGGGGCCAGGCCATGATGATAACAAGATTAGTCAAAATATGCCCCGTATTAACAATCTAAACCAAATCCTACATACATTCAAATTACAATCGTTGACATTGACAGACAACCATGGATTGTCAAAACAAACCTAGGAACAACTTCCCCCCAAAAATATGCATAATAAGGTTTTCTTCAATTTGGGAAATTTTCTTGAATTTCCAGCAATATATGTAGGTGCTTGCAATATTTTGCAATAATTGATTGATGCATTGGACTTTTATAAAGGGGAAATGGACAATATATCGTGACATTTTAAATAATTAAATACCACAATATATTGTGCCATACATGCAAAATATCGATCGATACAGGGGACTTTTGGGAATATACCACAGTTTCATGTCATGAGGTGGGACATTGATCATATCGAACGATATTGTTGAAACATCGATCACTACATAGGAGTGACCAGCAACACCGGTGAACAAGATCTAATTCCAAACCCCATTAATCTGATGACGGGGACTACTGAAACATCCAGCAGACCTAGTTGAGCCCATCCAGTCGGACATCAGGCCCAGCTGAGCTCACACATACATCCAGCAAGCACATTCCAGCCTACCCAATCATCAAGCAAGTCTAGTCGAGCCCACACACGTCCAACCGGCCTAATCGGGACCACAACAACATCCAGCAGCGAACCAGGTCCACTATAATGTCAAGCAGGACCTACAAGCCCACCAAAGCGTACAGCAAGCCTAGGTGAGCCCACCTAGTCATCCAGCAGGGCCAACTGGGCCCACCTAGTCATCCAGCAGAGTGGGCCCGGACAACCCACTAGCATGAACGAAAGGCCCAGCCAGGCAACCAATCATCCAACAAGCCATCCAGGGACCACCACATTATTTAGCCAGTATTGAACAAGCACGGATATTGTTTTAATTTCTTGTAGCATTCCCAAATTTTGGTTTATGGCAAGACAAAAGTCAACTCCGTCCGGTGACTATTCACCACAACCAACCAAGTCTGGTGATTACAACCATTAAACCAGATGATCAAATTATATAGAATGGTCTCCGTCTGCCAAAATGTACATTGAAAGCAAAAGAAAACTAGGTTACATAACCAGCAACAAAAAGGAGCCCACAGCAGACAATCCATACCATGAAGATTGGAAAGAAACTTCATTCCATGCAGCATAACATCAGTCGGGGACTATTATTAAGGACTGTAGAATCATAGGTTAAACAGAGAAGGTGAGGAGAAGAAGAGAGGAAAAAGTTGAGAGAACAGAGGAAAAGGCACAAAAATATCCTCATTAAAAATGTTCAAATTCCAAACAAGTCCTAATCAAATATAAACACTAAATATAAAAGAGAAAAAGCTAGGTGGGCCATACAGTGGAACGGCCCACATCCATTATGTGGGCCATACAAGCTAGAGCATAGATGTTGCCAATGCCAAGATTGGAATATGTGTGGGTGCATTGACTGTTAGGAAGGGCCTTACTGAACACATCAGCAAGTTGATCCTAAGACTCGACATATGGTGTAAAGATTTCACCATAGGTAGATTCGCCACAAACCCCATTTCCAGCAATAGTTCCTTTCCACATTAACTCACAAGTAGCATGAGCCATTGCTCTCTATTCTGCTATAGCGCTTGATACGGCCACAAAACTCTACTTCTTATACTTCCACATAACGAGATTTCCTCCCACAAACATACAGTACCCAGTAGTAGACAGCCTATCTGTTAAAGAACTTGCCCAAGTCTGCATCAGAGTACCATATGATCAGAAGATTGTTTTGCCCATACATAATTCATTATCCTAGTGCTTCTTTAAGAAACTGCAAAATCCGAACAACTCCATCCATGTAAGGTATCCTCGTAGAGCTCATAAACTAGCTCGCTACACTCACAGCAAAAGATATGTCAAGCTGAGTGATAGTTAAATATTTAAGTTTTCCAACCAATCTTTTATACCCATCTAAGTCTTCAACTACATCTCCTTGATCACCAACAAGTTTGTGATTTGGATCCATTAATGTATTAACTGGCTTACTGCCAAAAAGACCATCTACATGAGCAAATCCAGAACGTATTTCCATTGAGACAAATTAATTCCTTCCTTGGATCTGGCAACTTCTATACCAAGAAAGTATCGAATATGACCAAGATCTTTTGTGAGAAAATATATTTAAAGATACTTTTTCAAATCCTCAAAATCCCTATTGTCACTTCTTATAAAAACAATATCATCAACATATACCACCAGCACAATAAAACCTTGACTACCTTTTCATAGAAAGACGAAAGGAACAACCCATAAATTGCCTTCGAACAAAGCCATAGTTCAACACAACTTTGCTGAATTTGCCATACCATGCACGAGGTGAGTAATGACTGAACCCATAGATTGCCTTGCGCAGTTTACGCACCTTGTCTGACTCTCCCGAAACAACAAATCAAGGTGCTTGCTCCATACAGATCTCCTTAGTGAGATCACCATGAAAAAAGGCATTTTTTATATCAAGTTAGTGTTAGTGCACCGATTTGTGCACCTGTTTGTCGATCACGTGCATATGTGTGTCAGTGACTCGGTTGAGCTCTTAGAAGCTAAAGACCGAAAACACAAAGACTTGGAGCATCAACGAGTGAAGAACAAGTAAATTGAGGTGTCTTGGTGACCCTAACCTTCGATCCAAAAAAACCTAGCCTATAGATGATCCTAACCTATATAGGTAAGCATTGGTTGATTATCATATAGCCTTAGGAGCCTTGATGGAACATGATAAGTTCGGCTAAAAGATGTGCAAAATTGTTGTAAACCAAACTGCCCAAAATAGCAGACTTTTGAGCAAAGCTCGATCTACCTCGATCAATCAAGTCGATCGATCGAAGGTGGAGCTCGATCGATTAAACATGCCCAAAACTATCCAATGAGTTTTTTGGCCTAAATCAACAGAGTTCGATCGATGGACGGCCCTCAGTCAATCGATCGAGGATGTCGTTATTTGCCTGTTTTATAGCTGTTGCAAATCGAAATCTATTTAAAGGGCATTCGAGCATTTTGATGGTTTTTTGGTGCAATAGAAGCCTAGGTGATTCCCCACTCATATCCCTCATCCTAAGCCTTTAAACCAAAGAGAAATAAGTCACCTTCCATGTGATTTATCACTTAAATGAGCATTCCAAGCTCCATTTGAAGATGAACTTGATCTCATTCATGTTTTAGAAATTAGACCCAATCTTATAAGCATAATTCTTGTTTAAACCCTCTAAAACACCCATCTAGGTGAATCCCCTCAATTGTCCATTAGTTGTAGGAGATTCCATCATCCTCCCAACTCATTGGTCACCTCATCGGGGCATCATATGCAAGGTTGTTGATCGTGTGAGCTGAAACATCGGCATCAACGATCAGGGGAGCACAATGGGAGTTAATTGAAGCACGGGAGAGCATCGATCAAGCAACCCAAGCAAGGAGCTACAAAGGGACTCAATCCAACAAGTGTCAAATTGTAGAGTCCATTCACACTCCTTGTGTAGGATTGAGTGTAAGAGTTTGTGATCCAAACTCGAATAGGTTCTTCTGTAGGACCTAGGCGCTTGTGTAGGGTTGAATTCACCGGACACAGGTGTGTACGTGTTAGTCTCCATGGGAAGCCTTCGGCGGGAGTCTATGTATGGCCTTGGATTAGGACCGCAATCACCGGGCATGAGTGCGTACGTGTTAGTCTCCGTGGGAGCCTCCAGCGGGAGCAAAACGTAGGGCCTTAGATTAGGACCGCTAGTGGTTGTTGGTTAGTTGATAGTAAACCAACTAAAGTCTCTTGCGGAAGCCACCGACACGGGTGGAAACGTGTTCCTCTGACATGGGAGAGTACGTGCGTTAGGTCTTTGTGTAGGGCGGTAAAGGTTAGGGGTGAACCCATTGAAAACTCCTAAGATAGTGAATACTGGTACACTTGAGGAGAGTGTGTCTGCCAAGAGTGGAGTAGGAAAACTGAACCACTATACATGCTTGTGTTTGCTATTCTCATTTGAGCACAATTCTATTCATGCTTATGTGTTTGATTAGTTAAATCATATGAATGCTTGAATTGGATTTTATGTTAGGCAGTTAACTTGAAAAGCACACACAAGTTCACTATCTCCTTATAAACTGGTTGCTTAATTGGTAGATCATTTGTAATCTATGTGAATGGACTCATTTTGACTTGGAAGCCGTAGTGTTAATTTGCCTTATTTGTTTTAACTGGTAAATTGTATTAACTAGGCAAAGAATTTTAAAGAGGTCCTAATCACCCCCCCGGCGACTTGGCCGTAGTTCTCTAACTCCACCAAGATTCCACATGCACCGTGGTCAAAAATCCACGCAATTTCAATTAGTATCAAAGCAGGTTGTTCTTCAAGGACTTAACCGTCTAGAATAATATCCGAAAATGAGCTTTAGAATATCTACCCATGAGGAAAGTGTCGTCACATGACCACCTTATTTTGATGGGTCCAACTATGCCCATTGGAAGGCTAGAATGAAGGTATTTTTGAGATCCCTTGACCCTATGGTTTGGGTAATTGTCGAACAAGGATAGACTATGCCCATGGATCAAATCGTGATTGATGGTAAAACCATTTGCACTTCCAAAAATCAATCCAAATGGAGTGCGGATAAGAGAGCTAAGAATACCTATGATGCTAAAGCTCTCAATGCGATTTACTGTGCAGTTTCGCCTGATGAATTTATACGCATATGTACATGTGAAACGGGTAAGGAAATGTGGGACACATTGAAAACTACCCATGAGGGAACTAGCACAGTAAAGCGCTTGAAGCTTCAGCTCCTAATGACCCAATTTGAAAATTATTAAAACGGAAGAGTTTGAAACGTTTATGGAGTTTTATTCTAAATTGAATGATATTTGCAACTCTATGTGGGGTTTGGGTGAAAAACTTGAGGAGGGACATATATATAGGAAAATACTTAGATCGCTTCCAAATAGGTTCACTCCCAAAGTAACCTCAATAGAAGAGTGGAGAAACATAGTGAGACGAAAGTAGAATAACTCTTAGGTTCCTTACAAACATTTGAACTACACTTCAAGACCCCCTTTAGCAAGAAAAAACTAGCCGTCCCT
The DNA here is from genome assembly GCF_029962835.1 of Magnolia sinica. Classification (NCBI taxonomy): domain Eukaryota; kingdom Viridiplantae; phylum Streptophyta; class Magnoliopsida; order Magnoliales; family Magnoliaceae; genus Magnolia; species Magnolia sinica. Next base: position 41,402,731 of record NC_080575.1, read on the forward strand.
AAAACTTTACATAGGCATTCACATAGGCAAAAGATTGTTGAATCTGAAAGTGATAGCGGTGATGAGGATGAGGATGAGGAATTGTCTAGAAATTTTAAGAAATTCCTCAAGTTTAATAGAGGGAAGGGTAGTGATAAGGGAAAAACGGCTGATAAGTGCATAGGTAAACCCTTCAAGAAGACTAAAGATATCCAATGTCACAACTGTGAGGGTTATGAACATGTTGCTTCCAAATGCACTAGCAAAATAAGATCTAAAGGCAAGGCTATATCAGCAACATGGGTTGATACGAAGGAGTCTGAATCTGTATCAAGAGACTCCTCTAGTGATTAAAACCTTGGAGACTTACATGTTCTAACGGCCTCCACTGCGGTTTCCCTCCCTAGAGACTTGGGAGACCATAACACCTTAGATAGGTGACCTTAGAAGTTCCCTATAGGCTTAATAGTTAAATCTGAGGAGTTTAGCTTCATTGAGTGAGCCCTATAGGAATATTTAAGGATTAGAGCTTCATTTTGTTCTTAATAGTTAAATTCGAGGATTATAGCCTTATTTTCTTTTTTGTTTAGCTTTGAAGTTGCTTAATTTAAGATCAAATGTTTATTGCAAGACTATCATTGGTCACTGATTTTTCAAATGGTATACCCTTTTTAATGATACATGCACCCTATTCCCTTGTTAGTATGTGTTTATTGGCAAATCCATGATTTATAGAGCTTTCCATTTTTTTTCGCTTAATTGGTACATCTATGGATTTGACTATATGTCAAATACTAACAAAAAGGGGGAGAAAGATCAAGTCCTACCAAAACAAATTGAATTCTGTTTTGCAAGATCTGTTTGTTGTTGTAAGGAATTAATGGAGATAGGGGGAGCAATGCAAGTTTGCATGTCTTGTTGAATTCGAATTGTAAATCTTTATATTGGGCATGTAATACTTTTTAGTTGTTTTGGCTTATCATTGGTATGGACCATGACAAGGTCTATGTTAGGTTTTTGTCACATAATTGACAAAGGGGGAGATTGCTAGTGCACTTATTTGTCAATCACGTGCATCTGTGTGTCAGTGAGGCGGTTGAGCCCTTGGAAGTTGCAGACCAAAGACACATGAAGACTTGGAGCATCAAGGAGTGAAGAACAAGTAAATTGAGGTGCCTTGGTGACCCTAACTGTATATCCAAAACAACCTAGCCTCTAGATGATCCTAAACTTTATAGGTAAACTTTGGTTGATTATCACATAGCCTTAGGAGCCTTAATGGAACATGATAAGTTAAGCTAAAAGATGTGCAAAGCTGTTGTAAACCAAATTGCCCAAAACAGCAGACTTTTGAGCATAGCTCGATCTACCTTGATCAATTGAGTCAATCGATCGAACATGGCCAAAACTGTCCAGCGAGTTCTCCAGCCTAAATCGACAAAGTTCGATCGATCGACGAACCTCGGTCGATCAATCGAGGATGTCGTTATTTGCCCGTTTTATAGCCGTTGTAAACCGAAATCTATATAAAGGCTATTCGGGCATTGGGCATTTTGATAAGTTTTTGGTGCAATAGAAGCCTAGGTGATTCCCCACTCGTATCCCTCATCCTAAGCTTCTAAACCAAAGAGATGTAAGTCATCTTCCTTGTGATTTATCACTTGAATGAGCATTCCAAGCTCCCTTTGAAAATGAACTTGATCTCATCCATATTCGAGAGATTAGACCCAAGCTTATAAGAATAATCCTTGTCGAAACCCTTTACAACACCCATCTACGTGAATTCCCTAGGAAATCAATCATCCTCCCAACACCTTAGTCACCTCATTGGGGCATCATCACAAGGCGGTTGATCGTAGGAGCTGAAATATCGGCATCAACGATCAAGGGAGCACAATAGGAGTTGATTAAAATACGGGAGAGCATCGATCAAGCAACCCAAGCAAGGAGCTACAAAGGGGTTCAATCCGACAAGTATCAAATTGTAGAGTCCATTCACACTCCTTCCTTATGTAGGATTGAGTGTAAGAATTTGTGACCAAAACTCAAATAGATTCTTATGTAGGACATAGGCTCTTATGTAGGGCCGAATTCACCGGACACGGGTGTGTACGTGTTAGTCTCCATGGGAAGCCTCTGGTGGGAGTGTACGAATTAGGACTGTAATCACCGGACACGGGTGTATACGTGTTAGTCTCCATGGGAAGCCTCTGGTGGGAGTGTACGAATTAGGACTGTAATCACTGGACGAGAGCAAAACGTAGGGCCTTGGATTATGACCGCTAGTGGTTGTTGGTTAGCCGATAGAAAACCAACTAAAGTCTCTTGTAGGATCCACCAACATAGGTGGAAACATGTTCCTCCAACTTGGGAGTGTATGTGAGTTAGGTCCTTGTGTAGGGCCGTAAAGGTTATGGGTGAACCTATTGAAAACTCCTAAGATAGTAAATACCAATACACTTAAGGAGAGTGCGTCCGCTAGGAGTGGAGTGAGAAAACCGAACCACTGTACATGCTTGTGTTTACGATTGTCATTTGAGCACAATTCTATTCATGCTTATGTGTTTGATTAGTTACATCATATGAATGCTTGAATTTGATTGTATGATAGGCACTTAACTTGAAAAGCACACACAAGTTCACTATCTCTTTATCAGGGTATACCAAATCGATTACATATCGGCCGTAACGGTAACGGCTGAGTCTGTTATGCAATACGAGGGTCGAAACGATGACCCCCCAATTTTTTGCTCGGATCAGCCATTACAGGGTCCGTAACGGTCAAAAAATGGCTAGTTCTTTGTCTTTTTAAGTTGCAATTTTTCTCATTTTTAGGCACGTCTCTTCCAAATTCTTTCCTAAACTATTTTACGGCATATTCCAACCTCTTGAATTTGAGGATCAAAACAAGTTATTTCAAGGATTTTGTTGAATCAAAGCTCTCTGTAGGCCATTTTCCGAAAAATCTTTAAAAATAGGTATTTATACCGTTTTTTTTTAGATTTCTATTGTTATGGTTGAATATGATGCATTATTCAAATTAGAACATATGAATGTGCATTTTACAGATTATGAACTGATTTTCTTTTCCTTTGCTTCTCTTTTTGAACTATTTTCGTTCAATTTTAAAAAATTATGAAAATTTATTATTTTTCAATATTTTTCTGTTTTAATGGTTGAATATTGTGTTAATGATAGTAGAACATATAAATGTTATTTTTACAGATTATGCAATTGATTTGGTATTTTTGTTTAATCTTTTTCTGTTTTAACGGTTGAATATGATGTGTTAAGGATAGAAGAACATATAAATGTTCTTTTTACAGATTATACAAATGATTTGGTATTTTTTATTTTTAGACTATTTTTGGCCTATTTTTAAAAATTAGGGAAAAAAATCAATCTTTTTCTGTTTTAATGGTTAAATATGATGTATTAATGATAGCAAAACATATAAATGTTCTTTTTACAGATTATGCAACTGATTTGGTATTTTATTTTTTTATTTTTTTTGTTATTTTTGTGTATTTATGGAATATTTTCTGACGATTTTTAAAAATTAAGAAAAGTGTCTTTTTTTTCTTGTTTGATAATTGAATAAGAATGTGGTATTAATATAAGATGACGTGATGTGCTTGAATGTCATATTGTCAATTATTGATTCAATCTTTTTTTTTCTTTTTTCTTTTTTTTTCAAATTAGCAATTGTGTGTTTATATTTTCTTCTTTTGAGCAGGTTTTACAGCTTCGTAATCATAGGGTTTAGTACTTAATTTATTTTTTATTGATTAGATTTAAAAGAAGTTAGAACATTAGTTCATTAATCTATTTACAAGTTTCAAGATTTAATTAATTCATTCTCTTATAAAAATTGTATTTAGACGTAGAGAATCGAGTAAACTCTCACATAAGCTATATCTAGCTAAGAAAATGTTTGGCCAACAAGGAAGTGAGGATATTTGATGGCAACATTGTTAGAGGATAGGTGGTGGTAGGCACCAAATGAAGTGCAACTATTGTAATAGACTAATAACTGTTGAATTACATGACTCAAACAACATTTGGCACATCAAAAGGGTCAAGTTAGGGGATGTACCAGAGTGCCAAAAGAGATAATGATTTTGATGTAAGCTAGTTTGGATGAGTCGAAGGGGAAACGAGTTGTTGTGCAGAAGAAGAAAGATGCAATTTTGGAAGCGGCCCGACAGGAGGTGTTTGGTCCTGAATATATGAGCGTTCATGATAAAGAGATCACTGATTCTGACGAAAATTCAAATCGGGAAATATCTATAGCTAAAAGAGAGCATGAGCCTTACTTGTGAAGAAAAAGAACGTCGGTGCATGTTGGTAAGAGATCTATACGTGATACAGGGAGGCAATCGGAGTGGGAGTGGCAATGCAGCTGGCAATGCGACAGAATCTGCAAGTGGGGGTAGGTTGGGTGGATTATGACGTATGTTTGGCAGTCGACAGGAGGCGTCTTCACATAATGCCCCTGTGGATGTGGAAGAAGATGCACCAAGGAGACCCTCTATTGATCCTATCCTATTTAAGAAAAAATCAACTAAACAAAAGAAGATAAAACAAATGTAGAGTAAAACTTCCATTGAGAAGCTGGATTCAGCAGCAGAAGCAGATGAAGGAATTAAAGCCCCCACAACTAGGAAGATTAAGGGGAAATGGACATATGCAGAGTATGCGGATGTGAAAGCATATGTAGCTGCCTTTAAACCCATATGGCAGGCTAAAGGATGCACGATCATGTGCGATGGTTGGACTAGCCTAACCAGACGTAGCATGATCAACTTTATGGTGTATTGCCACTTGGGAACGGTGTACCATAAGTCAATTGATGCATCAGATGAAAGAAAAAATGCTACTTATATTTTTTCCCTAATGGATAAAATGGTGGATGAGATTGGAGAGGAGAATGTGGCACAGATTGTTATAGATAACGAAGCAACATATAAGGCTGCAGGACAAAAGTTAATGATAAAGAGACCACATATATTTTGTTCACCATGTGTTGCCCACTGTATTGATTTTATATTGAAAGATATTGGGAAAAAGAAGACTATTAAGGAAATGGTCGAAGGGCAAGAGAAGTGACAACATTTATTTACAATTATAATCAAGTAGTTGCAATAATGAGGAGGTTTATGAAGGGAAGAGAGTTGTTTAGGCCTACGACGACTAGATTTGAAACTAACTTTATAGCCCCGGAGAGTTTGTACCAGCATGGGGGAGATTTGAGTGAGATGTTCGCTACCTGATATTGGCTCAACACAAAAAATGGGAAGAAGACATCAAGGACACTGCTTAAGGTTGTGAAGATCATAAGGGGCAACAAATATTGGAAAAATGTCCAAAAGATCCTAAAGGAGATGGAGCCATTAATGAGAGTACTCTGTCATGTTGAAACTGACGAACGACCTACCATGGGCTTCCTCTATGATGCCATGGATGGATAAGGCAAAGCTGGCAATTCAACATGATTATTCAAACTGAGAGGTCTACTGGAGGATGATCGACAAGAGATGGACAAGACAACTCCATCACGAACTTCATGCAGCAGGTTACTATCTAAATCCTATATATAAATATGCTCAATCATTTGTTGCAGGTGATGAGGTCTGTGTCAAGCTAAAGAATGTGATAAAGAGATTAGAGCCTGACTTAAACATGCAAATAAAGACGTTGAATGAATTAGATACATATGAAAATTACCATGGTAGCTTTGGAGATACTCTTGCAAATGTGCAGTATCTAAGTTATCACTTACCAAATGGTGGATAAATTTTGGAGAGAATACGAAGGCTCTCTAAAGAATTGCAGTAAGATTTTTGAGCCGCACAACATCTTCCTCTACCTGCGAAAGGAACTAGAGTCGTTTTGCAATTATTCATTCGAAGAATAAGAATAGATTGCAAACTAGGACGTTGGATAGACTTGTCTTCATGCACTACAACATGAGGCTAAGAATGCGGCGACATCATGAGAGCATTACTGCAACAATCGTCGGTGACACAGACTCTCGTCCAATAAACTTGAACAATGTTTATGAGGACAACCCACTTCTACCTTGGTTGGAAGCAAGAGAAAAACAAATAAAAGACGGTAGTGTAGAATTGGAAGTGGATGACCCAATAATACGCACGGTGCAACAAGAGAGTCGTGTGGTTGTGTGGGACCCAAAAAGAGAAGCAAATTTCATGCAAAGTCAAGCTCAGCAGAAGAGTACGAGCAGTAGTAGCAGCGAGACCAAGACGAATGATCATAGTAGTGATGGTGATGATGCACCTGATATCAATCCCACTTCTGGTGTTGCTCGACACACTGGCATACAGCCATCTACAGATCGGGATGCCGATGAGCATCAACAGGGTAAGCAAGGTCAAACTTATTGAGTCTACCAAGTCACGATGCAGACATCAAGAGGATGTTGGCTCTAGTGGTGCACCACCAGGAGGTCCAAAACATCAGCAGCAGGCTTATGGTCTCGAGTATTATGAATACTCTTACAGCCAATAGGATTATACAGAGCCTATTTCGTCACATTCTTGTTGGAGTGGTCCTCCTGATCCATATGTTCCATACGATTACAGATATTTGGATCCAGATCCAAGCTATTCACAGCAGCCCGAGTACGGGCACCGTTATGACTATTCGATGAGCATTGGTGGATATCCTTACTCACGGTCAGAGTCATTGCCTAGTCAGGATCAGTCATCCTCTAGTTTTGTTGCCCTGATCTTTCCCTCTAGCACGGGATATTATGGATATGCAACACCTACTCCACAACCGTAGCCTGATGATGACGAAGACGTGGAGGTCGAGCAATGACAACAAAGTAAATTTTCATTTTGGTGGTGACTCGAGAGTTTTATTAAGCATATTTTTTAAAACATTATTTACATTTAAGGTAAGCATTTCTATACCCGTTACCCACACATTCATTGACACTACCGAACTTGTCTTAAAATAACTTCCCTGGCAACCAATCAAGTAATCCTTAATTAAGTTGCAGGGGAGTGACACTACTAATTTTTTTTTTCTTTATATATCTTGAGGATGGCAGGACGGGAATTACAAAAGAGGATAAATATCTAACATGTTTAAGACTTTAAATAGAATAAAGTAAACATTGTAATTTATGTAAGTCCTCACCTCACACTCCTCAAGGACATGTAATCTAGAATTCTAGAATAAATTATGGAAAATAATAGCAAGCACCTACACATGTGAGATATTTCGATATTAAATTCGTTCTAATATATCTATCATTAGTATTAGATACTTAGAAAATTAAATCTATGAGTTTTGTAGTCAATTACGGGCTGTCGGGTTCAGAAATTCATCAAACCACCTGATATAGCTTTCTCACTAAAGAGTGGACCGTTACACCACCATAAACACGTTCAAAATTATAAATGAATGCATATTTAGAATATTTAAAATTTTCTAGATTTAATAAATATTTTTTTGGATTTTTTTATAACAAAAAAAAAAAGACCGTTAGAGGGGGCGTATCGGCCGTTACGGGGCTGCAACGGCCAATAAGGCCCATAACCATATCAGTTACGATGGGCACCGTTACTGCAACGGTACACCTTGGGGAGGAGGCATCACCCTAATTAAAGAAATTTTGTTTGTCGTTCCTACATGATTAACAAAAAGCATAGACTCGAAGGGAGATTGTAAAACTACTCAAGATTATGAATCAATTACGGAAAAACCTCTTTGAAGAAGGGTGGTTGTTTCAAAATACATATTGCAACCCCATGGTTGGAGCACAAATTTATCCTCCAGGCATGTGTTCTAGGCTTTAGAAAGGCATCTTAGACATGGAATCAATGTTGTTAAATTCAACCGCATATTCGCATATGCAAATTCCCATATGCATATCGCATACGCCATGATGGCATATACGATCGCAATGCATATGCGACCACATATGCTAAATGTGCAAGGATATGTGATCGCATATGCGATGTATGAGATCACATACAGCATATGTGATCGCATATCTGCCAACCATTGGCTTCTTCTTTTTTGCAAAAAATCAAGCTTTAGTAAGTAGCGTAATTTGTAAGTTGTAATTGTAAGTTGTGTAACTATATTGTTGAATGTAACTTAGTGTTAGTGTAACTAAGTTGTAACTTATTGTAGTGTAACTTAGTGTTAGTGTAACTAAGTTGTAACTTGTAAGTAGTGTTAGTGTTATAGTGTATAAATACTAAACAATAAGATGTAACTTCAAAATTGTCTTTGTACAATAAATAGCTTATTGATTTTTTTGTTACTTATATTGTTGAATGTTGAATTTGATGTACTTCATTCATTTTTCAAACAAGTCACAAACTAATTTTATATATGTAAAATTACTATATTAGTTACTTATTAACTTAGGGAAGTCTCTCCTAAGCAAGGTGTCCCGTATCGGTATCAGTTGGCGTAACGGTGACCTCCAAAACCGATACGGATACGGGGGCGTAACGGTGATACGGGGTCGTAATGGCCCGTAACGGCGCAAAATTTTTTTTTGCCAAAAAAATATGAAAAAATATGGATTAAATCCAGAATATTCTAAGCATTCCAAATATGCATTCATTTATAAATTGGAACATGTTTATGGTGGTGTAACGGTCCACTCTTTGGTGAGAAGTTGTATCGGACTGTCTGATGAATTTATGAACCAGATAACCTGAATTTGACTACAAAATTCATATATTTAATTTTCTAACTATCTACTATCAATGATAGATATATTAGAATGAATGTAATATGAAAATATCTTACATTTAGGTGTTTGCAATTATTTTTGAGGGCCAAAATTCATGCGTAAATAGAAAAAAAATATTAAAAAAATATAAAATGGCACCCCAAATATGTAAAATGCACATTAACATGTTCTACTATGATTAACACATCATATGACATCATTAAAACAGCAAAAGAATCATTAAAAAATGATTTTTCGAATTTTCAAAAAAAGGGCCGAAATAAATGCGTAAATAGAAAAAAATATTAAAAAAAAATAAAATGGCACCCCAAATATGTAAAATGCACATTAACATGTTCTACTATGATTAACACATCATATGGCATCATTAAAACAGCAAAAGAATCATTAAAAAATGATTTTTCGAATTTTCAAAAAAAGGGCCGAAATAAATGCGTAAATAAAAAAAAACATAAAAAAAATATAAAATGGCACCCCAAATCTGTAAAATGCACATTAACATGTTCTACTATGATTAACACATCATATGGCATCATTAAAACAGCAAAAGAATCATTAAAAAATGATTTTTCGAATTTTCAAAAAAAGGGCCAAAATAAATGCGTAAATAGAAAAAAATATAAAAAATATATAAAATGGCACCCCAAATCTGTAAAATGCACATTAACATGTTCTACTATGATTAACACATCATATGACATCATTAAAACAGCAAAAGAATCATTAAAAATTGATTTTTCGAATTTTCAGAAAAGGGGCCAAAATAAATGCGTAAATAGAAAAAAATATTAAAAAAATATAAAATGGCACCCCAAATCTGTAAAATGCACATTAACATGTTCTACTATGATTAACACATCAAATGGCATGATTAAAACAGCAAAACAACCATTAAAAATTGATTTTTCGAATTTTAAAAAAAGGGGCCAAAATTCATGCGTAAATAGAAAAAAATATAAAAAAATTATTAAATGGCACTCCAAATCTGTAAAATGCACATTGACATGTTCTACTATGATTAACACATCATATGACATTATTAAAACAGCGAAACATATTAAAAAAAGTATAAATACCTATTTTTGACGAATTTCTGAAAAATAGCCCCCCGAGCTTTGATTCAAAAAAATCTGTAATATAACGTGTTTTTATCTCAAATATCTAGCCAATGTTGGTCGAAATTAGTAGTAGAAGGAGTGAGAAACAGTTTGGAAGCAAGAAGTTTCAAAAAAATAGCAAAAACTGAGCTTAAAATGAAAAAATAAAATAAAATTACTGTTACGGGCCCGTTACGGCCGTTACACCCCGTAACGGGCCCGTATCGGCCGATACGGGTACAAAATCGGGTATCGGCCGATATGACCCCGAAACGCGTAACAGTTCCCACCGTTACCGTTACGTATCGGCCATAACGGCCGATACGTAACCGTTTTGGCATACCTTGCTCCTAAGTTCTTATATCTTTCTACATTTTTTTCAACTTTTCCCTTATTTTTTCTTCTTTTTTTTCATTATATATATATATATATACACACACACACACACACACACACACATGACTGCATATGCGATTGTGCGATCACATGTGCGCACAGCGATATGCAATCACACAAAACCGCATATGCAGCTTGACAACATTGCATGGAATCATCCTTCTTTCAAAGAATAAGATTGAAGTTCGTGATCGGCATATTGTTAGATACTGAGAAGACAAATGAAGTGGTCAAAATCTACCTTGCACAAGATTTTCATTGTTATATAGATTGGCTCCTTGAACCCAGTGTTCGAAATATCGATACTATCAGTCGATATTATCGTTATCGCACCCCTGTGAGACGATACACTCGTGATAACCCCCGGAAGATACTAAAAAACCCCAAATCCAGATGTCGGACGATATATCGTCGATATCGCACGATATTTTGACGATATCGCGCGATGGGAGATCGCCATGATCGGAAGCTTCCATTTGGTGGGTCATTCGAATTGAAGCGTCATTCCTCCGATTTTGGAGAGAAATCCAGAGACATCCTCGCCGATACGATGAGATTTGGGAGAAATTTTAGGGTTCGGGAAGCCGGAACCCTCTCTGCTTAAAAAAAAAGGTCGTTCGAGCCTTTTATTTGGATGCGGATTAGCTACTGATAGGTTGAGTAGCGAGATTGCTACTGAAGTGACGTCACCAAGTTACGTGGGTCCCACCATGATGAATGTGTTATATCCACATGGTCCATCCATTTGGAGATATCATTTTAGGACATGAGTCAAATAACGAGGCAGATAAAATCTGTAATGGACCCCACTACAGAAAACAGTGGAGAGAGTGACATCCACCGTTGAAACCTTCCTAAGGTCCACCGTGATGTTTATTTGAGATCCAACTTGTTAATAAGTTAAAAAAGACATTATAAAAGGGAAAATATATATATATATATCCGCTTAATCGAAAACTTTTGTGGCCCTTGGAAGTTTTTAATGGTGGGCGTCACTCTCTCTACTGCTTTCTGTGGTGGGGTCCATTGGAGCTTTGAATCTTAGTCATTCTTAGGCTCATGGCATAAAATGTTCTCTCCAAATGGATGGACGGTGTGGATACAAAACATACATCATGGTGGGGCCCACGGAACTTGGTGACGTCAATTCAATAGCGAGTCTCGCTACTCAACCTGTCATTAGCTAATCCGCGCCCCTTTTTTAGTACCGGTGTGTTGACGTCACCAAGTTCTGTGGGTCCCATCATGAGGTATGTGTTATATCCAGACCGTTCGTCCATTTGGCGAGCTCTTCGTAAGGCTTGAGCCGAAAAATAAGACAGATCCAAAGATCAACTAGACCACATTGCAAACAGCAGTGGTAGATTGAACATCTACCATTGAAACCCTTTTGGGGGTCACGGAAGTTTTGGATCAATATGATATTTATTTTTCCTCTTCATCCAGGTCCGTGTGACCTAATTAACAGATTCGATGGAAAATAAACATCATGGTGGGCCCTACGAATGTATTAATGGTGAGAATCAGTCCCCCGCTACTGTTTATGGTGTGGTCCACTTGAGCTTTGGATATGACTCATTTTTGGGTTCATGATCTAAAATGATCTCTCCAAATGCATGAACGGTGTAGATATAATAAATACATTATTGTGGGGCCATGCGACTTTGAAATGTTTGTACAACTTGAGCCCGAGGAGTGTGCGCCATACTAGGATTTCCTGCCAAAGCCTTCCGCAGTGAGTTCCTGCGCTTGAAACCTTAGTGGGGCCTACCATGATGTTTGTGAGGAATCCACTCCATCCATCCATCCGTTTTGTGAGATCATTTTAGGACATTGAATAAAAAATGAGTAGGATCTAATACTCAAGTGTGCCAAAAATGTGAGGATTGAACATCCACACTTGAAATATTCGTGGGGCCACATAAGTTTTGAATCAAACTAATATTTGTATTTTCAATTCATCCGTGTAGGAATAACGTTATGAACGGTATGGATGGCATGTTAACATCACTGTCGACCCAAGGAGGTTTCAACGGTAGGAATTTTCCTACCCACCTTTTCCTTTAGTGCAGCCCACTTTAGTCTTGGATCCTGCTCATTTTTGCTCTCAAGTGCTAAAATGATCTCAAAAAACAAATGGACGAGGTGGATTTCTTACAAACATCACAGTGGGCCCCACCTATGTTTTGAGCGAAGGAACTTGGTAGGAAATCTGCGTACGATTAGCACCCCACCCCGGGAAGTGGATCCCCTAGTGAGCAATGTACTTTGTAAACTTTGTGGGCCCACTATAATTCATGTATTTTATCCACTCCGTCCATCCATTTTACCAGATAAATTTATGGTTTGAATGAAGAGAAAAAACTATTATTAGCTTGATCCAAAACTTTTGTGGCCCACTAATGGTCAATCACCATTGTTTCCTATGGTATGGTCTACCTAATTATTGGATCTGTTTTATTTTTTGGATAATGTCCTGAAATGATATGGAAAAACGGATGGACGGGGTTGATACTGAATATAGTTGTCTTAGTTCAATCGGGCAGCGCATAGCTTAGGACCCTATACAAAGGAAATCTATTACGTACACTTCTTTTTTGAAACTTTACGATTTAAAAGTGTGTATTAAGGGCCTTTTTAACAATCCCCAAAGTTTCATTAAAAAATTCAACCATTTTCCCCATGTTTCCCCATGTTTCCCAAAAAGTGTGATAAACTATGCGATACAAACGATATATCCTGTGCGATAACCGATACGTATCTATATCCCAAGGGTGCGATACATTGTGCGAAACCGATATTTCGAACACTGCTTGAACCCAAGTAACAGTAGCTGGATGCTATGAAAGGATTGGTGATCAACTAGCTTGGTTCCCTTAGGAGAACCCTTACAAAGGAAGAAATGATTATTTGAACAATCTCCTGGCAGCTGGCACACCTTGAAAAAACCAAGATCAATCAAGAGAAGCAGAACAAAAGGGGCTGGAAATAGGCCAAGAATAAATGTTTCTCTATCAAAACATTTTACAACCATTTTTTATTTTTTTTGGTCTTGATGAGATAAGTGGCAACTTTGGCTCCCTCGGTTGGTTTTGGAAAGTAGAAGCCCTCCTTGAGTATAGGCATTCTCATGGTTAGTCAAACAGATGAAGGTCCTATCTTCACAACAGAGAAAATTACCATAAATGGATATTCATATTATGCATGCTTGAGGGAAGGTCCGCAGTCCACTTATTCATTCATTGTGCATTTGCTTCAATGGTTTGGACTTAGTGCACTTCCTAGTTTGGTATCAGTTGGACTATGCCCGCATCCATTCTTCTCTCCTCTTGTCCGGGAGAGGAGCATCCCTTAGAGCCACGGTCAGGAAGCTGTGAAATATCAGCTTCTTATCTGTTCGTTGGGAGATCTGGAAGGAAAGAATATCCGTCCCTTCTATAATTGTTCGAAGCAGATTCCTGTTGTGGTGGGTAACATCAGATCTTTTGTATCTTCTTGCGCTGAACCTGTTAAGGAATTGTTGGGTATTCTCATGTTCAATGTGGAGAGAATTGGAAAGGAACTCTTTGTAAGATTGGGTTTTTGCCCAGGGTTGCATTCCTTTGCTTTTGGGTATTGCTTGATAAAATATGTATTACCGACAAAAACCAAAAACCAAAAACCAAAAAATAAAATAAAATAAAATAAAATAAAAAGGAAGAAGAAGAAGAAGAAGCAAAAAAAGTGGAAAAGGTCAAATCATTTCTCAGCTACTAGGTGGACAGTGTGATGTGCTGGTATCTTGTATCTTCCATTTATTTTCTGAAGTCTGTCTCTTATTCTAGATTCATGTTCTTTGGTTTTTCTTCTTCTTCTTCTTCTTCTTCTTCTTTTAACACTTTACTGAGACATTTTCCTTCTCATTTTTTGTAATTAGCCGAGTATATCTTTTCCTTACTGGTCTTCAACCATATCTTTCACAATACACAGCATCGAGCAACATCGCCATTTCTTAGCTTTAGTTGGAGAGGAAAAACACCAAGAAAAGAAAAAAGAAACTGCAATCCAAAAAGACAATCAGGATTCCATAGGTAGAAGAAGTTAGAACAAAACCTTAAAGTGGTAGAGACAGTAATGTGAATGGGACCATTTACACCTGCAGAATGTAAAAGAACCTTTGGAAGGTTATTATGGGAAAATTAAGAAATAAACAGAGAATATGTGTGGCAGTTAAATTATTTGACACAACAAGCATTTGCTGTGGAAGGACATTGTGCAGATGCATACTTTTTGTGTGGCAATTCAATTATTTGACAGAACGAGCATTTTCTGTGGAAGGACATTGTGCAGATGCATACTTTTCATGAAAAAAAACGTAGCAAATAATATTTTTAAATGTTACACTATAACCAATTAATCGTTGACCATTTACATAACCAAAGACTGAAGTCCATTTAAATAGCAAAGATTAGCAACACTTCTTCATAAATGGGTAAGAATATGCTCGAGTTATCATGATGAGAATCCAAATACTCTAAGGTTGGAAAATGAACCCAAAGTTTCAAGAAGACTAACCTCCCAGAAGTGATGCAAAAAAACCAGGAAAGACGGAAGAATGGCTGAAACATAGATATTCATGGAACAAGTGAAAAATGTAAACATATAGAACCATAATAAATAAAATCAAGGAATTCACAACTCTCAGCGCATGAATGACTTGTTGCAAGGCATGAATACAACAACAAAGATTCAATAGCTTGGATAGAAGACACTTTATCAATATCCACTTTCAAAAATCATTATAATCCTGAAACACGTGAAATTGAATGCGATAAGAAGGCAAGCAAATGATAGTGATGATAATGATGAGTTTTCCATAACTGCAAGGCAAACTATAAGTTCCATCACTAAGAAATTGTGATAGCAATTAACCATCCCAATGCCATTTCCCCTCACCTTCTATGCAACTATTCTCGCTTCGCCCTTGGTACAAGTGTAAATTGAACCAGCCTTATTTGAAATAAACACACGAGAAAATTTATTCAGACCACAACTGTGTGTGCAGAATTAATAGAAAGCAACAACTTTAAGAAGCAAGGACAATAAATAGTTGAATTTTATCGAGTTTAATATATCATTTTATGATAGTGCATCACAGGAGAATTATATAAGAGAGCCATCCCTCATCTCACCTCAAACCTGGAACCTGAACAAGTCTTACCATGAGACTCCTCCATCCGCTGTCACTTCTCTCCTCTAAATTAGGTTTTTTACCTTGCAAGTAGAAGTGATATAGGACTGTGAAGGCACCGAGTGGCCCTGATTCGCAGAAAGGCGAGAATCTAAAGGATTACACAGCTAACAATCTATGGCCCTTCTATAAACAAAGCCAAAGATCCATGGTTCTTCAGCGGTCCACCGAACTGACTTCCAGAGAAGAAAAGGATATGTTCACCCCTCTGATCCAACAGTCTGATGGCCCACCGATATGATCAACAGTCTAGATCATATGATCAAAGACTAATGTACGATGGAAATAGGACCACTGTGTTTCCCTTCACTTCTCTCTCTTACGATTATTCCAATAAATGCATGCATTCTCCATAAGGGAGAATTGATAGGGGAGAGAGGATTAAGGAGGTTAGGAGAGATTTTCGGGGATAGGGATGAAGATATCCCCTTCTCCTCTCTAACTTCTCTTTGAATTTCAATGAGAAGGGAAGGGAGAGTTGTTAGGGGTGCCAACAGGGCAGGTTAGGGCCGGATCAAGCTTTGTCCGAGCCTAGCCCACACTACTCAACCTAAGCCCAAACGCGGCCCAGGCCTGTGACTAGCCAAAATGGTCCAGCCCGAGCCCAGCACGGAATGTGTATATAGGGCGCAGCCACAGAGAGAGAGAGAGAGAGAGAGAGAGAGAGAGAGAGAGGGGGGGGTGGGCTTGGGTTGGAAGGAGGGATCAAAAGAGAGGAGGGAAATTGTCATGTGATTTGGGAGAATGCTGGATTATTGCAAGAAAACCCTCTTCTTCTTTTTTCCTTTTCTTTTCTTCTTGTACTTTTTCTTTTTAATAACAAAATAGAGCTCATGGGGACATAGACGTCACTTCCGTCAAAAAATGAATTCATGCATGAACACCTAGGGTTATTAAAGTAGTAGTAGTAGTAGTAGTAGTAGTAGTAGTAGTAGTAGTAGTAGAGAGAGAGAGAGAGAGAGAGAGAGAGAGAGAGGTGAGACTACTGTAGTGGCTGACCCCTGTTGTTGCAACAGCAGCAAGGGCATCTATAAGAGATAGGGGTGGGGGAGCTTGAGAGAGATGGAGATAGGATCGTGGGCAGGGGAGGCATTGGTTTCAATTTTCGGGTATTTGTATTAAGTATATTTTCTATTACAAAAATGCCCTTTGCAAACCCTTACTGGCCAGGTCAGGCTGGCCTGACGGGCTTTTGGACATGACATTCAAGCCTAGCCCGACTTAGAAGCAGGCCTAAAATTTAAGCCCAAGCCCGCCCCCAAGCTTGATACTCTAGCCCAAGTCTAGCATGAGGCGGGCTAAGCCCGAAAGCCTGACCAGCCAACCCAGCCTATTGACACCCCTAAGAGTTATGGGTCCCACTCACTAGCGGTTTTCTAATAAGTTGGGCCCACAGCCCTACAACTAACATATCCCACCCAACCATGTTGTGGTAAGGACAGTTAACATAATTGTCCATTTGCCTTTACTTATAATCACCAAAATCCATGATTTATAGAATCAAAGGTGTGGGGACCTACTAGAACACCATTGTCTTCTCACAAGTATTTGAGCACTAAGTGACCATTGATAACTAGTGCTCAATGACCGAAGCTTTATTGTGCACATCCTAGTTCGCATGACCACACCCGACAAAGTTGACTCTTGATTTATAGTACTAGGGGTAACATACACGCTTATTCAAAGTGTCGTTAAAGTCACTAAGCGCAACTACCCCTAGAGCATCCAAAATGCCTAGGCACGCACCTCGAATCTAGACGCAATTCTTTTAACATACAATAAATATTAGCAGTTACATATTTATAAACATAAGTTGATTTTTTTTTTTAATCAATCAAAATCATCATAATTCAAATTTCAAAAGAAAATGAAATTAAAATTGATCTACAAAAAGTAAACAAAACCAATTTATACATTGTATTTGTCAAACTAGTTTTAGTAATCAACTAATCAATAATCATTAAAATCATCCATGAAACTTGTCAAGTACTAAACTAACAACCGTTAATCAAAAGCTAAAGCTGCTTAAAGTGCCTTATAGAGTTCGGACAGTCTCATCATCATCATCATCATCATCACTATCTAAGGCTTATCCCAACTAATTGGGATCAAGTACATGAATCCTTTTCCGCCATTTCGCTCGATCAGGGGTCATAACTTCAATTAGATCATAGGTTATCAAGTCTTTTCTTACTCCCTCTGCCCACATCCTTTTGGGCCTTTTCCTTGCCCTTTTAGAGCCTTCAACTTGTATAAACTCACTCCTAACCAGCACAGTTCTTGGTCTTCATTTCACATTACCAAACCATATAAGTCTACTTTCCCTCGTCTTGAGACCTATTAGTGCTACTCCTAAATTCCCTCAAATCATTCATTTCTAATTCTATCCTTCCTTGTCTTGCCACTCATCCATCTCAACATACTTGATTTCACCTACATTCATCCTATGGACATGTTGTTCCTTAACCGCCTAAAATTTTATCCATAAAGCATGGTTGGTCTTATAACCATCCTATAACATTTCCCTTTCAGTTTGAGTGGTAAACAATGATCACATGAAACACCGGAGGCACATATCCATATTTTCCACCCTGCTTGAATTCTATGGGGCAACATCCTTCTCAATCTCTCCACTCTCATAAATTATCAGCCCAAGATATCGAAAGTGGTCATTTTGGGAAACTTCTTCGACAACAATCTTTACAAATTCCTCATTCTCACTTCTATTGTTACTAAAATTGCACTCCAAATACTCTGTTTTTGTCCAACTACTTTAAATCCTTTAGATTCTAAAGCACCTCTCCATGAATCTAGCTTTGTGTTTACGCCCTCCCCTATCTTGTCAATTACAAGGTATTCAAAAATGGTTACATAACAGCAGTACTTAATAGAAACCATGGAAAGCATTACATGTTATGGCCTGTAACGACCATTAAGGGGAAAAAAAATGGTTAGTAACAACCCGTAACCCCTAATGGTCCGTTATAAGGCCAATACAATTTAAATAAATAAAGAGGCCATAATGTCCCATATCACAAGGTATTCAAAAAATGGTTACATAACGGCAGTACTTAATAGCAACCATGGGAAGCATTACACGTTATGGCCTGTAACGACCATTAAGGGAAAAAATGGTTAGTAACAACCCGTAACCCCTAATGGTCCGTTATAAGGCAATACAATTTAAATAAATAAAGATGCCATAATGGCCCATATCGTAATAGTAATTGCAGTGACCATTATGGCTACCATTACCGTTGTTGAACACCTCAGTCAATCAAAACTATGTCATTTGTAAACAACATACACCACGGGATCTCTTCCTATAAATACCATGTTAGGACGTTAAATCATCCAAAACCAATGGGCAAAGGTAAAAAAGCTCAATGCCGAACCCCAGTGCATGCCTACAATAATTTGGAGCTCAATTGATTTTCCATTAGTGGTCCTCACATTTGTTGTTGCCCCCTCATACATGTCCTTAATCATGTCAATATAACCTCTTGAAGCTCCTTTCTCTCCCAACACCCACCAAATTAACTCTCTAAGGACCCTATTATAAGCTTTCTCTAGTCAGTAAAGACCATGTGGAGATCCTTCCTCCTCTCCCTATATTTCTCCATTAATAAAGACCAATTACTAAGTTAGAAAATAGCTTTAGTGATAGACCTCCATGGCATAAACCATACTAACTTTCTCATACATTCATCCCATGTCTTAGTCTTGCTCACTCACTATTTCTACAGCTAGGTGGTAATGAATGTGTATGCTCCTAATGATGCACAATTAAGGGATGAGTTTTGGGCAGAGTTGGAGGATGTTTGGATTTGCCAAAAGTTTCATAGTATGGCTCATAAGTCTAATCCCATGATATAATTAAAAATAATAATAATAATCTTTACTTAAAACACAAATCACTCATCATTATCATGACATTCCATGTCCTCTGATGCATTTCCATCATCTTCATTGTCATCTCCCTCTAAATATTCTTCTCTTCCTCCTTTTCCACAGAATCAATCTCCTCCTTTTCCAAATCCATGTTTCAATGCCTTTACAGTTGCAATCTAGTACTTAGAGTTAGATCAGGGAGCCAAACAACATCCAAGTGATCCCAAGTCAAATCATCTTAATTGTTCGCTCGATCATAAAGCCTTCTTTCACATCTATCCACTCATTGCAATGAGATTGGGTCGATCTTGCCATAGTTTATGTATCGCTCTCAAAAGCGTTGGTTATTTTAAAGAAATATGAGATTATTTAGCTACTTTTGATCTAGCCTACTCCTCCTTTCGCTGAGGATCTGCAATTTTTAAAGAAGTCAATGAGTAACTTCAAAACAACCTAAAGCAATGATGATAGAAGATTAGACCACCAAAAAATTACTAACTTATGTGCTCGAATGTGTTCCGATTGCATTCACAACAAGAAGCACTGCAAGTCAAGGTGAGAATTCAAATAGCAAGCTATTGAAAATTTGGAATTTTGACTCCAATATGATTTCCACAATTCAGTTGTAGTATCTTAAATTGTGAATTGTGATTGAAGTATTTCATAAGTCATATTAAGAATGGACTTAAAGAGAAAAGAAAATTATCATGCTGTACTTTTGTTCTTCGTCGAACTACCATGTCCCTTCTATCAGCACTTTTGTAAATGGTTAAATCCAGGGAGAAGCTATCTTGCATATCGGGATCTGGAACAAGCTTCTCTATGCAATCATGGAGGCCTTTGTTCACTTCTTTGTCAAATTCGATGTTATGATTTGAATAATAAAAGGCTAGATTAGGAAAGCAGCCTACGGCATGCAACAGTCCATGGAGCTAGACATCCCACCTGTCAACAGTGACTTTCCAAATTGGAAGGTTCCTTCGCTCATTCCATTCATAGCACTCCTAATTTTTTACTTCGCTATATCCATGGCCTCATAGATGTAGCCCATTGCAACTTTCTTTATCACAATCAACCAGATGGAGTACGTGAACTACCAGTGCAGTAATTCTTAAAGTATACAGAATGTTCTTCCAAAAGGATAGTTGAAGAACCATATCACATGCTCTCTTGCCTTTCACATTCTTCACACATTTACTGGTTGTCTATTCTTTTCAAGTAAACATTGCCCACAAGTTTCTTTTTTAGTCATGAGTGCTTTTCAATGTGAGATACAAAGTGACAAACGTTATGATGGCTGGTCTCACAAGCCCCATTTTCTTTGTAAATGAAAACATTCGATATGATTGCATTGTCAAAGGCCTGTTTCGCTACAAGGATCTTTTTAATATCTTCTAACATTTAAGTCAATGCAGCGAGGGGCACAAGGTTTACAAAATAAATTATGACGTTTGCCATCAACACTTTCCAGCTAATACATAATTTAATGCATTATCGATCATAATTTGCAACACATTAGATTCCCCAATGCACTACGGCCCTGTAAAGGTTTTAAAAAAAATTAAAGGAAGAAAATGTATCAGCCCCATATTGGAACGTTACTAGCCTGTATTGGCCTTTTATGGCCCATCACAAGCCTGCATTGGGTAACGGCTCCCACTGTTACCATTATGTAACGGCTGTTACATAACCGTTTTTAGTACATGGTACGGCACTGCTACAGTTCCAGATGAGGCCATACAGCCATTTGGCAACAGATCTGGGTCCTACGCATATATATGGTCCATACAAGTGTACGGACACACATCAACACAAATCAATAGAGAACAGGACAAGATGGGACAAAGGATATCTCTATATACAAAGTAAGACAAGATGGGTTCTTATCATATGTAAGGGAAGAGGAAATGAGAAGCAACTTTTCTTTTTCTTTTTCTTTTTTTTTTTTTCTTTTTTTTTTTTTTTTTGCGAATAAAAAAAGGCAGCACCAAAGAAGAGTTGCATAGTTCAAGCAGTTGACATTGGCACAAATCCATAATGATGAGATGAGATCCATATTTACTTGAATGCGGTGGCCACAGGACCTACGCCAAAAACTGCAGCCAGAACAATCTCCCTAAGCAGTCCCTGTGCAACATTCCATATGAAAGAATACAAGACTATTAAGAAAATAATGATAAAGTTATCAACAAGGTTGTACAAATTTGAAATCTCAAGCAATTTAATAAGAGGAGGGAAGAAGCAGATCCAGTGTATTCACCAATATCTTGCTTGTGACAGTTGCCACGCCAATCAGCCCCGCATTTCTAAACAATCTGGCTGCGCAGTTTCTCAGCAGGGTATCAAATATCAGAACACCATCAAAATTAAGTAGAACATATACAATGCCCAGTGGCCCCGGCGAAGCAAAATAGAGCTCCCTTCTCTGCTTGTAGCCATCCAGGCCATTCATATTGTGGGCTTCATGATGGATGGGCAGGCGCCATAAGCCTAACCCATTGGGTGATCCTAGCTATTGATGTGCACTTTCAGTTCTTTTTCTTTTTCTTTTTCTTTTTTAAATTTTGACTTTGTGAGCTGACAGTGGGATAAGACCATTTCATCATCAGAAGCGGATTGCCCATGGCACCAGCCACAGGGATATCCCTGTGGCACAACATAGCCCGAGCTCTATGGGGCCCACCGTGATGTATGTGTTTTATATATGCCATCCATCTGTTTTGCCAGCTTATTTTAGGGCATGAACCCAAAAATGATGCAGATCCAAAGCTCGAGTGGACCACACCACAAAATAGTGGGGATGGAATGCCCATCGTTGAAAACTTCCTAGGGCCAACTGTGATGTTTTATTCGCCATTCAACCTGTTCATAAGGTCACAAAGATCTGGATGAAGGGAAAACACAAACATAAGCTTGATCCAAAACTTTTGTGGCCCCCAAGATTGAGCTTTGGATTTGCATCATTTTTGGGCTCATGTCCTACATGAGCTGGTGAAACGAATCGACGGCCTGGATAAAACATATACATCAAGGTGGGCCCCACAGAACTTGGGCCACGTCATGCCACCGGAATATCATTTGGTGGTTGCGCCAGGCAATCTGCTTCCTTCATCATCACCATCTTAGCCTTATCCGAACTAATTGGGATCCGCTGCATGAATACTTTTCCGCCATTCCACTCTATTAATGGCCGCAACTTCAGAACACCCTAACTTGAGTTTGAATGTCATATAATTCGGATTCATGTTGGAAGTTATCGCATAAGTCCGACACAGCTGCCAACCTGACGCAACCCTCTTTGGCATTGGGACCCGCAATGAGAACTCAAAACTCCCACAGGCACAATGTAATAGACTATTACGTAGGTTGACTGCTATCTAATAGTCTATTACATATGTTGATTACAATCAAGGAGTTGGGATAACACCATTTGATGGGGGTTTTTTTCAGCCAGGGGGGGACGTACTATGAGGCCCACCTGATGAACGGTTTGGATAACCAGAAGGGAGACGCCAACTTGAGAATTGGTCAGCCAAGCATCAGCATCATCATTATCGTAAAATAATAGCTAAATGAGGGGGGAAATAAGAGGGAAAGAAGAAGAAGGTGCGGTACCAGTTGGAGATGAGATCGAAAGGGGATGAGTCGTATCTGAAGTGGAGTCCCCTGGCGTGGAAGGAAGTCTGGTGGAGTGAGAATCTCTAAGATTAGAGCTGGCGCTGGATACAACATGAATGGACTGAAACTGAAATAGGAGCTGTGGAAGTATAAAGTTCTGAGAGAATCTCTTTAGGGAAGAACGGTGAGATTTCTTCTGGACTGGAAAGTGTTTTCTGTGGAATGGAGCGCTTGCTGCGTTGAGTTTAAGACAAACGACCATCGTATTGTTGTTGCTCCCCTCGGCGACAACTTCAGTCTACAAAGGAATTTTGAGAAATGACCATTTTTTTGTTGCAGCTCTCCTCGGCGCCAACTTCAGTTTACAAAGGAATTTTGTCTCAGTCATCTTCTGAGTAACTTTCAAGGCTTCTCTCTCGTGTGTTGTTTTTCCTTCGGAATTTTACCATGTATAATTTATATTCCGATACCACTTTCAGAAAGGCTTGCAACAAACCGCCTCTTAATCTACATAATTATTATCCCACTACCCCCGTTCTATTTCTTACCGCCCGCCATGCGAGTATGCGACCATCTACTGGGCTAGTGGCTCAAGGCCCACCGTTAAGTTTATGTGAAATCCACCCCCCAACCACTTGGGGCTCCTCTGGCATCTCTACTCTAATTCAATCAGAGCTTTTTCAATAATAAGTCCCTTTTGTTCTATCTCTTATTTGAAATAAGCACATTTGATAGGACTTTTGTATAAGAGTTTTTTTTAAGGGCAGTTGATGTTATTTTTAAATATTACAACTCCATTATAACAATAATTTAAGTGGTTATTTTGTTGGACCTCACCATATATAAACCATGCCCGAAACGACAAAAGAATAGAACATTACAATCTTCATATTTTAACATGTTTGGGCCATCCATTGTGTCATACATATAAGGGGCCCACCTTTCATGTGGATTGTCCATTGTGTGAGTCAAACCTTCAAAGTGGGTCATCCATCATACAAGGCCCGTCTTGAATGTGGATCATTCATCATTAGGGGCCCACCTTAATGTAAGTCATCCATCAAGGGGGGCTCACCATCAATGCCAATCGTCCTTTATGTGGGGCCCTTCAATGCCCCCTACCCATCACCCATCATGTGGAGTCCACATTTGATGTGTCCATAGTGCAGGCCCTAATTTTGAAGTGGATTGTCCATCATGTAAGGCCCACTCTTGATATGCATCATTCATTGTGTGGGGTGCACCTTCTATGTGGATCATCCATCATGCAACCCACTTTGGATATGGGTCATCCATCATCTGAGACCGTAGATGTGGACCATCCATTAGGAGGGGCCCACTTGATGTGCATTGTCCATTATGAGGGGATACACTTTGATGTGGAACATCCATCATGTAAAGCCTACTCCATCCATTATGTGGGCCCACCTTGATATGGACCATTTATTGTGTAGGGCCCCACCTTCAATATGGGTCGTTCATTATGTGCACATTTGATGTCAACCGACCATCATGTGGGTCCCACCTTGAGAGCTAAACACGAGTCTAACCAGTTCAAGAAACTCGCTCGAATCAACTCGACTCACATATTGGTTCAGGTCAAGTCGAGTGCCTAAACCTATAGCTCGAAAAAGTTTAAGTCGAGTTCAAGCTCTGTCAAGCTCAAATTGACTTGACTCGAAACCAAGCTCGAACCCAACTCGCTCAAATTTTATATATTTTATATTATTATTATTATTATTATTATTATTATTATTATTATTATTATTATTATTATTATATATATATTAAAAAGTTAAAACCTAAATATCCTCTTCCTTTTTTCTTTTAACCTACTTGAGCGACGGACCGACAGGGACCCCACCACTTGGCGAGCGGTGGTGAGTGGCCCCACCTCTCTCTCCTTCTATGATTTCTTTCTCCTTCAGTACTCTCTTCAAGGTATGTTTATCTATGGTTGTGGTTGGGTTGTGTCGGGTTGGGTAAGGATCAAGTTGGGTCAATGTTGGGTTGCGTCTCGAGTTGGGTCAGGATTAGGATCAGGTTAGGTCAAGGTCAGTGTTGGGTTATGTCGGGTTGGGTCAGGGTTGGGTTGTTAGGGCTTGGTTAGAGTTGGGTTAGGGTCACGGTTGAGTTATGTCAGGGGTCAAGGTTGGCTCAAGGTTAGGGTTTGGTCAGGGTCGGGGTCGAGGTCGAGGTCAGGTTGGGTCAGGGTCAGAGCTGCGTTGGGTCAAGGTCAAGGTTGGGTTGGGTCAAATCATATGTTACTTGAACTTGAATATTGATTACTTGAATTTGAATTTTAGAATTAGACTTGTAGTTGATTACTTAGATTACTTGAATCTTTGATTACTTGAATTCTATAATTACTTTAATTTGAATCTTAATTACTTGAACTACCTTAAATTGGAAAATTCTAAACTTATGTAGACTTGTAGTTAATTACTTGAATTTGATTTATCCTTAATTCAAGTATTCAACTACAAATCATATTTTATCCTTAATTAAACACAAATCAATTAGATTTAAAGAGACCCCATTTGACATATGAATTTAATAACCTCTTTAAGAATTCATATACATTAAATTGTATACCTACCTGTTTAAAAATTCATATACAATAAACTGTATTCAAATCAATTATTGATTTGATATTCTTTATATATATGAATTCTTAAATTATCTAAGTTGGATAGTTTTGTAACATATTATGTACATAATGTTACTTACAAAATTTACATGGAGTTCAAGATTTGATGCATCAACCCAATTTATTATCTAAATATACGGTTTTTAATTGATTGACTGCCTCCCGTCTGTGAATAATAGATAATGATGATGATACTCAAATAGTAGAAAATTTTTATATATATTTGGAGAATTATGGGAAGATGCTGTTGAATTTTCAATTCATATGTAAATTGTGTGAGTAGAGTACATGATATATTACTAAATAGGATAAAAAGTGAAATTAAATTTTAAGAGACATTAAAAAATGGCTACTTACAAATCACATATTACAATGAAACCTTCCAATTTCATATATCTTATGCGTATTTTCTTATTTTCATAGTTAAATATGACCAGTGAGGAAGTTCTTATTACCCCTAGTGTTGGTGCATCTACCACATCTCTTATAATTGTTGATGTCCAACGAGATGAGCAAAACTTAAATTCTAATATGTCGAATAAATGGAAGAAAAGATCAACAATTTGGGAAGATTTTGAAGAGGTTGAGGTAAAAGAGGGTGTAAATCGTGTTATCAAGTTTAGATGTAAGCATTGCAAGTCAACCTTCGCAAAGCATTCTGGGGGATTAATTTCACATTATCACAGATATAATATTAATTGTGCTAAAAACCCAAAAATTTCGCGTTCAGGCCAATAATTTCTCTCATTTTTCTCATCTAGGGGAAGTGACTCACAAACTGCTCTCATCACTCACAAATTTGAAAAATGCATAATGAAAGAATGGTTTGTAAGAATAGTTATTGTTGAGGAGAAACCATTGAGGTTTATAAAAAGCATAATTTTTAATAAATACGGCAGATACTTGAATTCTAAATTTGAAAAGTGCTCGCGGGTCACGGTGAAAAAATAATACATGAAGATATATATGAATGAGAAGACATGGATAAAACCCCTTTTGTCCTCTATCTCAGTCTCACGTATATGTCTTACTTCGGACTTGTAGACAACGTCCAACCAAAGGAAGGGGTACATATCACTAACTGCACACTATGTAAATGCACATTGGAATCTATGTAAGACAATTTTAAACTTTCGTTACCTTTATCCCCCTCATATCGGTTTGGTTATTTCAGACTACATATACAACTGTCTTCAGGAGTGGGGCATCAAAAGTCGGATATCTTCAATTACACTAGATAATGTGTCTACAAACGATATTATAATTTCTTTTCTACGGAGCCAATTCAAGACAATAGAAAATCTTCATTTTACCTAAAAGGTTTTCAAAGGCAGATGTTGTACTCACATTCCGAATCTAATTGTGTAATAGGGGCTAAAAATAATTGATGAAATGATTGAGAATATAAGAGATAACATGAAATATATAAGGGGGTCACCATCAAGACTTAGTATCTAGAATGATATACTCAAATGTTTGAATACTAGATCATAAAAAAACATTGAAGTTATATGTGTGAACCATTATAATTCAACATATGAAATGTTGGATGTGGCAGTTGAATTGAAAATTGCATTCTTAGAATTTGTGGTTCGTGACAAAGCATATGGTTGGTTACCTAATGAAGATGATTGAAGAAGAGCTGAAGATATTCATAGTTTTCTTTGAGTTTACTATGACTACACAAAGTTATTTTCCGAAAATAAATATCCAACGACAAATCTGTTTCTTCCAAAGCTTTGAAAGATTAAGGATGCTTTTCGAAGAAGTGTCACAATATGTCTAGATTATATTTAAAATATGGCACTAAGCATGTAAGTGAAAATTGAAAAGTACTTGAGAGAATGTCACATGTTAATGGCTTTAGCTGTCGTCCTTGACCCTCATTGCAAAATGGGATTGGTTAGTTACATTTATAAGAAGATTTATTTATTTAACAAGGCAACAGTTGAAACATTTAGTGTTCGTGTGGTCATTGAAGAATTATACTCTTCTTATGTGGTTAATTATACCACAAGACAGGATACATGACTTATGCATGAACGTGACTGTAGTTTGTTTGTAAGTGGTGACAATTTTCTCGATGAATACTTCTCAGCATTAGAACAAGATAAAGTAAGTGAGTAAACAAATGAGTCAGAATTAGATGTATATCTCAATGAGCCAATCGTGAAGGTTTCCAGCCAAGACTTTGACATTTTAGATTGATAGAATATTAGAGCTCATGAAGGAAAATAACTTACACTATCGTTGATGGCTAAAGATATTTTTATCAATTTTGATTACAACAGTGGCATCAAAGTCTGCATTTTGCACAGGTAGTAGGGTGGTGAATAAGTATAGAAACTCTCTTATACCTAAAATAATTAAAGCACTTGTTTGTATACAAGATTGTTAGCATCCAGTTTAGGATGATAGTTCATTTGATGAAAATAATGATGATGAGGACAAGACCTAGAGTCTATATGAGACTGTAACTTCATCTTTTTAAAGTTTAAACATGGTTTTTAATTTTTAGCACATCTTAATCTTGTTAATTATTAATTGTTATAATTCATATTTTGTTTTGTAAAACTTTATTTTATATTATTTTTTGAGTTACTTGATATTGACATTTAAATTTTAAGTATACTATAATTTATTTCTCGTAAATTATGTTGGCTTCATAACTTCGCCTAAAAATGTAATTCTCTATTAACAAAAGCTCATATGTAGAAATGTCGTTTAATGACCCATCTGCCGACATTCGGGATTACGATACCCAAGTCTACTCCCCAACATATGGAAGAATGAAGATTAAATATAGTTTTTGCAGAGACAAATTCGTGAACAAAACAAATCGGCTAAGAATATACTTATTTGGTTGGGGAGGAGAAACAAAACCATATCCCAATGTCTTGCAGGAAGTATGAATTTTATTCCAGACTCTCTTAGGCTTAAATAAGAAAAAGTCCACACCCTTCACACCAAATTCAACTAGGCATAAAAAATATAATAACAAATCTATTATAATGGACGAAGATTCAAAAATAGAGAGAGTGCAATGAGTTAGTAGGAAAGAAGAAGAGGAGAATGCCATATTAAAAGCTCTGAAAGAATAGCAATTGAAACTTGCCTTGAAGATAAGTAGGGAAGAGGCGGAGGCATCTAGATATCGATGTCCTCAAGACAACATGACAACGAGGTAGGGCCAAGCACAGAAAGTAAAAAGAGCCATAAAACATCAAAATTTCTCTTCAAGCTCTCCTCATTTTATAAGATGTTAGGAACTCCTTATAGATCAGCTCATAAAGAAATATTAAAAAAGTTAGCTAAATCAATATAGGAACATGATAGTAAAGTTTCACCACCTTTTGATTTAGAAGAAGTAAACAATTATATAGGAGAAGATAGCACATTCGGATCTACGAACATATCTCTCGTCATCGATGAAACTAGAAACACATCAAATGAATGGGACGACGAAAGTGATACTGATAAATTAGGTTTAAATAAAAGGTGATAACTCTCTTATTTGCCAACTGAGAAGGTGCTCCTCATATAGATCATATTAACAAGTTATTGACGAATGTTGAGTGGGTTTAAATGTTTGTAATAAGAAACATTCTCATGTTGTTACTTGTTAGCTTGTAATAACTTATTATACACTTCCACTGCACCTACCTCGGTTCTAACAATCTTGATTTTATTATTTTAATTATTTTATTTTAAAAAAATATCTCAACTTGAACAGCTCACTCAACCCGACTCTATCTCAGCTCGACTTAACTTGAACCAGTGAGCCGAGGCGAGCTAAAGGGGTGAGCTCGAAGACCGAGTTAAGGTAAGCTCGATCTTGGGTCATTGTGGGGTTGAGCTAAGTTGAGCTTGGCCTAGCTCAACTTGTGTTCAACTCTACCCACCTTTTGATGTGGATTGCCCATCAAATGGGACCCACTTGATGTGCATGTTCTATCATGTTGGGCCGTCTATCATGTGGGGGCCACCTTTGATGTGAACCATTCATTACATGGGCCCTTGATGTGGGGCCCCACGTTTAATATGAGTTATTCATCACGAGAGGCCCACCTTTTGTAACACCACGGTTCTTGAACCCGAGTATACAACTTGTTTTTCAAAAACTTGGTTGTTAACATTTAAAGATAGCCCAAATTCATGTATTATTTTTCTTTTCTTTTCTTTTCTTTTTCAGAGTTAGCAGTTTAGCGGAAGAGAAACAAATCAAGCATAAAGGAAAGTCCAACTATACATATCAAAATGTTCAAGTGGCTGTCTAGAGGCTTATACAAACCAATGTCCTAACTCTTTATAAATTACATGAAAGTACAAATTCGACATGAATGAAATCTAAAATCTAGAGCCGCAGGATCTTCTAGTTCCTCATGCTCCACATGAGCACAAACATGCGCACCATCTACGTTTCCTACATCACCGAAAATGGTTTGATAGTGTCAATAGCTATCCCAATGAGGTATAACCCTCAATATTGATCAAAACACTACGATAATTAAGCATAATTATCAGGAACAGTTTATAATGTTTCACAATGACCATCATAGTAATAAGATAAAATTCATCAAATACGCATATATTGAATTAATTTCATAATGATGTTCTTGTTTAAATGCATGAATGCATGCACATGCTCACAGACATGAGGATACTCATTTAGATGGCAATAAAATTGTTCAAGGAGAACTAACCATCCGAAAGAGTACTCAAAGGTGCGCCCAAGGAGGACTAGTTACCTGGAAAAAGATCAAGCAATGAAGACACCCAAGGCAATCTAGCCTCCCAGAAGAGTACTCTATGATATGCCCAAGGAGGACTAGGGACCCGAAAAAGTTCATGTGAAAAGGACAACCTATAGTAGTCAAATGTATGCGATGATAACTTGGGATCACTCGGTAAAATACTCTACGGTACAACCCATAGTGACCCAAGAAAACCCTGCGTCTTATATCAACCACCCCGTAATGTCCTTATGACATGAAATGCATGATTACCCATCCATTATTATTCTAATTGCAAACAATCATTTTAAGAAAGCTCAAAGGTAACTATTGGGGGCTCGTCACCTAGCATAGGCGACAACTCAGGTATAGTATCCCATATCACCATCCCTCGGCTCATGAGACTCCAACACTAAGATATTTAATGGTAACATCCTCAACTAGTGGCCAATCATAGTTCATCAAGTGGAACTTACTATCGTAAGATCGTATGAATGTAATTCATTAAAGCCACATAGGCAATTTATAAGTGCTAGGATGTTGAGCACACATAGGTTGTCAAATTTCGTAAGACAAAACCACTTCAAGGTAGAACTTCAAGATCGGTCTATGTTTAAGAGAAGATCAAGCTCAAGATCGATTTATGTTCAAGATAAGATCAAGCTCAAGATCGACTTTTGTTTAAGAAAAGATCAAGCTCAAGATCGGCTTTTGTTCAAGAAAAGATCAAGCTCCAGATCGGCTTTTGTTTAAGAAAAGATCAAGCTCAAGCTTAAATTCAAGATGAAGTCTGAGACTAAGTTCAAGCCAAAGGGAATCGAATATTTGATATATCTCCAGTAGTATAAACCCTAAACAAACCTTAGGACTATATGCTTTTAAAAAATGTCTAATCATGGGTTTTTACATTTGTTTTTACCTGGAATTCGGCTAGCCCAACTTCAAGCCTGAAGCACATAACAACTTTTATTGGAAATTCGACCAGCCCAAGTTTTATTTCGGCTAGCCCGAGCTCGAAATTCGGCCAGCCTGAGAAAGTTCGGGTCAAATTCCAATAACATTAATTTTTTAAATTCGTGGGAATTTGACCGGCCGAAGGGTAAATTCAGCTAGCCGAATTGTGAATTTTGGCCAACTAAACTTGACCTCGGGGTAGTCGAGTTCTAGATAATTCTTATCCCGCGCAATCCAAAATCCGTTGAATAGAATCCGCTGAATTCAGGCTAGTCGAAGCCTATCTCGGGCTAGTCGAAGTTTTAACTTCTTTGCCTATAAATTGAGTCTTTTTCTCATTCTGAATTTACACAATTTTAATTATCAAAATTCTTTTGCAAGAGAGAGAGAAGCTCAAGTTATTGGCAAGATATTTGTTGGTATTTATAATTTATTTTAGTAGCTTATTCAATTCCCTTTAGTCTTAGATCTTTTAAGTTTAATCTAAGATAGTAAACTATACTCCTCTTTGAGATCTAAGGGAACTGAATTAAGTAGTATTTGAGTTTAACAAAATCAAAATCTATAGAACCTTAGACTCTTTCTATCTGATTGAACACTATGCCATCTACATTTAAGAAAGAGGTCCTTCTGCTACAAGCTTCTGCTATGTCTTCTATAATTGAAGATAAGCATACATTATAAAACTCTCTTTATGTTTTTTTGAGATCTCCTGTGAAAATCTCACTTGAGGTTTTGTTTGAGATAGCCTGTGAAAATCTCAGTTGAGGTTTTGTCTGAGATAGCCTGTGAAAATCTCAATTTGGTTTTTATTGTGATAGCCTATGAAAATCATAAGGAATTGTATCCGGTTATTAAGGTGACCTTGTGAAAACCTTTTTATAGTAAAAGCCAAAATTATGAGAGAAGTAATTTTGGGAGTAGAGTATGTGTGGCTGTTTTTAAAGCATCGAACCACTATAATTCCTTGTCCCATGTGGTGAATTCTTTATTATTATTTTTAATGGATTAGATGTATTTAATTATTTCAATTTTATGGTGAATGTTGTAATTTTTTAATTTACTCTTGCTAGTTTGAAGTTTTGATCTTAAAGACATTCGTGAAATAAGGTTTTCTTGCCTAAAATTTTAAGTGAAGGTTGTCTTATGAATTATTTAGAATCAAGGTTTTAATACTCAAGCAATTGAAATCTTTGTATTATTTTCATATTTAACATTTATTTTGATTATTTGGCATTGTCCTATTCACCCCCCTCTACGACATCACTAGCTCTCCATTTCACAATTAGTCCTATTCACCCCCCTCCATGACATCGCTAGCTCTCTATTTCACAATTATTCCATCATAGCTGCAAGGGGCAAATATTCCATTCAATCATGCGATAAAAAAGGGATTATCTCTGAAAGACACATAAGCCCAATTGATCCGCAAAATGGTAAATCCATAATAAACATTTCATTTAATTTAGTAGACAAAATGGTCATTCGTTCGAGGTCCTCCAAACATTCCATCAAGTAATCATAAGTGACAAATTAAGCTATGTATAGTATCGATTGCACTTGCATATATAAAACGTTTATCTTAAATCAAAATAAAGGTATTTAAAACCCATAACATGTTCATATATTTGAATTTAAATACAATTCATTAACCATTCATGAAGAATTACTCAATTAGACACCAACATTTATCATCATGTCCACTTAATACTATATTAAGCAATCAACTAAGATAAATGAATGATGAAAAATGACAAGGCTAAATATCATGATGTAGCAAAGCTTGAAGGGTTATCCTCACCTTTTTTAATTGGATCTCCTTGTCTTAGGTGCCACTAGAGTGAGGGGTTTTGAAACAAGTCAATTCTTATATTCATGTTAGGCTTTAATTTAATGATTCTTAAATATTATTCATTTCATTGAACACCAATTAATAATCTTGGGAAAATTACTCACCCCAACTAAATAGACTCAAATCAATTTGAACCCAAATCGAGGTGGATTTAGAAGGTCTACTTAGAAATTTGAGTTTATTTCAATTGAAGCATTTAGGAATTTCTTAGACTTATATTGAGCTTTCACTAATATATAATGGAAAGAAGTAGAGAGGTCAACTTATCCAATTGTTGAGTTGGTTCAATTCAAACTGGCTTGATTTAGACGTAAGTTGATCTCTGATTCAAGCTCGTTTAGTGGAGGACTATTGGAGATCAGTCCTAGAATTAAGAGGCTAAGGTTAGTATCCCACCACCCAATTGATAGACATTTTGGAGACACCTGCAATGAGTCGCTCACTCACCAAGTCAGTTTGATTCAACTTGACTTGACTTGACTTAGCTCAACTTAGTCCTAAAACTTGAGATTAATTCACAATCAGCTATCCATACCAAGTCAACCGAGAATTCTAACCCAAAGAACATCCCAAATCGAGTCAAGTTCTGCCCTAAACATGCCCAATTGCGCTGAGTCTTTGACTCAATGATAAGATAGAGTTTTAGGTGTAGAATGACTTATAAACTCGGTTTTTGATAGAGTTTGCTGATCCAATAGCTGACCATACATGATTAAGTCAACCCATTCCAAACCAATGGTCGTTTACAACTTTAGCGCCAACTGAGTTAACTCAATGGCAAGGTGCACTACCAATTCTGACTCAGATCATTGGAATTTGACAAGTCAACATAGATAGCAGGTGAAGGACGGTCTTCTCCCCACCTTGTTGGGAAAAACAAGTAAGGTTTGTACAAACTAGGACCTGACCCACCTTGAGTAAAACTCAATTCATGAACTTGACTCAACAGCAGTCCAACTTGGCTCCTTCTTTCCCTATTCTAATGTAACTAACAGTATTTTGGACTCGATCTGACTCCTAACAACTTACCGAGATGACCCGGAGAGTTTGGACAACCCAAATTCCACTGACTTGGACCCAGACTCGGTCGGGTTGGCCCTGTGTGGTACTGAATCAGTCTCACACCAACACACACACACACACACACACACACACACTGTAACATCTCGAATTTTCGCGGCTTGAGTACATACTTGTGCTCGAGAATTCTGGGTGTTAATAATGTAAAGATTTGGATGCTTCAAAATCTTACCTTAATTTTTTTCCATTTAGATCACATCTAGTTACACTCACGAAGGTAACCATTCACGAAAGTAAAATCAACCATATTTATTAAGGATTTAACAAATTATCAAATGCCCTCTCAATGTGAGCTTATTATATTATTAAAGTTTACAGCGAAAATAAATAAAACTAAACGTAAAGTTATCTCTTTATTTATTCAGAATAATCTTCCTTAGGGGGTTGTCATCCGTGTCTTCAATCTGCATATCACTTGCATCATCTATACGGTTAGAGAGGGTCAATGCCCTACTCATAATGATGGTTATCCTTTAAGAATAACAATAATTTAAGAGATTCATAAGAGTAATGTTTATGTTTTGATACGTCTCGTACTCCACCACCACGAGTGGTATCAGTATGTGCAACCAATATATATATGAATACATGCCTAGCAAAATGTGTGCAGCTTATCATATATAGTAATAATCACAATGTAGAATATAATTCATAGAAAACTTGCCTCGCCCCGCATCCCATAACTACGGAGATTCACCGGTGTGTCCAATGCTATTGTGGATTTACGTGAACACCTTAAGATGGTACAACACACGGATCAGATGAATTACGTGACACGATTTATTCATGGAGGGACTATTTGCGACATCCAATCCTAGAAGTGATATAACACACATTGTGGATTACTTACATTGATTTGTGCACCGTTACCCAAAATTCATGGAATTACGTGTCGACCAAGAGGGTCAGTACCTAGAGCGCATTACGTCTACGATAAAATATTTGAATAATTAATTGTGAAATTTCTAACACATCATTTGCACCAAAGGGGAAATAAATTGAACCATGAGAGTTTTGAAATGCCAAGACATATGCTCAAGCCATAAAGGGAGGTAGCACAAGGCTAACCTAATAAAGGAGAAAAGCAACCTTAAGCTATCTCAATAAAAGAGGAGAGTAGCAAATAGGCTAACTCAACAAGAATATGGGGAGAGAAGCAAAAGGCCAACTCAATATAGAATGGAAGCATGCATCGTTCTCAAATTTGGCAAAGGGCAAGACTTGTATCCATCACCCCACATAAATTCATAAAAATCACGTATAATTAAAATTATTCCTTAACCATAATTTTCAAAAGGATAAATGCTTGTTAATGGTAAATCAATCAATTGTATGGAGAATCATAGTAACATAAATGTATGCAAAACAAGATAAATCACATCAACTCAAATTAATGTAAGCTTAAAGGAATTCCTTACCTTAGCCTTAGATCTAAACCTTAGGTAGATCTCGATGTAGGAAAGCTTTTACATGAATCACGACATTGCTTGACCAAGAGGGAGACACCACACGCGTGGAGAAGGAAGAGGATAATGGCGTCTAGGCTTTCTCTTTCTCTATCTCTCTCTCTCTCTCTTTATCTTTCTCTGTCTTTCTATTTCTCTCTCTTTCTCTCTCTTCCTTAGGCATTGGGAGATTGAACGTGTGAGTGGAGAGGGGAACGCACGCCTCTTTTATAAAAGGAGTGAGCGTGTGAGAAGGGTGTGTTTCACATCCCACTTGGATTGTGTTTCTCCAATTAGCCCTTTTCTGATGATTTTTCTTTAAATTTAATTTATCCAGTGTGTCGGGGTCGTCGAATAGGGCCGGGGTATATGATTTTCTTGGTGATCCAAAATTTAGATTGACCTATTTTGAAAATTCTCCTAATAGGTGACAAAGTAAACTTGATCTTAATTAATGCTCCAGACTTGATGCTCGGGGCCCAATTTTGGGAGAAATGTGTAGTCAGGATAGGCAAGCAGTTGGACAAAGGTTAGTGGTTGATCAATAGTGGAAAATGCCTAAATATGAAATTTCACCTTTTGCACCAAAAGAAATGAATTGGCTTCAACATTCAACGGTATAGGATCATAGATCGGGGTCTAAATTTTGTATAACCTTATAATCATATGAGATTAAAGTGTGGTCCTAGTTTGAGTTGTGATGGACGCTAGGAAGTAGTTAAATCAGAAGATCTAAATTTATAAGGAGTTGATAAGCCTTGAAAGAATAACTTAGTGCCTAAGGAAAAGCATACCAAAGTGGGGTCTTCATATTTCACGCTTGGTCCATATGATGGGCAATCAAAGTCGTTCATATGAAGGGAAATATCGTACTATGACTACTCATGGGGTTTCTTCACTCAATGGACACCAAAATCAACGGTTAAGGGGCTGATTTGTCAATTGTGTCACTTTTACAATGATCAAAGGGCTGAAATTTGACATGTATGGTTAATTTATGATACCTGAAAATGGTATAAAATTTCACATCAAACGGATCGTGAGAACCATGTGATCTAGAATTCAAGGGACTAGGTTAATGACATTTTTGTAATTATTGCTGATATGAGAGTTTTGAGAAATCTAATGGTTCTACATAGTTATAAGCACGTTTCTAAGTAATTCTTAGAAAAGAACTTATATCTAAATCATTATGAATGAATAATTATTCACCAAATTAATTAAGGGAATGTGCATATATCAACCAACATTATGGATGGTCAGATGACATGTTAAAAATAAAAACCTGATGATTGTACTCTGATCATGTACATAAATGGGTGTACGGTCAGTTTTATAAATGGATGATCACAAGTGGGTTTTTGGAGTGATCAAGAGGCAGAACATGTATACCATTAGATTTAAGTGACTTGTTCACATGTGTAAGTTTCTCAGATTATAGTTTTGATGGTGAATTAAGCATATTTATAGGTAGTGAATAAGATGAACAGATCAGAATCTCAATTTGATATGTGTACGAACGGATGCAGATATTAAGTACTTAGTTTACTTTGATCGGTGGTTCAAACTCAAAGTGAACGATCATATATCTTTACCTATTGGTGGATAGTTGATTGAATGGTTGGTTATGAAGAACAAGTGGGAATACTTGGACATATGATGATCTTGTCTTAAAATCAATGATCATATGACTTGATCTATAGATGAAGATCATTTTTAATGGTCAGATTCATGTTGGAGAATAGATGTAAGGTTAGGATAGCTAAATTGGTATCGTACACATGTACATACTAAGTTAAACATTATAGTGACACTTGAGAACTTTCAATACTCGGTTATTAAAAAGTTCGGGGTGTTACAATTAAAGCCCTCTCAAACCGTACAGATGATGTAGGTGATGTGCAAATTGAAGACATGGATGACAATCCCCCTATAGAAGATTATTCTGCATAAATAAAGAGATATCTTTATGTTTAGTTTTATTTATTTTCGCTGAAAATTTTGATAATGTAATAATCTTCCATTGAGAGGGTATTTGATAATTTGTTGAATCCTTTTAATCTAATGGAATAATAAATAAGTTAATTTTACTCTCGTGAATAGATACCTTCGTGAATGTAACTATGATCTAAATGGAAAGAAAATCAAGGTAAGATTTTCAAGCATCCAAATCTTTACATTATTAACACTTGAAATTCTCGGGCATGAGTATTTACTCGAGCCTCAAAAATTCGGGATGTTATAGTTGGTATTAGAGCATGAGAAAGAGATTAACTGGGCCTGAGGGAATGGACAATAATAAGCTTTACGTGACTATGATAGATCATGAATTAAATACATGTTGGAGCATTAAAATTAATAAAAATAAAAAAATTGAAAATCAATAGTCGTTTGTTGTGCGACGCCAACATAAGTACTGGAAGGATTCATTGTGCGCCGCACAATGAATGTTCACTCGCAACAATATTGGGCGTGCAATGGTATATCACACTAGTTTAGTTGTGTGGAGAGGAGGGTTCACACGTGCGGGAGGCTATAAATACCTCATCGCCTTCTTCATTTGGATCGATCAAAATACTTCCAAAAGAGTAGAAGAGAGAAGATTGACCGAGATTCGTCAAGGTCTCTTGCATAAGAGAATGGCACGCACAAACAATGGTTCATGCAATGAGATGATGGTATTTATCTACTACCTGCGCAATGAGCCCATTGCGTGGACAGTGAATTTCCCATGATGAATTATAATTTGGAAGATGTTGAAGAAAGCTCAATTCGCAGTATAGAAATAAAGTTCTTCAAGTTCATGAAGTCAATTAGAACAATATCATTTCCACACAATGACTCATATGAGTGGAAATCATATCATGATCTAGAATGCTGCTGAAATTGATATTCAACTCAATCCTTGCTAATATTTCTGTACATATTTTATCTTTAAATCAAGGGATGGAAAGGATGTAAACGAATTCAGAATAAATAAAATGTGATGATTGTTCTTTGTATTTTTTCTTTATTATAATTGAATAAGATATTCCCTAAATCAAATACCTTTCATTTTTTGTCGAAACAAAATGGCGACTCTGCTGGGGAATCTCCATCTTACTCAATAATAGCATAGAATAAAAATATATGGAGAATTTCACCATAATTTGATGTCATACCGATGCCAAAATGGTGACTCTCAATGGGAATATCCTCCCCTTCATCGCTAAGATAAGATATTTTGTTATCTAGACACTAATTAATATTGTTTTGTGTTGACAATCAAGTAAGCTATAGTATAATACATACGTTTAAGCTACAACCAATGACAACCGCTTCAAGCAAAACAATTTTCTATTTCACTTCAACCGGATTCATGGTGGAGTATGCTCGTAATCAATCTCTGGGCCTGAAGAATCAGCCAACCCCAAGAATGACAATGTCGATTAGAAATAACATTTCTCGAGCCGTTGCGGGAGTGATATCTGTATCACCCCTCGCACGAGATGAAGGAGACGAATGGATAGTCGTTTCCAGTCAAAGGTCGAAGACTCAGTCTCGTGCAACTGTCAGATTAACTCCGCCATAGATGATTAGATGTTAAGTGACGAGAAACACAATTAGAAAGAATCCTGTACTTGCTCCTCCAGCACTTTACCTAAGGAGATCCCTCTTCTCCTTAATACCACAAGATTTTTCAACCTTACCCATCACAAATGTTCGATGGATAAGAAAAGAAAATGGTAAATCACTTGCACAAGACTCACCATCCTTTGTATCTCCATAAGTGACGCCTTTACAAGTGACATTGCAATTAGTTGAATTTTGTGGAAATACAAGGGAACATAACGAGACTCCTATAAGGCTTGTATCCTAGACCGTACTGTTACGTGGACTCCCGCGGTCCTCCCGGTCGAATTTTGGCAACCTGCGACGCATAGATAGCATTTGCGCGCGACCCTGAGTTGCACCCTGTCAACCCGTATCGGCTTGACTCGAAACTTGTATCCTAGCGACCACGCCATCTCCGCGTATCCAACGCCGTGTCTCACGCACCAATGTGATGCCTAGGCTAGGAGTTGTGGGCTCGCATATTTTTTGAAGAAACGCCGCGCGTTGCGTATACCAAAGAAATCTCTATAATACATCACATCAATCCATCAATCAATGTTAAGTACACAACCTTACCTAGCCCATCCCTCTCCCATTCCCTTAGTCAACTCTCTCTCTCTCTCTCTCTCCACCCATCCCTCTCTCACCCAAAATTCAACTAAGCCCATACCCTTTCTTACAACATCCATCCCACCCATCCCATCTCTCTTACAACACCCTCTCTTCTCTCATTCTCTCCACCATTTCCCAAGTTTCCATGAGAGAAAATCCTAAGGAGAGAAAATAGCCAAGAGAGGACCTAACTTCCTACGCCTCTCATCTCACCATCCAACCCTTCAATTCTCATCTTCCACCATTAAAGAAGAAGCCAAGGAGCCAAGGAAGCCAAGGAAGCCAAGGGACCAAGAAGATTAGCAGTCGGTGAATGTTTTATAGTCTTAGATTAGTGTTTTGATGATGGACCAAGTGGGGCCTACCGATTAATGGTATGGATCTCACTTTGGTCCCTATGTATGGTTGATGGCCTACCATGAATCATATATTGATTCCATGATGGGGCCATTTTCCATGGACCCCATCATGATGTTTATTTTTCCTAGTATGTAAAAGGTCATCTAGACCTTACATTTTGGTGGAGAAGGGATCTCTATCGTTGAGTTTGATTGGTGGGCCCACATGTAATGGGATCCACTTAATGTATCTTGTAATGAATGGAAGGGAGGGCCCAT
This sequence comes from Magnolia sinica, assembly GCF_029962835.1. NCBI lineage: Eukaryota > Viridiplantae > Streptophyta > Magnoliopsida > Magnoliales > Magnoliaceae > Magnolia > Magnolia sinica. The sequence goes on from NC_080575.1 coordinate 41,443,222, forward strand.
AGTGCTGGGGTCCCTCCCATCACATGCGACTCTCTCTCTCTCTCTCTCACTTTCTCCTTTATAATGGAGTGAGCCCCACCAATATATGTGTTATATCTACCTCATCCATCTGACGGTGTGGCCCACAGAACTGCATGGGATGATCCTCACCATCCATTGTTGGGACAGTGGGAATCCACCTGGATGCTGGTCAGTTTGCAAATACACACACACACACACACATATGTGATATGATTGGTGATGGTCCCATGTGGGACCCACCCATCTGGATAGGGATTGGCTGGTGTATGTGTACAACATCTATATAACTGCTGTATTACGTCACTAAGCTATGTGAGACCCACCGTTGATGTATGCATCTTACATCCACACTGTCCACTCTCTAGACGGTGGGACCCACCTGGCACGTGTGGTGTCCACACCGTCCAGTAGGCAGGACAGAGGGATTCCACCATGATGCATGTGTATTATCAACACCGTCCATTTAGACTGTTCATCTGACGGTGGCCTGTTGTAACGCCCTGAAAATCAGGGGCGAGCAAATCTCAACTCCCGAGGTTCAGAACATCACTTATGCAACATAAATAAGGATGTTTGAATGTTATCCATATTAATGCATTTAAACATGAGTGGGATTATACTAAAACAACATGTCATACTCCAGAGTTAATGTAATTTGGCAAGTGAAAGACTGAGATAGAGATATAAAGTATATAACTATTTCATAATCTCCAGAGTATGAGTATGTTACCGGGCTGAATATATACATGTATTGGTTTAAAATAGAGAAATTATCAAATGCAAGGTGTTTGACTAAATCATAAGTCCCTATAAACCCGTCGAATCAGCACGGGGTCTACATAGACCCGCCTGAGAGCTAAATGTAGGAGAACTCTTCCTCCTCACTTATGAAGTCCATTTCAGCTACATAGATTTCACTATTACCTGCATCTAAAATAGAGTCTGGGTGGTGTTTTAAAACAGCGTCCCAGGTGGGAATGAGTAGCTAATTCAGTGGAACTATAAAGCAAATGTTAACATGTTATCAATTCAATCAAGCAGTAATGATGAAGCAATACATCAAATAATCCTAGCTATTCTTATTAATGCAGGGATGATATATATTAATGATGCATGCCCTCGCTTGCACTCCCTTTGTGACATTATCTCACGATCGTGGCATGCACCCCTTCCTTTGTGCTCAACTCCAACGCCAAAGGCACATGCAAATGCGGTGTATGTATGTGATTAGCCAAGTTCTTAATTAGACTTATTCATACAGTAGGTTTGGGAAGCTAAGGTACCTCTCTTTATTTCATTTACCCAAACAATGATCTATCTAGGGTCGTAAGTCCTAGTTAATCACATACGATAGGCAAGTTCGCGAGTTTATACCATAGGTTGCTACGGGATGCTCATCACCTTAGTGTAGGCTTAATTCACACTCGAGGTCACTACCACCAATGCCCTACCAACTGACAGTCTATTTTCAAAGGCTCGTCACCAACCCGATTGGGGACCACAGCCAGGCTGCACCGGGGTAGGCCTATTTTGTACTCGAGGTTACTCCACCAACGCCCTACCAACTGACAGTCTATTTTCGAAGGCTCGTCACCAACCCGACTAGGGACCACAGCCATGCTACGCCAATGGAGGCCGACAGCTCGAATACAATGTCTCATACCACCGTATTCGGCTCACAAGTTTGAGTTGCTCATTGGTCATTACAGGAGGCTCGTCGCCCCAGCGTAGGCTGACAGCTCGACCACGGTGTCCCACACCACCATGCCCGGCTTATGAGTCTTAGCGGATTGCAGTACCATAGTTGAAGCGAGTTTTACATTGGTAAGTGGTACCTTAAATTCAAGCAGTAGCGTCCATACATGGTAAACACACAATAGGCCAATCAGTTTATTAGACAAATTCGGTTGGTACGAGCGTACGCTGAATTAATCGAAATGGTACCACTATCGACAATCATCGTATGACTCGGATTCATCGAACGCATCAAATGTGGTGAGACTAATTCAGCCACTAAACAGGAATTGTTACTGATTGCCTGGACTACATAGTAGTCCCAATCATACTCCAAATAATAACATTCCCATATAGTAGTCAAATAGGATTTAGCAACCAACTTATATATTTTAATCATTTGAGCATTCTATAAACACATAGTGAGCATGACATCACACATGTATATTTCATACATAAATCATTAAGCCTAATGTAAATTACATGGAGAAATCTATTCGAATCACTAAGGTAATTGAGGATCTCATCCCAACACTTTTAATAAATACATTTCATCGAACAATTACTCATTCAGGCATTTTATCAAACACCTAGACTACACACTACAACATACATGTAATATATTAGTTATAACCTATATTATGGCGGATCCTTTCACAAAGGAGTTGCCACACATACAACGATCATGTATTTTTTATTAACAAGCATGACAAGCACAAATCATAATTCCATATTCATTCAGGCATTTCAACAAACACTGGGAATGCATTATATTCTACATAATTCATATAGATGTGTAAGACGCTGAAAATGTCATATCTAGGCGCATGTGATAGCAAGCAAGTCAGTCATAAACCATTACTGACATTGAAAGCCTTGAAAACCATAACCTAAACATTTATAGTCCGCACTTTTTGTCGGTAAACTCGTAACGAGCTCAGTTCGAACACTACGCCTTTGTCTACGGCACAACTGCTACCTGAATCACGAGATAGGTTAGCTATTTCATCGATTTACCTGCTTGGATACCTAAAACAGATTAGGGTTAGGATTTCTTACCCAAGAACGGAATCGAAATCGCTTATGTAGATAGGTTTAGGGATGATTCGATGTGTGGAGTAGCAGGGAAGAATCGTTGCAGCAAACTCTAAGGATCTCTCACACTTCTCCTCACTTTCTCCTTCTCTTTCCTCTCTTCCCTCTTTTAGGGTTTGGAAAATCGTATGGAATGAGAGAGGGGTGGGTTAAGGCCCTTATATAGGCCCAGAACTGACGCAAATGGCCCAAGGGCCATGGTATACTTAGGTTATAGTCAAAGGGTGTCTGTTTCTGATGAACGGGGCCCATCTGGAGGCCCATTACTTGCACACGGTCAGGGGCAAGTTCCCTGACAATGGATCTAAGACAAGTTAAGATTTCGGCCCGATCGGATTTGTGGATCGTCCATGGAGGACCAGTTTCAGTTCAATGTATATTGTCACTCAATTAGGGACACAAGTACACTGACTTGTGTAGGGAAATTTCCCTGATCTAAGGGTGTAATTGGGTAAGAATCTGGCAGTCTGAAATCTTAAATTTGGCCCGCAAGCGAACGACCCAATTCACTTAAGTTTGAGTTCATTTTTTAAGTATATTCGCGTTTCTCACACACTTTACTCAAGGCTCTAGTTGTGTGTTTCTGGATACTATTCGGGCACGATTCCCACGATGGTTGTCAAGCCTAATAAGGCGGTCATAACCGTATAGTTTCGCAGTCATCGGACTTTCGACGTGCGGTCTAGGTCCAATACAGAGTTTCAACATGCTCCCGAGAGCAATCGGGTTTTGAGATTGATCCTAGGTTTTTAGGTAATGTAAAGTTAGCGATTCTACTAGTTTTGGGTCTTGTAGTTCGTATAAAAAGAGATTTAAGCTAATTTGATTAATTAAGTTTAGTACTTTATTAAGTTTCGTCTAATTTCTACAGAATTTGACCCTTAGTGATTTCTGCCCGAAGTGGTACTCGGGTCTTTATACGAATTTTTCCAGGACGTTACACCTGGCCACTCACACCGGCTATATAGCTGCTACTTTGTCACCAACAGTTTCTATGGCCACATGAGTCTTGTGTGAAATCCAAACTGTCCATCCCATTTGCTAAGCTTGTTCTAAGGCTTGAGACAAAAAAAGAGGCAGATCTATCAGGTGGACCACATTGCAGTAAATAGTGGGGGATTGAATGACTACCCTTGAAACGCTTTTGGGTGCACAGAAGCTTTGGGTCAATATGATATTTGTTTTCCCACTTAATTCAGGTCTTTGTGAACTTATGAACAAATTGGATGGAAAATAAATGTTATGGTGGCCCTATGTGGTTTAAATAGTGGAAAACATTATCTCTAATGTTATTTGTGGTATGGTCCATATGATCTTTCGATATGATTCATTTTTGGTAATGCTCTAAATGATCCCTAAAAACAGATGAATGGTGTAGGTATAATATAATGGAAATGTAGTGTATGGGCTTCACCTTGATGTGATGTATGTTGGGCCCACATGAGAGGCCCTTTACGATGTGTATGAGGCCCATTGGTGCGGTCCATTGATATGACCCACTTGATGTATATGAGGCCCATTGGTGCGGCCCATTGATACGGTCCACTTGATGTATATGAGGCCCATTGGTGTGACCCATTAATATGGCCCACTTGATGTATATGAGGCCTATTGGTGTGACCCATTGATATGGCCCATTTGATGTATATGAGGCCCATTAGTGCGGCCCATTGATACGGCCTACTTAATGTATATGGGGCCCATTGGTGCGGCCCATTGATATGGCCCACTTGATGTATATGAGGCCCATTGGTGTGGCCCATTGATACAACCCACTTGATGTATATGAGGCCCATTGGTGCGGCCGATTGATACGGCTCACTTGATGTATATGAGGCCCATTGGTGCGGCCCATTGATATGGCCCACTTGATGTATATGGGGCCCATTGGTGTGGCCCATTGATACGTCCCACTTGATGTATATGAGGCCCATTAGTGCAGCCCGTGGATGCGGCCCACTTGATGTATATGAGGCCCATTGTGATGTATTTGAGGCCCATGGGTTGAGGCCTAATGTGATATCTATAAGGAACATGAGTGAAGCCTAATGAGACTTATCTGAGGCTGTGGGGATGAATGTGATGTATATGAGGTCCATTATGATATATGATTCCACTATGATATATGTAATGATGTTTATGGCGAGCCATGCCTTGGGAGCAATGATGGTTTGATGTCCACATTGTAAGAATAATGATGGTTAAATGTCCACATTGTGACCTTCATTTAGGCCTTGATAGGCCCTTTCTCATCATTCTCTTAGTGGGTTAACCCAAATTATTGGGCCTCATTGATGTTGCATGGTTTATCCTCACCATAGACTTCGAGCTATCGGAATTGATATATCCACAGCTGAGGGTCGATCTTCATATTATAGATTACATTGGTTGTTCATCTACGCACCCTGCCTTGCATATAGGCCGATTATTGAGGTCAATTATGATGATTATCGAGGCCGATTGTCGAGGCCAATTGATGAGGCCAATTATTGAGGCCGATTATGCTGATTGTTGAGGTCGATTATAGAGGCCGATTGTTGAGGCCGATTATCGAGGTCGGTTATCGAGGCCGATTGTAGAGGCTAATTGTTGAGGCCGATTATTGATGTCGGTTATCGATACCAATTATGAGTATGTGACAGCATAGCATCATGATGAAATTGCGGTAAAGACCGCTTTAGTTGAAGTAGGAATATGCTAATATGTCCTAAGGGGGGTGAATAAGACTTTTTTGAAAATTTTATGGTTTATTTAAAATCCTATCACTCTAATCCTAATAATAAGCAGAAATTAGGATTACTCAAGGGTAACTCTACAGCTTCCAAGTTAAGTAGAGGATCCAATCATAAAACTACTTTACAGAATGAACAAGATATAGATCAAAGTTTATGATGGATGTGACTGTGTGTGAAGTGTGATCAAATATGTAAGCATTTAAAGAAATCACACAAATAATAAGAGACAAATAATAATCACAAACACAGTCATTTTTATAGTGGTTCAACTACTTATCTACTCCACTCCAGGCAGACGCACTCAACCCTTAAGTGTGCCGGATTTCACTAAGGAGGTTTCACAGTGGTTCACCTCAAACCTAAGGTTTTAAATCAGGTTCACCTTCAACCTTTACAACCTACACCTAGGCTTATTGTTTATGCTCCCTGAGCAAGGGTCAACACATAGCACCCAATTTTAGGCACATTGGCCAAGGATCCACACAAAGAACCTCACTATTTATGCTCTCACGAGCAAGGGCAACATAACGCACCCACTTTTAGGCACACTGGCCAGGGATTTTTCCACAAGACCCTAACGGAGGTTTCACACGGTTCACCTCGAACCTAAGGTTTTAGACAGGTTCACCTTTAACCGGAAGTTTATGCTCGCCACAGAGTAAGGGTTAACACTACGTACCCACCACGTACACTCCCGCCAGAGGCCTCCTAGAGGACTTGCAAGGGTGAAAAATACCTTAGACCCAATCCTACAAAGGAATGATCAAAGGGTCCTCTGGACTCTAGATACTTACAGATAAGTGGATGAGTCCTATTTAGCACGTTGACGAAGATCTCCTTCTTTGTTGATGAAGAATCTTCTGCTTCCTTGATCCACAACACAGATGATGTACCAATATACGGCCTCGGGTTGGGTCAAGGTTAAGATGGAATCTAATCTCTTAAATGTTTTCCTATAAGGAAGGTAGAGTGATTCCAGTCATCTATGCATTCAGGGCATCTTAGCTTAATGATTTTCTATTAAGGTAGTAGCTGAAGGATCCTTGAATGTGAAAATTCATTCCCCAATCCACTCTATTGAATATCAATGATGAGAGTGGATTGGAGGATGAACTCCCATGAGAGAAAGGGCTTTGGGTATATAATATAAGGTAAAACACTCAAAATCACTCTCTTCTTTCTCTACCAGCAATAATAGACAAGTCCCCTTTATATAGGCAAAAAGGTTCCAACGGATATAAAACGGTCACATTTATGACAGAGTTCGATATCATTGAGTATGGTCGATAGCATCGAGCGTATACTCTCGATAGCATCGACGGTCTTCTCGATGACACAAACTCAAATGTCATACGCTTTTGAAACCTATTGCCAGCTGGTCAAGGGAATCAAAACATGTATCGATGTCATCGGATTTCAAACTCTGATTCCTTCAATGCGAGGTTCGATTCCCTGACATTTGAAAATGAGAGGGACTTGCTATAAAATATTTTAGGTTTTAAGAATGATCGAGGGACCTTCGAGATCATCGAAATTTGAATGTCGATGATATTGATAGCTATGTCAAGGCATCGATAAATCTAAGGGATTTTCATTTAAGCTTGCTGGATAGTTTTTGTCCATGTTCGATGCCATCGAAATCATACTGATATCATCAATAGTTAATATTGATTCTATCGAGTGACCCTCGATCATAAATAAATTATCCTGAAATATTTTGCTAGAAAACTTCGTGCCCATGACCGATATCATCGAGAGCCTATCGATATCATCAAGATTTGAACTTCGATGGTATCGAGGGGCTTCGATATATCGATGTTTATATGATATTCTTAAGAGAAAACAGGGGCAACGGAGATCTGTCTGTCGATATTATCGAGTCACCTTCGATGGACTCGAGATTCAAATATCGATGATATCGATAGGAATATCGATACATCGATAAATCCGTCCAGAGATATATGTGGTTGCTGGACACTTTTGTCCTCATTCCGATGGAATCATTCTGTCATCGAGGACATCGACAGCGCATATCGATCGTATCGATCTGTGTATCGATAAAATCAACAGAGCAAGAAAACTTAGAGATTTTCTGATTTTTGAAAAAGCTTTCTTGACATAAAAACCCTATGATGTTCTAACTTGTTTTAAGGGTTTTAAATACCTGGTGTTTTGGGACATGGGATGTGAGGCTTAGATTTACCTGTGGCGAGCTTGCACACATCCGGTTGAGGCAGACACTATGAATTGATCTTCCTATGAGGCTCTGCAGTCTAGCTGACTCAACACTCACGCTAATTGACAAACCAGGGTACTTTCACTTGATACATACCCATACGCATCATCTGCATGTTTGTTATGAGATGTGATTGACCCTTGCATATGCCATAGGGCAAGTTGTTTATGGGACTCCCTGATAGGCGGAGTCGTCCCATATGAGCGCACCGTATGTGCAAGATTGATGTATGATTGGACTGTATGACTCATGCATCTTACATTTCTGTGATGGGATCATTTAGCGCCCTATCGATATTAGGGCTGTGGCCTCCACAGGATCATCGTGGATGGCTGGATGGGATACCAAAAATATTTGGTTCTAGCATATGGACACTTTAGATGTCCCTGGGTGAAAGTCTCTAAACTCCTGTTGCCAGGGGATGCTCTAATGTCAAGACCAAGTGGAAGACATGAGCGCCGCGTGCTGAATACCAGGAGGCTGCGCTTCCCATTGTGTCGTGATTGGTTGGGAGGGGGTGTGGCCTTATCCGCCCGAGTGAGGGGGCTGTAAGCTAGGCTAAGTTTGACCAGCTCACAAATGGGTCCGCTATCGACGAGAGGGGCTGATATTGGCAGGCAGGTAGTGAGGCCTTTTCAACTCGCTGGACTGTGCGGCCGGTAGGGGCGTTAGCCAACTTGGAGTGTACTAGACCCAGGTGATGATCCCAAGGATGTATGATACTGATATGTGGACTTACTGAGCAGCAGTTGTGTACTCAGCATTTGATTCATTCATTCATACACTATCCACTCAGGCTGGTGGTGTGCAACTATTTATTGTGTACCTTTGTAATGGCCAGGATTTTGGTTGGGGTGTACAACTAACCCGAGATCAGAAGTTTACCTCATGGAGTCTGGTTGTCCAAATTTAGGTATGAGATTGGTTTGGATAGAAGTCCCTTGTGATGAACCCTATAGCTTGCGATACTACGTACTATCATCCTGAATTCACACTCTAGCTTAGTTATTTCATTCTCACAGCATATTGCATTATATCCGCGACATATGACATTTTGGGTTGTTATGTTTTTACATTTATATGGCCTAGATGAGGTTGACGGTATTCGTGGAGCCGTCAGAATTTTCATATTGCGATGCATCCTCAGTATATGATATTTAGCTTATTATGACTTCACATTGCATGACTGATCTACATTGTTTCCTTAGTATATGATATTAGCTTATTATGCTTTACATCGCATAGCCTGGATAAGGCTGATGGTAATTATGGACTTACCGGTATGTTTCTGCATTGCTCTGATATTGAAAACTTGACACTTACCTTGCTCACACACTTACACCACCCTCTAAGCTTTCTATAAGCTTATGCACGATAGATGCTTGCAGGTGGAGCCAGGACACAGCCGTAGCTTAGTAGGAGCAGGAGCATATAGTCGAGCTTCAGGAGTTTTCATTATTATTATCATTATATTTTCCTTTATGTACATTGTACCTTAAAGTTTTTTTATCATAGTGGATTTTGTAATGGTGTTCTTGTGGTTATTATTCATGGGTTATGCTTATTACGAATCAAATTGATGTTGAAAATCCTCCATGTAAGAGACCAGGATTGGAACCTGGTATATGGATGCCGGGAGTCGAGAATGGGGTATTGCGGAGGCTGTCGGCGCTAGATTCAATGATTGTGAATTTTATGAGCTCAGTTTCTGAGTTTGGGGCGTGACAGAAGTTAGTATCAGTGCATAACTTGGGAATACCTGAGAATAACATCACATATCTGCTGATAGCTACCCTACACTCTATGATTGTTGAGAACTTAAAATGATTAGGTCTCGAGTTCTAATAACTTAGCGATCTTCTGTTATAAACCCTTAACGTGCGTGCCTTCGAGAGTTCTTCCCTATAGGACACGCCACCTAGGAGAGTAACCCAAGCGACTCCCGCTTCACCACCTGAGGCTCCTGCTCTACCACTTACGACTCTCACTCCACCACCAGAGATCCTTGCTCCCCAGCCTGAGGATACCGTTCCTCTACCTTAGACTGGTGTGGATTCGACTGTACCCGTAAGTGCCTCCCAGTTACAACTGATGTTACAGGCTGCGATGGCCGCCCTTCTGGGGCAGGGCAGGCACCCCATTATTTCACCAGCCCAGGCAGAGTAGGAGTGCACAACGCCCTTCTTTGAGAGTTTCGACAGCTTGATCACTCGCATTTTGAGGGCGAGCCAGACCCGACAGCAGCTGAGAGATGAAGCTTCGAGGTGGAGAAGATTTTTGATATAATGGGATGTACGACTCAGCAGCTGGTCCAGTTAGCCGTGTTGTAGGAGCTGGTGGACCTTCGTCGCCCGTGTTGTAGGAGCTGACTTCGTTTGGACATGGGACGATTTCATTAACCAATTCGACCAACAGTACTTTCCTGACCACTTTCGTCGGCAGCGAGAGTTAGAGTTTGAGAAAGGCCTACCGTTTTATGGTGTTATCGAGGTTCGCGCCGTATTTGGTTAATGATGAGGAGCGAAAGGCCCACCGTTTTGAGAACGGCTTACGTTTTGGCCTTAGGAGTCTTGTCATCAGACATATGATCCCGACCTTTGAGTAGGTAGTTCAGATGGCCCAGATTTACGAGGCAGAATGGAACGATTCGCTAAGGGTCTTTGACCACAGAGGAGATCGAAAGAGGAAGACCTCCTCTGGTAGTTCTGAGCAGCAGCAGCGTTAACGGCCACAGAGGCATAGGAATCGTTCATCTTTTTGAGTGCCAGTAGCACCTTCAGCACAACCATAGAGACCGTTCACGAGCATTTGCTTCAGATGTGGTGAGATGGGGCATCGTAAGCATGAGTTCGCCCATTTTCAGCAGTAACGACTTATTTAAGGGAGGACATAAACCTTCCTAGCAGGCCTAGGGCAGGTTTTATGCAGCTTAGCAGGATCCTTAGTCATCAGGAGGAGTCACCGACGATTCACGCAACCAGGCATTAGGACCATCTTATTAGATTAGTCATTGGTGAGATGGTGAGGCCCCAAGGTATCCTAGTTTCAATTGTCTCTGATCCAGGATCCGAGGTTTAGTATGGGTCACCATAGTGTTGATGAGGTGTCTTGGGAGCATGAGGTTGAGATTAGAGAGTGCTATCCCTATCCATTTGTAAACTAATTGTGCCTTGATATATATATGATGATGCTTCCTCTTCCCTTGTCTGTTCTGTAAATTTCAAGGATGGAATTTTTATTAGGAGGGGAGAGCTATAAGGCCCGTATCATAGATTGTACTATTACGTAAACTCTCGTGGTCCTCCCGGTCGAATTCTGGCAACCTGTGACATGTAGATAGCATTTGCACGTGACCCAGAGTCGCACCCTGTCAACCCGTATCGGCTCGACTCGAAACTTGTATCCTAGCGACCACACCATTGCCGCGTCTCACGCGCCGATGCGTTACCCAGGTCAGGAATTGTGGGCCCGCGTATTTTTTAAAGAAATGCACACATTGCATATACCGACGGAATCTCTACAACACATCACATCAATCCATTAATCAATGTTAAGTACTCAACCTTACCTAGCCCATCCCTCTCCCATTCCCTAAGTCAACTCTCTCTCTCTCTCTCCACCCTTCCCTCTCTCACCCAAAATTCAACTAAACCCATACCCTTTCTTACAACATCCATCCCACCCATCCCATCTCTCTTACAACACCCTCTCCTCTCTCATTCTCTCCACCATTTCCCAAGTTTCTATAAGAGAAAATCCTAAGGAGAGAAAATAACGAAGAGAGGACCCAACTTCCTACCCCTCTCATCTTAGCATCCAACCCTTCAATTCTCATCTTCTACCATTAAAGAAGAAGCCAGGGGGCCAAGGAATCTAAGGGACTAAGAAGATAAACAATCGGTGGGTGTTTTATAGTCTTCGATTAGTGTTTTGATGATGGACCAAGTGGGGCCTACTGATTGATGGTATGGATCTCACTTTGGTCCCTAGGTGTGGCTGATGGCCCACCATGACTCATGTTGATTCCATGATGGGGGCATTCTTCATGGACCCCATCATGATGTTTATTTTTCCTAGTATATAAAGAGTCATCTAGACCTTACATTTTGGTGGAGAAGGGATCTCCATCGTTGATTTTGATTGGTGGGCCCACATGTAATGGGACCCACTTAATGTATCTTGTAATGAATGGATGGGAGGGCCCACAGTGCCGGGGTCCCTCCCATCACACATGACTCTCTCTCTCTCTCTCTCCTTTATGATGGAGTGGGCCTCACCAATATATGTGTTATATCTACTTCATCCATCTGACGGTGTGGCCCACTGTACTTCATGGGATGATCCTCACCATCCACTGTTGGGATGGTGGGAATCCACTTGGACGCTGGTTAGTTTGCAAATACACACACACACACATATATATGATATGTATTATAGATGGGCCCCACGTGGGACCCACCCATCTGGATAGGGATTGGCTGGTGTATGTGTACAGCAGCTATATAGCTGCTGTATTACGTCACTAAGCTATATGGGACCCACCGTTGATGTATGCATCTTACATCCACACCATCCACTGTCTGGACGGTGGGACCCACCTAGCACGTGTGGTGTCCACACCATCCAGTAGGTAGGACGGTGGGACTCCATCGTGACGCATGTGTATTATCAATGCCGTCCATCCAGACTGTTCATCTGGATGGCGGCCTGGCCACTCACACCGGCTATATAGTTGCTACTTTATTGCCAATAGTTTCTGTGGGCCCCATATGAGGCTTGTGTTACATCCAAACTATCCATCCCATTTGGTGAGCTCGTTCTAAGGCTTGAGACAAAAAAAAGAAAAAAAAAGAGGCAGATCTATCAGGTGGACCACATCGCAGTAAACAGTGGGCGATTGAACGACTACCCTTGAAACCCTTTTGGGTGCATAGAAGCTTTGGGTCAATATGATATTTGTTTTTCCACTTAATTCATGTCTTTGTGACCTTATGAACAAATTGGAAGGAAAATAAATGTTATGGTGGCCCTGTGTGGTTTAAACAATGGAAAACATTATCTCCACTATTATTTGTGGTATGGTTCAGATGATCTTTTGATATGATTCATTTTTGGTAATGCTCTAAATGATCCCTAAAAATAGATGAATGGTGTAGGTATAATATAATGGAAATGTACTGTATGGGCCTCACCTTGATGTGATGTATGTTGGGTCGCATGAGAGGCCCTTTACAATGTGTGTGAGGCCCATTGGTGCGGCCCATTGATACGACCCACTTGATGTATATAAGGCCCATTGGTGCGGCCCATTGATATGGCCCACTTGATGTATATGAGGCCCACTGATACGGCCCACTTGATGTATATGAGGCCCATTGGTGCGGCCCATTGATACGGCCCACTTGATGTATATGAGGCCCATTGGTGCGGCCCATTGATACGGCCCACTTGATGTATATGAGGTCCATTGGTGCGGCCCATTGATACGGCCCACTTGATGTATATGAGGCCCATTAGTGTGGCCCGTGGATGCCGCCCACTTGGTGTATATGAGGGCCATTGTGATGTATTTGAGGCCCATGGGTTGAGGCCCAATGTGATGTATATAAGGACCATGAGTGAGGCCCAATGAGACGCATGTGAGGCCTTTGTGTGGGGCCGAATGTGATGTATATGAGGTCCATTATGATATATGATTCCACCATGATGTATGTAATGATGTTTTTGGCTAGCCATGCCTTGGAGCAATGATGGTTTGGCATCCACATTATAAGAAAATGATGGTTAAATGTCCACATTATGACATTCCTTTAGGCGTTGATAGGCCCATTCTCATCATTCTCTTAATGAGTTAACCCAAATTATTGAGCCCGTTTGATGTTGCATAGTTGATCCTTGCCATAGCCTCCAGGCTACCAGAATTGATAGATCCACGGCCGAGGGTCGATCTTCATATTTAGTTTAGATCGACTATTCATCTACGACCCTGCCTTACATATAGGTCAATTATCGAGGCCGATTATGCTAATTATCGAGATCGATTATCGAGGCCGATTAGCGAGGCCAATTATCAAGGCCGATTATCGAGATCGATTATCGAGGCCAATTATGCCGATTATCGAGGTCGATTGTTGAGACCGATTATCGAAGCCGATTGTGGAGGTCGATTATCGAGGTCGATTGTCGAGGCTGATTATCGAGGCCATTTGACGAGTCCGATTATGCCAATTATTGAGGCCGATTATGCCGATTATCGAGGTCGGTTATCGAGGTCGATCGTCAAGGCCAATTGTCGAGGCCAATTATCGAGGCTGATTATCGATGCCGATTATTGGTGCCAGTTATCGATACCGATTATGAGTATGTGATAGCATAACATCATGATACATACCCATACGCATCATTTACATCTTTATTATGAGATGTGTTTGACCCATGTATATGCCATAGGGCAAGTTGTTTATGGGACTCCCTGATAGGCGGAGTCGTCCCACATGAGCGCACGATACGTATAGGATTGATGCATGATTGGACTGTATGACTCATGCATCTCGCATTTGTGTGACGGGATCACTTGGCACCCTATGATATCAGGGCTGTGGCCTCCACAGGATCATCGTGGATGGCTGGATAGGGTACCAAAAATATTTAATTCTAGCATATGAGCAATTTAGATGTCCGTGGGTGAAAGTCCCTAAACTCCTGTGGCTAGGGGATGCTCCAACGTCTAGACCGAGTAGAAGACATGAGCGCCGAGTGCCGAATACTAGGAGGCCTTGCTTCCCACTGTGTTGTGGTCGGTTGGGAGGGGGTGTGGCCTTATCCGCCCCAGTGAGGAGGCTGTAAGGTAGGCTAAGTTTGACCCGCTTACAAATGGATCTGCTATCGATGAGCCGAGCTAATATTGGCAGGCAGGTAGTGAGGTCTTTTCCACTCGCTGGGCTACGCTACCAGCAGAGGCGGTAGCCAGCTTGCAATGTACTAGACCTCGGTGATGATCACAGAGATGTATGATACTGATATGTGAACTTACTAAGCAGCAGTTGTGTACTCAGTATTTAATTCATTTATTCATACACTATCCACTAGGGCTGGTGGTGCGCAACTGTATTATGTACCTTTGCAGTGGCCAGGATTTCGGTTGGGGAGCGCGACTAACTTGAGATCAGGAGTTTACCACATGGAGTCTGGCTATCCAAATTTAGGTATGAGACTGGTTTGGATAGAAGTCCCTTGTGATGAACCCCATAACTTATAATACTACGTACTATCATCTCGAATTCACACTCCAGCTTGGTCATTTCATTCACACCGCATATTGCATTACATCTGCGGCATATGACATTTTGGGTTGCTATGTTTCTGCATTTATATGGCCTAGATGAGGTTGATAGTATTTGTGGACCCGTCAGGATTTTCATATTGTGTTGCATCCTCAGTATATGATATTTGGCTTACTATGACTCCGCATTGCATAGCTGATCTACATTATTTCCATAGTATATGATATTGGCTCATTATGCTTTGCATTGCATATCCCGGATAAGGTTGATGGTAATTATGGACTTACTGCCATGTCTTCGCATTGCTTTGATATTGCAAACTTGACACTTACCTTACGCACACACTTATACCACCCTCTAAGCTTTCTATAAGCTTATGCACGATAGATGCGTGCGGGTGGCGCCAGGACACAGCCATAGCTTAGTAGGAGCAGAAGCGTGCAGTCGAGCTTCAGGAGTTTCCATTATTATTATCATTGTATTTCCCTTTAATGCATTGTACCTTAAAGTTTTTTTTTTATCATAGTGGATTTTGTGATGGTGTTCTTGTGGTTATTGTTCGTGGGTTATGCTTATTACGAATCAAATTGATGTTATAAAGGGTCTCAGGATCGAAACCTGGTATATGGATGCCGGGAGCCGAGAATGGGGTACTACAGAGGCTGCCGGCGTTGGATTCGGCGATCGAGAATTTTGTGAGCCTAGTTTTCGAGTTCGGGGTGTGACAACTCCTCTCTTATCAAGCCCTATCACTCCAATGCACTCATATCCAACTTCGACAATAGTTTCGTTAAGAAGTGAAGAAGCCACTGAAAAAGGCGAGCTAACAATCCTAGAGGGAGGGGGGTTGAATAGGACAATGCCAAATAAAAACTTAAAGAACTAAAATAATAAATAAATCAGAATAAATCACAAATCTCAATAGCACTAGTATTGAAAAATTGATTCAAACTTAGTTCGTAGGACAACCTTACACCAAAAACAAAGTTTTAGGGCCTGTTTGGATTCATGTATAGTATTGTATTGTATTATATTTGGGTACTGTTCATGTATGCATTGGATGGTTTTCAGAATACATCCAAATCAAGCAAATATTAATCAATGTTTGGATTGGAGGTATTGGTTGGCATAGTATACAATACCTTATACAGATCAATGTTTGGATAGGAGGTATTAAAACTGGGTACTGTACAATCATACAAATTTCAACTCTACTGCTACGGATGGTCAACCCATGTTTGGGTAGCAACCCACCTGTGATATGTGGACCCCATATGTAATCCTGACGTCATACACGCCCCAAAAAACAAAATAACATAAACAAAATAAGAAAAAGTACATATTAATTTGAAAAAAATTAGAGAAAACAAGTAGATGATATTGACGGTTCCAGAAAACAAAACAACAAAAAACAAATTAAAAAACAAAAAAAATTACTCATGTATATTACAAATGATATTGAAAGTTCCAGAAAAAAAACCAAAAAAAAAAAACTAAGTACGTAAAAAACGAATATTACAAGTGAGACACCCGTAAGTGGTTACTTTCAAACAGTCCAAACAATTCTTTGAGTGTTATAGACACAGAAGATTATCCACTGCTGCGGACATTCATGTAAATAGCCGCAAACAATATGAAGAGACCAAGCAACAAACCAACAAGCGGACGAGGGAAAGGTGGGTCGTTTCTTAGACCATCAGGTCCCACTCTTTCTTCATTGCCATCCTGCGGACCATTGTCACCAATTACTGTTGGCTCTATGGGTGCAGCTACACATGTCCCGCTATCCATCGTCGTGGTAGTAGCTGATGCACGAATATACTTAGTTAAATCTATTTCATCCGCTCCTCTACCAATGGCGGTGGCTTGAATAGTGTAGTAACCAATGCGTAATCTCTGTTAACAGTATAATTGTAACATATGTATATTAATCAAGGAAATTTGATTTCTTATAACATATGAATACTCGTTAAAGTTTCATCCAACCTTGTATTAATTCCATGCAAGCATGACATCTTCATAAACTGTGAATGACTTGTGTTTGCATCCACTAAATCCATGAACTTGAGCTTTGCACTCCTCCCATGTCTCATATATGCCTGGCGTTCTTTCCTCAAACACTACGTAAAACCTCCCCTTCATTTTCTCTGCAATTGGTAAACATATAGTATCTTAGTCTGAATATTGAGTGATGAAATTATAATAAATTTTGAGGAGAATGATTACGCTGGCAGTGCCAAAGTCCGTATGTTACATCATGAAGTCAGAAGTTTATCACTATATAAATAGATTCAACTACCTCTATTTTAGCTATTTTCTGTCAATATAACCTATCAAAAAAATTTATACAAGAGTGTACCAGTAATGCTGGGAATTAGAAAGATTAATATCAACAATAACATGTTGGATATAATCTAAATCTGTGAAGGTTATCTGTATGTAGACAATGAAATTCAAACCTGTGAATCTATATCATTCCTATATTTTAAATCAGAAACTCAATGCATCTTGTGAATATTAACTGTCAATAATCCCCAATTGCAATAACTACATCAATTTAAAATAGAAGCATATACGAATACACCATATTATCGTGTCAGGTTGAAGCATGGCAGAAATGTAGCAATAAGAGGCTGATGATAGCAATATTACAAAGCAGTCAGTGGAATAGTTAAAAGGCCATTGCGTAAATGCCACATAACTTAGTGGCCAGCATTAAAATCCACACCCGTCCTAGCATGATCCACTTCCTGCATTATTTGAATCTTAACACTATCCAGCAGTTCAAGTCAGGCATGAACTCGTCCACCTGTATAAAAATCTGCAGTAATGAACAGAATTTCAGATTAATCTACTATGTATGTAGATCTATATTGTCTTCGGTATTGCTGATCGAAATAGTAACAGAAATCATCCGGCAGTATTATAATTCATTCTTACATCACCCCAACAAGCCAAGATAGGCCTGCTAAAACTGAAACCATAACCACCTAGCCAAAAAAAAGAACCACCCAGTAAAAAAACCAGTATTCTCCATGCCACCATTAACAAATCATTCAAATTTTAAATGACCTGACATCACTCGAGGCCACACCGAGGAAGGATAACTTTTTCTATCCATTCCTTTCTTCTTTCGTATACCATCTTCATAAAATAACCCACACTGACTAAATCGGATTGCAACACCCTTGCAGCCCGAATTTGATCCTCATTACTAAGACCTTCAACCTCCTCAAGTATCCCTAACAACTGCTACACACACGTCATAGTCTTGCCCTGCGCCATAGTTATGGTCAAGGTCTTTACAGCATCAGCGACTTCCCCCATCCTGTCCCCAATTTGCTCGCTCGGCTTACACTTCCTATGATGGTTTACATCACTCGCAAATGTTCGACTATCGTGAGATCCAGACGTTGCCTCCATAAGGCTTTTGTTATGCTTCTTAGTAATATTTGTGGATCCATCGCCTCTTTGAGTGCGGGGAGTAGGCCTCTGATCATTTTTTGGATACTCATCATCAGATGAGAGTCTTACAGTATCAGAAGCCTCCTCCTTTGAGTCGTCATCAGAAGATATTTCATTACGGCGCTGTTTTCCTGATATAGGTGAAGGGTAAGCAGTGCTAGCAAATGATCCATGTGCACACTCATTCCCGAAAATAAAGTCCAAATCGTCCCATCTATCAATGTGCTTGCCCCGGACTCGATCGACATAAGGGTGTGTCTGTAGACACAAAGACAATGTGTTAAACATGAGGAGAATGGAAAGTATATGTACTAAACTGGAATTTGTAAAATTATCATAATCCTACTACAAGATACTCATCCCATACATCATCGGTTGCAACAACCATCTTTGTGTCATGATCCTAGCCAAACCCAGAGGCATTGAGCAGATCCTTGATAGCCCAGTACAACCTCTTTAAAGTCCTCAGGCGATTAGATATGTGACAATTTTCAAGTAAAATGCCACATGTGTCATTGATTTCTTTGATGTTTGCCTTATAGGCCTTGGGTTTAAACCCGATATCAGTTTTTAGGCCCATATTTACTTGTTCAACAACCGCATCAACCAATGAATTGTCCATCTTATCAGTCCATTGCACTCTACTTATTTTACTAGTAGAGGCAATCTTACACCTTGAAGTGGATATTCCCTTTGGTGATGACCCTTTCCTTGAGGGTGTAGCAGTTTTTTCGGAGTTGAAAGAGGTTGTGTGGGTAATCTTGGACTTAGGGCTAGATAACCACCCCTATGTGACTGTGGAATTTTGACATTTTTATTCCTTGGATCTTTTATGCCACTTTGTAGAAAATTCATTTTACCTACAAACATAAGATATTAATAGCAATATGAAAGGATCACAAGATAAACTCATAAAGTAATGATTCATATACGAAACATGAAAATGTTTAAAAAGGTTATTTAGTTTGGGTAGCCACACGAATAGTAAATATTTGTTAAAATATTCCTGCTATAAACATAGCAGATAAGTGCAATCCCAGAAAAGAACTAAGTACATTGTATGGTGCGTGAAAGATTGTCATTCCACATTCTCTCGGCTATGTCGTCTCTCTTCCTCAACCATTCCTCCCGACTGCGGTCCATCACTCGAGATAGAGCTCGCCCTTCCTCCAATGTAGATATCTCTACAGGGGATGGTGCTACATCCTTTGTGCTGTCTCCATCATCCTCTACTACCTTAGCCAGTCCGTCATCACCACTAACATGAATGAAATTATGAAGGATACAACAAGCAATAAAAATCTTAACTTGTGTTTTAAACTTGAACTGAGGAGGAGTACGTAGAATAGGAAAGCAACACTTTAAAAGCCCAAATGACCTCTCTATGACATTACGCAATTGTGCGTGGTAATAATTGAATAGTTCTTTTTTATTAGCAGGCTTCCTTCCAGTACGGAACTCATTCAAATGATATCGTACACCTCGATAGGGGGCCATAAACCCAGGCGAATATGCATAGCCAGCATCAATGACATAATATTTTCCTACGCATTGGAAGATATGTTTCAGTTATGTTATAAACATAAACTCCTAAAATGTAAAGAAACACCCCATATATATGATTACTATGAGGAATAAGAAAACAGTCTGGGTGATGCGTTAATGCATCTTGTAAGACACGTGCATCCGATGCGAAGCCATCCCAACTAGCAAGCACGTATACAAATTTCAATCAAAAGTACTTGCAACAAGAACATTTTGAGTCAAAAATTCTTTCCTATTTCTGAAAGTTGTGCATGTTTCTTTGGGAAAAAAGTCGGGATATGGGTGCCATCTAGGGCCCCGATGCAATCCTATAATCAAATGTGTGCCACATGAACATGTCATTCCTATTACGAAGTAAAAATCTTACCAATGACATCCAATACTTGTATAATATTACCTGAAAGTAGGCACTCCATAGCAGATTATCGGATATTTCTTTGGGTGTGCATAGATCAGGAAACTTCACGTATTCTGGATATAGACCGATGATAGCATCCAAGATCCTAGTAAAGTGCCTGCTTACGATCTCACCAGATCTTGTAAATCGATGATCAATCACACGATTATGTACATTGTGTCCAATAGTATGTAAGAACATTACAACCTGTTCCTCCATGGTACATCTCCTAGTATCGGATAAGAGTTTCCGATCTCTCAACAATGAACATAATTCAAAGAAAGTATCCCTGCCCATTCTCAGTTGTGCAAGGCAATCCACATTGCTCTTTCTTATGATGCTATTGACAAATCTATCCCTATCAATGCGACATTTCTTATTCTTTGACTTAATATAGTAACAACGATAATATTCTGCAGCACCCATTACACATGCGGAGGCTGCAGTGGCTGTTATTGAAGCAACTACTTCACTCTCAGTCCAATCACTAGCAGAGGACCTTTCATCACTATTGAAAGCCATAAGCTAATTGTAGATGAAATTAATTTGAATGAGAATTGGAAAGCAGTAATAAGATTGTTAATCATGTAGGGAGTGATATGTAGGAGTCACTACAGAGATTCTAAGTAAGTGTGTCATGAAAGATTTGTTCTGTAAAACTTTATTGAGTTGTTTATAGTTTGTAATGCAAATGACTGAAGTAAGAATATCTGATTACAGGTGAATGAGGCATGAATTTGATAGAAGCATGGATGTCAACTGACTGCAGTTTATTCTTACATTGAAATATTCACAGTTATGTAAGCAGATTTTTTATTTGAAATTCATGTTTTTAGACAATTATTTCCCACCTGTGTTTATATGGTAATCAGTTATGTTCGCATCACTGTAGAACTGAAAACATGAAATTAAGCAAGCATGAATATGTGATTACAGTTACTGGCCTACACATGAATATTTGTTTTTGGGAATTTAAACATATCCTTGATATTTGCTTATAGTTAATAATATTGGTTTCTATGGTTTCAAAATTTTAAAACCCTATTTTCACTTCAAACGAAGGTGCATACGATAACCACATTTACTTCATTAAGCATATCAACATCTCTTTACCATGATTTTTTAAGCGTACGAGAATATATGTTGACTGTTAGTTTTGTAAATATGGATATCGATTTGCAGAAAGATATGTCTGACCAGGAAACACAATTTCATATGAGACCAATAATGGACAGTCAATCATAGATTTATTATTCTCATATTCTATTTACATGTAACTGTTTAGATAACTATCAGTGAACATCGTACTATTGAAAGAAAAATGGCAATCTGAGAATTAGAAATGACGTACCTTGTTCGCTGAGAAATGAGATTATAATGAACTGTCAAATTTACACAGACAGATGAAGAGACTGCTAATGTCTGCATCGACGCATGATTAGATTTAAGGGTTAGGCTTTGATTTAGCCATAAACAAACATTACATTAATGAGATGGAAGTTTAAAACATGTCTGTTTAGACGAACATTAAAATCGAAAACATATTCTCATATGACCTTTGATATAAATAGTTGCCATTCTCAAACATGTCTGTGTTACCACAAAGGACCGAAAAGATGAAGCTATCGACACTTTCAAACATATACAAAGATGGAAAGGCATGCAATTACCACTGAATATCTCAGGGTAGCCACATGTAACCAAGCAATCCTGTAGTTCTAAATATATAGATGAACGATGATTTCAGGAACATCATACAACGATCTTATTGACATTTTACAGGGAATATGTTGGCGAAAATGGTTAACATTTGATGGAGGAAGATTCATCTTAAAAGGGCCATAATGAATCGATAACATGTAAAAAGAGAGAGTGCAATTTAGAGAAACAAGTGTTTTAGGAGAGTAATACCTTACAAACAACTCACCCCAGAAAACTCAGAGCATGTTTGCGGGGAATAGGATTTTTATAAACCAACGCATTCCAAACACTGATAAATTTGCAAGCCACATCCAGAATCATGTACCTGATTCTATGGCGCATGCTCCTGTCATTTCCAGATTTCCAGACACACCACCCCGATTTTGTAAAATCCCAATGTTGGATCTTACTCTCAGAGATTTAAATCAGATTTTCAACCCAGCGGAGGTATAACCATAGGTGGATAGGGAGTAGATGCTATACAAATCTGCTGGGGTATACAGCAAACTATATACACTCCATGACGCAAAGGAAACAGGACATGCATGTCTCTGAGGGCGATACCAGGGCCAAACAGATGCAAACTGCTAACCCGCATTGGTCTTTTGCTCCCAGTATCACCCTTGTTTGGAAGAGGGAGATTCATACCTGTAGGATCGTCGAGTGAAACCATAATCAGGTTTGCGATTGCCCGATTGGCAAGTCACAACGTCATAAGCAGAGAATCCTGCCCACTTAATGGAGTAACTTGCGTACGGAAGAGAAGATTTTTAACAGCAAAATGACATGCAGAAGATCGATGTTAAACGAAGGGGATGATGGTGTAGAGATGTCTCCTTCTTCCATTGGAGAATAGCCTCTGGAGTTTTAAAAAATTCATCTGCTACCGAATACAGTGCAATGAAGAGTGCAGTGCTGACGGACTGTTTACATCCTGACAATACTCTACCGCCTTTTGGAAATTTTGGCTCGCGGCTGTATTCGCACGCATGGGATTCAATTCCTATTCACTCTAATCCAAACACAGTAAATGTCACATCATACCATCTAATACGATACAATACAACCGAAAACGCGTATCCAAATAGGCCCTTAGGTAGGACAACCTGATTTCACGAACGTTTATACGGATCAAGACTTTAAACTAAGTAAGAGATAATAAACCTATCTATTACAATCATTCACCAATGTAGAAATAAAGTTACAACCATTCACCATAGATACAAAAAAATTAATATTCACCACAACACCAGGAGTAATAGTGGTTCAGTGTGTAAACCAATTGTTCTCAAATAGCCACACCTACTCCACTCCCAATAATCACAACCCACGTGATATTGGCATTCACTAAAAACAAGATTTTTATAGGTTCACCTTAAAACTTATACAGTTGCGATTTTAGAAGGGCTATGATAAACAAAAACCCCACATCGAGATTTTCTGGAGATCTCAGTTAAAACCAATACATGAGATTTTCTGGTTATCTTAAAGAAACAAAAAATATAAAGAAATAGAATTGTACTTATCTTCTCTTTGAAGATGTTCTTGATGGAGCCTATAGAACTGCTTCGCTTGAAGTAAAATGTTCAATGTCCAGTAACATAAACAAGGGTTCTAGGTTCTAGATTGATTTTAAATTAATTCAAACTAGAGGCTACTTGTTTGAATTCCTTAGATCTTAAAAGAAGAGTGATTACTCTCTTTAAAAAATAAGATTCATAAAAACAGATCAAGGAATTAAAACAAAAAAGCTATATAAACAAAATATTAAAATACCCTGCAATAGCTTGAAGATAGTGGGGACTTTTCTCTCTCTTGGTGAAGGCTTTTCTTAGCTTAAATAAATCATTTCGGAATTAGAGAAGGCTTCTATTTATAGTTAGAAATACTGTTGCTTCGACTCGTCTAAGGTCTCCTTCGACTCATTTCAGATATAACAAAATTTCAAATTTTGGGCGCAATCGGATAAAACTGTTCTTTGACTGGTCAAAGGCCCTGCTCAACTGGTCGAGGGCCCTCTTCGACTAGTTGAGCATGGCTTCGACTGGTCGAGGGTGTCAAAAAATAGTTGCTGGACTTTGAGTCGAACAACCCTCGACTGGTCGAAAAACCACCAGAAATATTCATTTTTTGCATTTCAAACTTGGACTGGTCGAAGATTATCTTAGACTGGTCGAGGCACAACTTAGACTAGTTGAACCAAGGTCTGGACTAGTCGAACTAAAGCCTAAACAATGTATAAAAACCCATATAAGTTTGTCTTTTGAAAGCACTTAAGTCTAAGTTCTTTCTAGGGTCTATTATACCTAAGAAGACTAGACATTGAAGTGTAAAACTTGGATCTTCAATAGTTAATCTTATACTTGAAATGTAGTCGAATGTGAAGCTTGTTCTTTTACTTTAAGTGCAGTAGAATTTGAACTCATTTTAACTTTGAACTTTCCAACTTCATGACTTGTACTTAAGCTTGCACTTTCCAACTTCATGATTCACTTGAAGGTGAACTTTTCATCTTGATTCACTTTAAGGTGGACTTTCCATCTTCTTGATTCTCTTGAAGGTGAACTTTCCATAAGTTGTTTTGTCTCATTGAAATTTGACAAACAAGAGTGTGCTTTATAAATTATAGCACTTACAATCTCACCCTTTGTCAAATTCATGAAAAAATACTTATCATAACAACATCCATATTGTTAGCTTGATTTTCTTGTTTGTAAAAAATGTGGCTTTATTGAATCAGTAAAATTTACTCCCCTTTAATGTGAGATTATCTTATGTTATGGCAAATAATACATTTCCAACACCAAACTCTTGACAACCATCTACATATCAATTTATCAACGTTTAATATAATGCATAACTCATTGAATCTACCTATCAAATTGGTAATCTCTCCCCCTTTTTGTCACAAAATGACAAAGGGAGGAATACACATGTGAGAACATTCTTTAAATCACAGCTAAAATAGTAGACCACTAAGAGAAAAATGCATAGAGAATAGTAATTAAGAGTTAACTTCAAGTCATCAACAATGTATAAGAAAGGAGTATGAGAAAGTTAACATCTAACACACATAATAAAAAGTTATACAACCCAAGCATAAAATGAAATGACATCAACTTAATCAGAACCAGGAGAGGATGGAGAAGGTATAGATGGGTCAATCTAGTGAAGTCCTTTAGTAATGCAGTGAAAGTATTTACACATATACTTCATTGAAGATTAATGACTTTCAACCAAATTGTCTTATGACACCTTCAACTCAACAACCTTTTCTTCTAAAGACTTAAGTCGATCATCAACCTGAGATGGTTGATACTCAGGATCAGCTTCATCGTCTGATTCTAGTTCTACAAAAATATCATCCATAGATGTGTTCTCAGGTAATGACGCTTCTTCTGCTTCAACATTATCTTCATCTCTTTGACCGGGGAGGTATTCTAAGTTCATCTTATGAATATTCGAATTATCAAAAGGTAGGACTGCCTCAGGTACCTCAGTCGATGGAATGACAACATTGCAATGGATAGCAAAAGTTGTCAAGAGATATGTAAATGGTATGGAACCATGACCCAGATGAATACAAAATTGGATAATCAAGTAGCATATCAATGATGGAAGAGAGATAGGTATGCCAGAAGTAATGGCATGAAGAATACAAGCCATAAAGGGAGTAAGTTCAGACTTATTCCTGAAACGAGGATACACATTCGATGTAAAATATGATGAAGTACTCATAATCTTAGAATCATCTAGGTGGCACAGAGAGCATTACCAGGACTCCATTCGGCTTTAAATCAACATAGTTTACGGGTAATATCCTGACATTCAGATTCATACATTCTATTAGCAAGTGGAGGAATGGGTATGCCTTCATCATTTACATTCACAACAAGTAATCTTGAGATTAGGTGTCTATCAACTGAAAATGTCTCTTCTCTAAAATTAATAGAGAATGTAAGGTTTTCAAGATACAGTTCTCCTATTGAAGCATACATTCCTTGAGCTATGGAGCGGTATGCAGTTCCACCGCAACCTAGAATATTTTCCCAACCGATAGTTGAAAGAATGGGCAAGAGATTGAATGGAGCAATGTGATCAAGATTCACACTCCTTTCAATAATTATATCTCTAGTGTGGAGATCTCTTACGCGCTCTAAATCTTCTTCGGGAGGTCTCGGGGTTCTCACCCTAACTGGAGTTGTCCAGGAGGAGGAGCCGCTATGGCCCTTGTGTGTAGCCTTCCTCTTAGACCGATGTTCCATGTAGAGTTTGCAAAAGAAGATATTAAAGATGGGTTTGGCTTAAATAAGATTTTTGCCCAAAAATCCTCTATGGAAAGGATGCAAAATCCAAATCAATCACAAAATGTAGAGTAACTAGCAACAAAGAACCCAAATTTAGAAGGAAATCGAAAATAAATCGCTTACAATGACTCTATGGATATGGGTTCGACGAGTCGAGCAAAGGCTAGTGAAGGAAGATGAGCAAAATGAAGAAGAAAAAGTGATTTTCCCTCTTTTAAGAAGGCCCACCCGCGCACTTCGACCGATCAAGTACGTGCTCGACTCGTCGAAGCTCGACTGGTTGTGCAACTAGAAAATTTCAAAAAAAAATATATTTTTTTAATTTTAAAAATTATATGTTTTGCATTTTTTTAAATTATAAGCATACAAATAATAAAAAATTCATAAATAATATGATTTAATTAATTAAAAGTACACAGACCAATATTGTGTTTTAATTTAGAAAATCTAATTCCTGTCAAGCAGTTTGGTCATAATATCTGCAAGCTGCTTTTCCTTCTGAATGTATTCTAATGAAATGCTCTTGTCCTCAAATAATTCTCCAATGTAATAATATCGAATGTCGATATGTTTCATATGAGAATGTTGAATGAGATTTTTTGAAATATTAATAGCGCTTCAGTTATCACAATATTGTATCATTGTATCTTGCACAATCTCATAATCAATTAACATTCTTTTCATCCAGACCAACGGGGTACTAGCATTACCAGATGCGATGTATTCAGCTTCAGTTATAGATAGTGATACAAAATTTTATTTCTTGTTGAGCCAGGAAACTAAACAATTTCCTACGTAGAAACATTGACCATTGGTAGATTTTCTATCGTTAATGTTTCTTGCCCAGTCAGCATCAGTATATCTAGCAAGTTGTATATTTATATCATGCAGATACCATAGACTGAAATTAGCTATACTTGCGACATATCGAATGATCCGTTTAACAACAATTAGATGTGATTCCTTAGGGTCAGACTGATATGTAGCACAAATTTCAATGCTAAAAGTAATATCTAGTCTACTAGCAATTAAATATAAAAGACTACCAATCATGCTTCGATATAAGCGAGAGTATATACTTTTACCTGTGTTATCCTTAGAGAGTCTGAGAGTTGTACTCATAAGTGTTACGCTCCAAACTCAAAAACTGGGCTCACAAAATTTTCGATCGCCGAATTCGGCGCCAACAACCTTCGTAGTACCCCATTTTCGGCTCCCGCCACTCATATAATAGGTTCCGAAACTGGGATCCTATAAGGAGGATTTTCAATATAAATTTGTTTCATAATAAGCATAACCATAAGCATAACCCACAAAAAATAATAAGAACACCATCACAAAATCCACCATAATCAAAATCTTTAAAGTAAAATGCATAAGGGAAATACAATGATAATATCGGGACTCCAGAAGCTCAGCTACCCACTCTTGCTCCTGCTCAACTATGTCTTAGCATCACTCGCACGCAACGGTCATGCATAGGCTTATAGAAAGCTTAAAGGGTGGTGAAAGTGTGTGTGTAAGGTATAAATACAAGTATGTAATATTAGAGTAATGCAGAATACTGGTAAGTCCATGAATGCGATCAGCCGTACCAAGGCTATGTGATACAAGGCATGAATGCTATTGGCCACACCAAGGCTATGTGATGTAAGGCCTACATGGCCACTATTATATGCGAGATGTAGCTCAAGCATGCCAGTCCTCATCTGAATCCACATATCAATATAGCTCATCTCTAGGATATCACCGGGGTCTAATACACTCTACACTAGATCGCCGCCCCAACTGGTTGCGTAACCATGTAAGTGGAAGAGACCTCACTACCCGCCTGACTAGTAGTCTACCAATATCTACCCAGTATGTTAGTAGTGGACACATTTACGAGCTGGTCAGACTCAGCCTAGCATTGCCCCCTACCCTCGGGTGAGTAAGGCCACACCCCTTTCCAACCAACCACGACACAGTGGGAGACGTAGCCTAACGGTATTCGGCACTCGTGCGCTCTTACCTCAACTCGGTCTCGAAGTTGGAGCATCCTCTTAGTACCATAAGAGTTTGGGACTTTCACCCTAGGACATCTATGGTGCCCTCGTGCTTTAACAAGCATTTTCGGTATCCAATCCTGTTGTCTATGCTATACCTACAGAGGCTATAACCCTGATATTGCTAAGGCATATAGTAATCATAATACACAATGCAAGATGCGCGAGTCACACAATCTAGTCATGCATCAATGCTGTGCATACCGTGCGCTCATATGGGACAATGCCACCTATCAGGGAGTCCCATAAACAACCTGCCCAGTGGTATAATGCTATGATTAGTCACTCCTCGTAACAAGCATGCAAATGATGCCTATGGGCATGTATCATAATGCTATGCTATCACAAACTCATAGTCGAAATCGATAATCGACCTGTAGACAAGGCGGGGTCCACAGAAGGACTACGGATCTGATCTATAATGTGAAGATCGGTCCTCAATAGTGGATATACCAAATCTGATACCACATATTCATCCATCTTCAGCAAGGGTGAATCACGCAATAAGTGGGCTTCCTTACCCACCCTATTATAAAGTCGGCTGGGCTATCAATGGGGCCCAAAAGATATAAATGGGCTAGCATTAGTGGGGGTGCCCCAATAATTTGAGATAGCCCAAAAAGGTAAGATTGATCATACTTGTACTAGTGGGGGCCCATCAACTTTGGTTAGCCCACAACAAGGGGAGATGAGAGCGGGCCTAACAATGAGTCCTAGGGAGGATTACAAGGTGGGCATTTAACCACCATTGCTTTTATAATGTGGACATTTAACCATCATTGCTCCCAAGGTAAGGCCCGTAGAATCTATCTCATGATGGGGGCCCAAGGCCTTATACTAGCTAAGACAATAATTAGGCATCATAAAGATTACTATATACATCATGGTGGGTTTACACATCATAATGGCCTCACCACATAGGCCTCTCATATATCACATTGGGCCTCACCATATGGGCCTCTCATACATTACATTAGGCCTCACACAAGGGCTTCATATACATCACAATGGGCCTCACTCAAGGGCCTCATATACATCACAATGGGCCTCACTCAAGGGCCTCATATACATCCCATTAGGTCTCACGTAAAGGCCTTATATACATTACAATGGGCCTCACCAAATGGGCCACATATACATCAATTGGGCCTCACACAAGGGTCTCATATACATCACATTGGGCCTCACTCAAAGGCCGCATATACATCATATTGGGCCTCACACAAGGGCCATAAATACATCATATTGGGCCTCACACAAGGGCCTTGTATACGTCACATTGGGCCTCACTTAAGGGCCACATATATATTATATTGGGTCTCACACAAGGGCCTCATATACATCACAATGGGCCTCACTCAAGGGCCACATATACATCATTTTGGGCCTCACACAAGGGACACAAATACATCATATTGGGCCTCACACAAGGGCCTCATAAGGCAGCCCATGGTTCAACCAAAGTAGATGGGTAGCAATGTAAATACATCAAAGTGGCCCTGTACAATGGGCCTTAACTGGATGGCCTGGATACACTATACATAACATGGTGGACCTGCACAATCCAGATCGGCCCCACCAAGTGGGCAACATGGATATACAACATATACATCATTGTGGGGGTCCACGTCCCACGGACGACTGGATGGTATGGATGAAACACCCACATCAGGTGAGGTCCATGGGTGGACAAAGTGGATACAACACTAACATCATGTGAGTCCCACCATCCAGGGACTAGACAGTGTGGATACACACATATCATCAAGGTAGGCCCCACATATCACGATCTTGGGATGGAAGGTGTGAATATACAACATGTACATCAAGGTGGGCCCCACCCTCCCCCACACGTGCATCACATGTGGGGTGGTTCCCACATCTTGAAAATGGACGGACGACAAGGATAAAACCCATACATCGTGGTGTGTCCATGTCCCTGCTGGATGGTGGAGATCCCACATGTGCAGGGTGGGTCCCACCATCCCAAGGACAGACGGCTTGGATAAACTACATAAATCAGGTGGGTCCACACGTGTGGGACCCACCAGCTTTGGATCAGCTGATATTTGTGTTTCCTCTACATCTGGGCCTGTCCAGACGGAAAGCCATGTGGGCCATCTAGACAGTCAGGAAGGCGGGCCCCAGTCGATGGTCATACGGTGTGGGTAGCACACATGCATGATGGGGTCCTCTAAAGGGTGGTCCACCCCACAGACCAAGCTGATTTTGGGCTTTTCCCCTTAACCAGGCCTACATGGTCTGTCCAGCCATAAAGGCCCAATCTGGGCAGCAAGATGGGCCCTATTTACTGGATGGTGGGTGTCTCACTGCTTGGACAGCTAGGATAAGATACATCATCAGGTGGGCCATCATACAAGGAGAGAGAGAGAGAGAGAGAGAGAGAGAGAGAGAGAGAAGATGGTGGTGGTGGGAGGAGCTCCGCCACTGTGAGCTCTTCTCATGCATGCACATGTACAATAAGTGGGCCTTACATAGATGGCCATACATCAGAAATTCTGATGGGGAAATGCCATTTCCTCCACATAAATCAGGGTCTGGGTGGCCATACCTTATTGCATAACATAGAAACTTCATGGTGGGATCCATGGAGAATGGTCCCACCATGGGTAGATACATGCATGATGTGATGGACCTTAAGCCACATCTAGGGACCAGGATGGGATCCCCACCATTAATTGGTGGATCCCACTTACCCCAAGCTAAAGAAAATAAAGATCCATGGAGAATATGAAAGAAATAGATCCTAGGAAGCACCCACCTTGGATCTTGAACTTCTTCTTCTTCCCTAATGCTCTGATGCTCCTAAGATGATATTTTAATGGTGGAGATTGACTTTTGATGGTTGGATTGGTGGGGAATATAGGTGAAAAGGGATGGATTTTCTCCAAAGGGTGGGACATCCAAGCCCTTGCAAGAATGGAGAAAATGAAGAAGAAAGATGGAGGGAGAGAGGTAAGAGAGAGAGAGAAATAACTTCTCTAGCTAGGCAATGATGGCATGAAAGAAGCATGGAAGAGAAAAGCATCATTACTTATAAGGTAATAATGGATTTGTAAGAGGCATGGAATAGGTTAGCAATCATAACTTGCTAGGGTAGGGTGGCCATAGCTAGGGTGATGTCATCACCCTCATGATTACCTAGGGAATGGTGCCATATGGGATAGGTGGGTCCTGCAACGTGCAGTCCATGACCATTATAATGTGCGGTCCACATCTTATGATCTAAGTGTCGGATTGATGCACGAGACGCGGTGTTGGAACCGTGGCGACGGTGCTGTCGCAGTGGCATATGTCTCGGGTTGAGTCAGCTCGAGTTTATAGGATGTGACTTAAGGTCGCGCGCAAATAATATCTACAGGTCGCAGGTCACCAGAATTCGATCACATGCAAACGAGATGCTAAGACACAGGCAGACAATAGGAGTATTAAGCTTTGTACTGTTCTTGAATCCAAATTTCTTTATGAAATGTATAACATATTTAGTTTGAGAAATGAAAATACCATCTTCCTGTTGTTTTACTTATAAACCAAGAAAGTAATTTAATTCTCCAAACATAATCATTTAAACTTTGATTTCATCAAATATGCAAACTCAATGGACAAGTTAGTGCCTGTAGATCCATAAATAATATCATCAACATAGATTTATACAATTAATAAATGTTCATTATATTTTTTAACAAATAAAGTTTTATCAATGCTTCCCATGATAAAGTTGTGATTAAGCAAAAATTTTGTCAACTTTTCGTACCATGCCCTGGGAGCTTGTTTTAATTTATAAAGTGCCTTTTTAAGACGATATACATGATCTGAGAGTTTAGGGTCCTCAAAACCCGTAGGTTGTTCAACATATACCTCTTCATGTAAATCACTGTTTAGAAACACACTTTTAACATCCATTTGATATATCTTGAATTTTTTATAGCAAACAATTGATATAAATAATCTAATGGATTCAAGGCATGTAACTGGTGCAAAGGTTTCATCATAGTCAATTCCTTCTATCTGAGTGTAGCCTTGTACAACCAGTTTAGCCTTGTTTCTAATGATATTTCCCATTTCATCAGATTTGTTCTTGAAAATTCATTTGGTTCTGATTATATGTTTATCAGAAGGTCTGGGAACCAAATACTAAACATCATTTCTAACAAATTGATTTTACTTTTCTTGCATTGACAAAATTTAACTTTTGTCGGTAAGTGCTTCATTTACATTTGGCGGTTCAATTTGGGAAGTGAAACAGACTGTGAGACCCGTATCTTAGCCCATACTGTTCCGTAAACTTTCGCGGTCCTCCTAGTTGAATTTCGGCGACTCGCGATCTATTATCGGCGTCTGCGCGCGATCCTGAGTTGTGTCCCGTATATCAGAGTCAGCTCGACTTGAAACTTGCACCATTGCGACTACGTCGTCGCCGCGGTTCTGATGACGTGTCTCGCTCACCGATCCGATACCCGGGCCAAGAGATGTGCACCTGCGTTCAGTTCGAAGAAAATGCTGTGCATTGTAAAACCCAAGAGAAATGTGCCATCAATCACATCAATCAATCAAGTACCATATCACATCATGTCAAGTACCAACATCCATCCCTCTCTCAGGTAAAGTCAACTCTCTCTTACAAACAAGTACACTCATCACTCACTCACCCATCACACCCCATCACTCACCCATCCCTCTCTCTCTTACAACCTCTCTCTCTCTCATCTCTCTCTCATTTCTCCCAAGCACCATGAGAGCAACCGTCCAAGCTTCCATGGAGAAGCTAGTGTGGCCCACCTTCCTACCTTCCATCTCCACCATGCAAGTCCAATCTCGACCGTTGAAAATGCATCCCTTGGAGCTCTAGATCGCATCGGCGAAAGGAAGAGTCCAAGATCTAACGGTGGGTGTTCATTTTATTTGATTTTTGATGTAAGGTCCACATGATTTGGGACCCACTTGATGTGTACATTGTATAGGGAGGGCCCATAGTGGCGGGGTCCCTTCCTTTCACCGATTTCTCTCTCGTTTTCTCTATCTCTCTCTCCCTCCTTATTTCTTTTTTTTATGTTGAAGATGATATGTGTGTGGCCCACCTGAACCAGACCGTTCGATCATAAGGCCCACTTGCTGCTGGATTTCGGCAGGCCCTGGATGAAGGGAATCAGGCCCTGGATGAAGGGAATCACAAACATTAGTTTTATTTGTGGACCCCCACACGATGTACGTGTGAAATCCACACCGTCCAGGCCTTGAGGCCATGTGATGCAGCTGTGGGCCCCACATTATTTAAGTGTGAGATCCAAACCGTCTATCCACTACACACAGCAGTTGCTGTCTCACACGGCAGGTTATGTGCGTCCCATCATGCGGTTTGTATTATATACCTACCGTCCATCTATACGGACCCCACCATGATTCCTGTGTTTTACCCACGCCATGTGAGGTGGCCACGTGTGTGGACCCCACCACGATGCATTTGTTAAATCAAGTGGCCAGATGTGTGGACCCCACCATGATGCATTTGTTACATCTACTGTCCATCCAAATGTCTAGCGTCTGGACGCTGGATGCTGCAGGTCTTCAAAACAAAAATAATAATAATATAAATATAAGTATAATAATTGATTTATATATTATAATATATATGATGTATTATGGTGGGCCCCATGTGGGACCCACCTTTGTGGGATGATGATTGGACGGTGTACCTACAATAACAATATAACTGCTGTATTACCGTCAGCAAGTTCCGTGGCTCCATCTTGATGAATGTGGGGTATATCCACACTGTCCAGCTCTTTTGATGTGGAGCTCACCTTGATGCATGTATTCCATTGCCACGGTGTCCATCCGTCTGGTGGGACCCACCTGCTATGAGATGGCCACCCATTCCACACGTGGACATGGGGCCCTGATGTAAGTGTTTTATCACCACCGTCTAGCAATGGACGGTGGGATCCACTCCGTAATGTATGTCTCAGTTGGGCCGTCCATGTGATGGGACCCACATGATTTATATATTTTATCTGCACCATCCACACACGTGTGGACTCCACACGTGATGCATGTGTCCTGCATCCAGGCCGTCTGTTTAGGCCTGGACGCTGGGTGCTGGCACCCCCCCTTTTTCATATACACACACATATATAATAATATTATATTATATTATATTATATTATATGTATATATGATTTATGTATATATATGTGGTGGGCCCCATGTGGGACCCACCTACTGGACAGATTGCAGAGGTACCTCACACCAGCTATATAGCTGTGTATTGAAGTCAGTAGTTTCTGTGGGCCCAGTTTGATGTATGTATTGCGTGCCGTCCACCTATTTTGCCAAGCGTGGACACTACCATGATGTATTATTTCATCCACACCATCCAGATTATGCTGGACAATGCTGGACAATGTTTGGGCGGTGCTGTCCAATGTTTAGACGTGCTGGGCAATGTTTGGATGTGTGGAATTACATGGGAAATGTTTGGATGGTGCTGTTGTACCTGGACAATGTTTGGATAGTGCTAATCATCATTAGTAGGCCATGTGCCCCATGGAATGATAGTGTACAGTGATACACATGTTACACCTACAGCTATTGAAATGATTTTGGTGTGGCCCAAGCCCACTTGAGTACTATTGGTGCGGCCCATCCATGAGGCCCATCATGATGTATTTTGGCCCATGGGCGCGGCCCACCTATTTGTATTGTTAGGACCAAGCAGTGCGGCCCACTTATTGTATATGAGGCCCAAGTAGTGCGGCCCACTTATTGTATATGAGGCCCACATATGAGGCCCATGGTGATACATTTACGGCCCATTTGATGAGGCCCATTGTGATAGTTTGGAGGCCCATGGATGAGGCCCATTGTGATGTATTTGAGGCCCATGGGCATGGCCCATTTGATGTATCCGAGGCCCAGATACGAGGCCCATTTAATGCATATGAGACCCATGTTATGTAGGGCCCACATGTTATGTATTTGAGGCCCATGTGCAGGGCCCACCTGTTGTGTATATGAGGCCCATGAGTGAGGCCCATTGTGATGTGTTCGAGGTCCACGTGATGCGACCCATAGTGATGTGTATGTAGTCCTTGTATGAGGCCCATTGTGATGTATATTAAGCCTTTGTGGGAGGCCATGGGCCCACTTTATGTTTGGCTCTATGTGGGCCACTGCTTGGGAGCAATGTTGGTTGAATGTCCACATTGATGGACAATGATGGTTAAATGTCCACATTGTGACCTTCGCTTAGGCCGATTATTGAGGCTGATACTGATTCTTATTGTCGAGGCCGATTATCGAGACCGATTCCAATTGTCAATACCTATTCCGATTGTTGAGGATGATTCTGATTGTCGAGGCCGATTGTTGAGGTTGATTTTGATTGTCGAGGTCGATTATCGAGGTCAATTCCGATTGTTGATACCAATTCCGATTGCAGAGGCCGATTCTGATTACTGAGGCTGATTGTATAGGTCAATTGTCGAGGTCAATTATCGAGACAGATTCTAATTGTCGAGGCCGACTGTCGAGGCCCAATGTGATGTATATGTGGCCCGCATTCGAGGCCCATTGTGATGTGTATTTAGCCCATGTTTGAGGCCCAATGTGATGTATATATGGCCCATATTTGAGGCCCATTGTGATGTGTATTTAGCCCGTGTTTGAGGCCTAATGTGATGTATATGCAGCCTGTATTTGAGGCCCATTGTGATGTGCATTCGTCCCATGTTGGAGGCCCAATGTGATGTATATACGGCCCGTATTTGAGGCCCGTTGTGATGTGTATTCAGCTCGTGTTTAAGGCCCAATGTGATGTATATGAGGCCTATGTGATAAGGCCCATTGCGATGCATTTGAGGGCCAGGCGATGGAGCCTATTGTGATGTATGTTAGGCCTATGTGAAAGGCCCATCGTAATGTGTATTAAACTCTTGAGTGAGGCCCATGGTGTTATATATTTGGCCCTTGTGTGAGGCCATGGGTCCACTATATGTTAGGCTCTATGTGGGCGATTCCTTGGGGGCAATGTTGGTTAAATGTTCACATTGTCGAGGTCAATTGTCGATGCTAGTTATGAGTATGTGACATCATAACATCATGATATGTGCCCATATGCATCATCTGCATGTTTGTTATGAGATGTGGTTGACCATTGCATGTGTCATTGGGTAGGTTGTTATAAGACTCCTTGATAGGTGGAGGTTATCTCACATGAGCACATGGTATGCGCAGGATTGATGCATGACTAGATTGTATGACTCATGCACCTTTTATTATGTGCCCTATCGATATCAAGGCCGTAGCCTCCACAGGCATATCATGGATGGCCAGATGGGATACCAAAAATCTGTTATTAGCATCGGGCTGCCATAGATGGCCTTGGGTGAAAATTTCTAAACCCTCTTCATACCAGAGGATGCCTTAACGTCGAGACCGAGTGGATACATGAGCGCTCAAGTGCCGAATAGCAGGAGGCCGCGTCTCCCACTGTGTTATGGTCGGTTGGGAGGGGGTGTGGCCTTACCTGCCCGAGCATAAGGGACATAGCTAGGCTGAGTTTGACTAGCTCATGAATGGGTCTGCTATCGACGTGCCGGGTAGATATTGGCTGACTACTGGTCAGGCAGATAGTGAGGTCTCTTCCACTTGCATGGTCGCGCGTCAATGGGCGGCGATTTGCATGTAGAGTGTACTAGACCTCAGTGATGATCCCAGAGATGAACAGTATTGATATGTGGACTTATTGGGTAGGAGTTGCATACCCATTCATTCATTCATTCACTATCCACTCGGGCTGGTGGTGCGCAACTGTTTGTTACGTGTGCCTTCACAATGGCCAGGATTTCGGTTGGGTCGTGCGACTAACCAGAGATCAGGAGTTTACTACATTGAGTCTGAATATCTAAATTTAGGTATAAGACTGGTTTGGATAGAAGTCCCTTGTGGTGGACCCCTTAGCCTGCGATATTATGTACTATCACCCCGACTTCACACTCTAACTTGGTCATTTCATTCGCATCGCATATTGCATTACATCCGCAGGAAAATGACATTTTGGGTTGCTATGTTTCTGCACTTATATGGCCTAGACAGACTCAGCAAGATTTACATATTACATTGTACCCTCGGCATCTGATGTTTGGCTCTCTTGAACTCCTCATTTGCATAGCTGATCTGTATTGCATACTCTGATATTGTTTGACTCATGGACATGTCAGTATTTCTGCTTACTCTGACATTGTATGATTCATGATCTTACCAATATTTCTGACATTGTATGATTATGACGTTGTATTTATGTGCTTGACACTTATCTTATGTATACACTTTCACCATCCTTTATGCTTTCTATAAGCTTATGCACGATAGATGTGTGCAGGTGACGTTGGTTGCAGCGGTGTTGACCTTGGAGCATGCAGCTGTCTTCTGGAGCTTTGATTTTATTTTGACATATGTATTTCCCTTTTAGCATTGTATTTAAAGTTTATATTAGTGGATATGTGATGATGATGTTGCCTTTGTGATTTAGGTATACTTGTGGTTATGCTTTTTATGAGACAAATTGATGATAAAAAACCTCCTTGTAGGATCCCAAGATCAGAACCTGGTGTATGCACACTGAGAGCCGAGAATGGGGTACTACGGAAGCTGTCAGAACCGAATTCGGCAACCGAAAATTTTGTGAGCCCGGTTTCTGAGTTTGGGGCGTGACACAGACGTAGTTACAAATATTCTCTAACTGTTTCCTTGTCTAAACACCAATACGAGGGTTACCTAATATCTAATCAGTCGGATGGTCTTTGACTATTCTTAATTCAGAATTATCTGATTCAAATGAAGAGTTAGGTTTGTCAATAATGTTGACTTCATCATCATCTTAATTTAGTAAGGGTGTGATCAGGTGATCGTCAATTACAACGTTAATCGATTCCTGAATTACTCTTGTTCTTTTATTAAGAACATGATATGCTCGACTATTCAAAGCATAACCGAAGAATATTCCCTTATCACTCTTTGCTTCAAACTTACCCAAAATTTCCCGGTCACGTAAAATGTAACATTTACTTTCAAAAATTTGAAAGTATTTAACAGTTGGCTTCTTATTAAACCATAGCTTGTAGGCTGATTTATCTTTTGCTTTTATAACATACACACGATTTATAATGTAACAAGCAGTATTAACAGTTTCAGCCCATAAGTTTTTCAGTAAATTCATGCTATTTAGCATTATATTGGCCATTTCCTGTAACACTTTGTTCTTTCTTTCAACAACCCCATTCTGTTGAGGTGTTTTAGGAGCTGAGAACTCATGTGATATACCTGGTCTATACGGTACTTCTCAAAATTACTATTTTCAAACTCAGTACCATGATCACTTCTGATCTTGTTCACATGTACTTCTTTTTTAGTTTGTATTTGTTTTAGAATTCTTCTAACTTCATCAAGAGTTTCAGAATTTTCTCTTAAGAAAGCTACCCAAGAATATCCGGTAAAATCATCTACAATAACTAGAATATACTTCTTTCCACCTCTACTCTTCATTCTCATTGGTCCTACTAAGTCCATATGGAGTTGTTCAAGGGGTTTAAATGTGGCTAAGGAGTTCACTTTCTTGTGACTACTCCTAATTTTCTTGCTAATCTGACATGCGTCACAAATCTTTTTTGCCCTTTTTAATTTGGGTAGGCCACGAATCTAATCTCTCTTGCTCAAGTTATAAAGATCTCTAAAGTTCACATGTCCAAGACGTTTATGTCATAGTTCTATCTCATTTGTTTGGACCATGTAACATGAGAAATTAGAAGAGCATGATTCATTAATAATATAGCAATTCTCTGAAGTTTTACGACCATTTAATATCACACTTGCCTTCTCATTTGATATCTCATATTCGTGATTTGTAAATTTCACACTATGTTTATTATCACAGATTTGAGACATACTTAGGAGGTTATGTTTTAGACCTTCAACATACAGTACATTCTCAAAGGGAGGGAGATTAGAGAGTTGAACAGTACCTTGACCTATAATTCTGTAGTTGCTTCCATCACAAAAAGTAACTGATCCGTCGTTTACTTCTCTGAAGTTGGTGAATATTTCTTTATCACCTGTCATATGTCTTAAGCATCCACTGTCCAGGTACCATTTTGAATGGCTAGTGGCTTTGAAGGCTATGTGGGCAACAAGACATGTAACCTTTGGAACCCATTTCAATATGGTTCTAGGTTTAGGAATTTCATTGGTTTTTCTCCATTTTTGGAAGTTGGAATTATTCCCGTGTCTATTAACTCCGATTTCATTTGAGTTAGATTTAAGAAGCTCTTTGAGTAAGTCCACTATTTTTTCAGCCAAAGGAGGTTTATTAAATATTTGATTTATGTACCTGATAGTATTAGAATTAACCTTAGAAACTTGAAAAGGTTTTGGATTTTTAAAATCATTTTGACCAAATTTTCTCAAGTTCTTACCTTTAGAGTTTGAGGATTCCCCTTTTACAAATATAGAAGATACATTTTTGTTTTTTAGTGAACTATCTTTGATATAACCCAAACCCAGTTTATTGCCACAATTTCTAGATGCGGTTAGTAGCTTTTCCAGCTTAGGGTTTCCATGGGCATATTTGCAAGTATCCTTAGAACTCAAAAGAGAAGAAACTTCGAGTTTTAGATTCTCATTTTCAATTCCGAGTTTTTCTAATTTTGAGGTTTTGAAATTTAAATCAAGTTTTATTTTTTCAAAACAATCAAAAAGATGAGATTTTTTCAAAATATTGTTTTTAAGTTTTTCTTTTAGTTCAAGATATTATTCCTTTTGAATTTTCAATTTGACAACAATTTTGCAAGTTTCCCTGTATATGGCATTGTAGGCATCTTAAAGATCATCTTCATTATCGTTTTCGGGGTCACTCCTGAGATTATCATAATTAGATAAGTTACAATTATCTAAGGAGGTGACTCTGGCTATAGTCATCAGGAATTTTACTTCATTTGAATTTTCTTGTTCTGATTCATCTGATTTAGAAAAACTTTCAGAGTTGGATGATTCATCCCAAGTAGCTATCATACCCTTTCTTTCCACCCTTTTAGGACATTTATTCGCCAAATGCCCGTATTCATGGCAGTTGAAACATTGACTATCTTTTACAAATTTTTATGGTTTAGATTTTTCTTTTTTTTTTTGTCAGATGGTTTTTGAAAATCTGATCTTTTCTTATTTTTGAAAATTCTATAAAATTTCTTAGCAAGCAAAGGCATATAATTTTTTGTATCTTCAATATCAGAATTAATATAGTTATCTTTTGAAATAGATTTAGATAATTTAAGAGCAATGGACTTACCTTTAGGAGCTTTAAAATTTAACTCATACATTTGGAGAGAACCAACTAACTCCCCAACCTTCATTAAATCAGTGTCTCTTAGTTCCTGAATGACAGTTACTATGGAATTGAATCTCTCAGGAAGAGTTCAATGTATTTTAGCACAGACCTTGCTTTATGAATTCCATCTCCTAGATCTCACATGAAATTTACTATATCATATAATTTCATATAGAAGTCCATGAAAGTTTCATTTTCTTCCATACGAATTTCCTCAAATTTTGTAGTGAGGATTTGAACTTTAGATTTCTTGACTATAGTAGTTCCTTCATGTGTCATTTCAAGAATATCTCAAGCTTGTTTAGCTGTATCACATGAACTAATTCTTTTGAATTCATCAGGTGATAAAGCACAAGTAATGACATTTAAGGCCTTAGCATTTGCACTGCTTTCACTTTTCTGAGGTGTAGTCCATAAATAGAATGGAGTTTTTTTCAAAGATTTAGTTCCATTATTATCTAGAACTTTAGACATAGGTGGTTTCCATTTGGTTACGGTGGCTTGCTACACGCTTTCATGTAAGGATTTTTGAAAAATCCTAATTTTGGTTTTCCAGTATGCATAGTTGGAGCCATTAAAAGGTGGTGGCCTAGTAATAGACAAGTTATCGAGCTTTGACATAATGAAAGCTTTAAATCTTTAAACTCGAGGAAATTAATCCAAAAAAATAAGTAACTTAGCTCTGATACCACTTGAAAAAGGCAAGCTAACTCATAGCAATATGTCCTAAAGGGGGGGGGGGTGAATAGGGCTATGCCAAATAAAAACTTAAAGAACTGAAATAATAAATAAATCAGAATAAATCATAAATCTCAATAGCACTAGTATTGAAAAATTGATTCAAACTTAGTTCGTAGGACAACCTTACACCGAAAATAAAATTTTAGGTAGGACAACCTGATTTCACGAACATTTGTAAGGATTAAGACTTTAAACTAAGCAAGAGATAATAAACCTATCTATTGCAATCATTCACTAGTGCAGAAATAAAGTTACAATCATTCACCACATATACAAAAAAATAAACATTCACCACAACACCAGGAGTTATAGTGGTTCTGTGTGTACACCAACTGTTCTCAAATAGCCACACTTACTCTACTCCCAATAATCCTAACCCACGTGAATTGGCGTTCACTAAAAAAAGGTTTTCACAGGTTCACCTTAAAACCTATATAGTTGTGATTTGAGAAGGGATATCATAAACAAAAATCCCACACTGAGATTTTTTGGCGATCTCAGTCAAAACCAATATATGAGATTTTTTGGTTATCTCAAAGAAACCAGAAATACAAAGAAATAGAATTGTACTTATCTTCTCTTTGAAGATGTTCTTAATGTAGCCTGTAGAACCGCTTTGCTTAAAGTAGAATGTTTAATGTCTAGTAACACAAACAAGGGTTTTAGGTTATAGATTGATTTTAAATTAATTCAAACCAGAGGCTACTTTTTTGAATTCCTCAGATCTTACAAGAAGAGTGATTACTCTCTTAAAAAAACAAGATTAATGAAAAGAGATTAAGAAATTAAAACAAAAAAGCGATATAAACAAAAAATTAAAATATCAAGCAATAGCTTGAAGATAGTGGGGACTTCTCTCTCTCTCTCTCTTAGTGAAGGCTTTTCTTAGCTTGAATGAATCATTTCGGAATGAGAGAAGGCCTCTATTTATATTTCAAATGATGTTGCTTCAACTCGTCTAAAATCTAACAAAATTTTAAATTTTGGGCGCGATCGGATAAAATTGTTCTTCGACGGGTCGAAGGCCTTGCTCGACTGGTCGAGGGTGCCAAAAAATAATTGCTGGTCTTCAAGTCGATCAACCCTCAATTGGTTGAAGGTCTCTCTTCGACTGGTCGAGCAGTCTGCTTGACTAGTCGAGAAACCAGTAGAAATATCTATTTTTTTGCATTTCAAACTTGGACTGGTCGAAGATTATCTTAGACTAGTCGAGGCACAACTTAGACTAGTCGAACCAAGGTCTGGACTAGTCGAACAAAAGCCTACCCAAGTATAAAAATCCATATAATTTTGTCTTTTGAAAGCACCTAAGTCTAAGGTCTTTTTAGGGTATATTATACCTGAGAAGACTGGACATTGAAGTGTAAAGCTTGAATCTTCTTCTTGAATCTTCAATAGTTGATCTTATACTTGAAATGTAGTCGAAGGTGGAGCTTGTTCTTCTACTATAAGTGTAGTAGAACTTGAACTCATTTCAGCTTTGAACTTTCCAACTTCATGACTTGTACTTAAGTTTGCACTTTCCAACTGATGATTCACTTGAAGGTGAACTTTCCATCTTGATTTACTTGAAGGTGGACCTTCCATCTTCTTGATTCTCTTGAAGGTGAACTTTCCATAAGTTATTTTGTCTCATTGAAATTTGACAAACAAGAGTGTGCTTTATAAATTATAGCACTTACAGCCACTGTATACATGACAAGAAAAGTCAGGGTCCACTACCAAATGTTGATGAGCATATGGCCGAAATGGCGCAAACTCAGAGGACTCTAATGGAAGAATGTCGAAGTCCTCAAAAAGCCTTGGCAACTCTCACCCACAATGTAGCTCAAGTTATGGCTCCACTAATGATGGCTATGGTAAATGGAAATGAGCAATGGTTTGAAGGATCGCAACCTCTGAGGATAGGATCACACGACTCTGCCCCTTCTATGAAAGCAATAACCCAAGAGGAAATGTGACAAGTAGTTACAGAAATAGTCAGAGAATGTGAACATACCAAGAGATTCTGCTATAGAACGCCATATTCGAGAGAAGTTGAGCCCATACCACTTCCGGCTAATTTTAAACATCCTGACTTTCAAAAATTCAACGGGGATGGGTCTCCGGAAGAACACCCAATGCACTTCATTACCACAATGGGTAATTTCTCTACCATCTCACAATACTGCTTGCGACTGTTTGGCTCTTCTTTA
The DNA here is from genome assembly GCF_029962835.1 of Magnolia sinica. NCBI lineage: Eukaryota > Viridiplantae > Streptophyta > Magnoliopsida > Magnoliales > Magnoliaceae > Magnolia > Magnolia sinica. Next base: position 41,487,119 of record NC_080575.1, read on the forward strand.
ATAGGAAAAGCATTCTGATGGTATTTCAATTTGGCATCAGAGTCAATACGAACTTGGGAGCAAATCAGGATGCTTTTATGTCAAACTTCTTTTCATCAGATCGTGATGTTAGTATTACAAAACTAGCTTCTGTACGGCAGAGGGAAAACGAACTTGTGGAGAAATTCATCGATAAGTGGAAAATTTTGGTAGCTTCGTGCAGATAGTTACCTGGAGAAAATGAACGGGTAAAGATGTGCCTAAATTTCATGGAAACGAAAATTGCGTTCGGACTCACAAGTGCCAACATAAGAACCTTTCGTGACCTCACTACAAAGTCACACGCATTGAAGCTAATGGCCAGGAAAATGTCAGCATTTCAAAATAGAACAGAAAGAAGAGGGCCAAATAGGTCAATGGTAAACGTTATTAATCGAGAGAAGAAAAGAGACACCTTTCACAATAAACTAGAAACGAGAAGAAGAGAAAATTCAGAACGTTATAAAGGTCATGCAAATGATAAACAACCTCAATTATATGATTCTCACAAAGGATATATTTTCGAAAAGGAAGATGTTTTGCTGATAATGGAGCAACTACTAACTGCTGGAATTATCAAGTTACCTTAGCCAAAATATCCAGAGGAAGTTGAGATGACGAAAGAAAAGAATTATTGTCGTTATCATTGTTGCCTGAGGCATCCTACAGAAGACTACTTCACATTGAAAGATAAATTGTAGAAAATGATAAAGCAAGGCAAGATAGTAATGAAAAATAATGAAAAGCAAGATAGAAAAGTAACTATAAGCGTGGTGTCTGCAAGGGATCCGTCAAAGATATGGAAAGATAAAGGAAAAACCGTTATGACAAGAAAACCACAATTTTCTATATCTCCTACAGCAAGTTCCATTAGAAATATTCACTATTATTATTCATAGCTTCCTAGGTCATCTACTAAAGAAATCAGTCCAGATGTCTTAACTTCTATTTGCCAAAGATAAGATGAACCAGTCAATGAATTTATCGATCAATGGAGGATACTGGGGGCATCATGCTCACAATTGGTGAAAGAAGAAAAACAAGTCAAGCTATGTATAGAATGCATAAAACCAGATATTGCAATGAGTCTTGTTGGACCGAATATACAGACCTTTCAAGATCTAATCGTAAAAGCTTGTAATCTAGAAAAGTCTGTATGAAAGTGTTCAATTTTTATATGGACCGGTTGTTTCAAGATTCTAAAAGGACTTTGACTAGCAATGTCAAGGAAGAAAGAGAAATGAAGAATTATCAAAATGAACAAAGAAACTCCAATGGAGGAAATACGAGCAGTTATACAGTGGAGAAAATAAAGAAAAGATACAATCAATTCAAGAATTAAGAAAAATATACATTTGAAGAAGATGATATACTTTTAATGATGAATAAATTATTGACTGCAGGGAAAATCAAACTGCCATGACCAAAGCGTCCAAAGAAAATGAAGAAAATGAAAGAAAATAATTACTGCTATTATCTCGTTTTCTTGGACATTGAACTGAGAATTGCTTCGTCTTTAAGAAAGTTTTATAAGAAATGATGGACAGTGGTGAAATATTTATAAGAAAAACATATGATATAAGAGAGAAAGTAATGACACGCAATCCCGATTGAAGATAGTCATGACTATTTGAAAGAAAAGCCATATTCTAATATAGACATGACTCTTCATAGTTTTGTAATTTAGAATATGGAGCTACAAGTATGCATGTCAATGTTTGTTTCATCAAGATATGTCATCTCTGAAGATCACTGCAATTTTGATTCCAAAGATTATCAGTATAATACTTCCCAATTAAAAGGAGGCAAGACAAGCAGAATGATGAAAAAGACTCAAAAGGCAATGCCATGTATTCTTCTTCCTATATGAATGAATAAAAGCCAAATTCTCAAGTATGTCAAAGTTATCTCAAGGGTATCAATATTATCGCTGATGATTATCGCCAAAATCAATATTATCACAGATGATTACCACCAAAATTAATATTATCGCCGATGATTATCACCAAAATCAATATTATCGTGATGATTATCGTTAAAATCAAGATTATTGCTGATCATCACCAAGCGCCGATGATTATCATCAAATTGATATTATCGCCATCGCTAATTGCTATTAACCATTATTACAAAAGCCATTATCGTTAAATTGATATTATTGCCAAGTTGATACACTATTTTAAACATAAATATTATCAAGAATACTACTATCAACAATGACAATATATCATTTATCGATTTATCATCTACGACAGTGGAGTGTTATATATAAATCCTACAATTGTGATGGCGATTTATCACTTATGGCAGCGGAGTGCGCCTATGCAGCCAACCACGCATAAGACCTACCACAATCGGCAATACATCAAATATTATGTGGGCAGCAGTGAGATGCTAGTGGCCTTAAAAAGCTTGTGAAGGCCATCATATGCTTAGACCCATGCAGGTAATGGCGTGCACACATACAACCAACCACACGTGAGACCAATGCCATCTGTATAACTTCTGACAGCACCACGGGGGATGGTGAGAGAAAATGCCCTCCTGTGGATGGGTCTGATCTTGCAGACGAAGAAAAAGTGGGTTGCAGTATATGCTCTTTGGCTCGTCCATAGATAGGCCAACCATGTATAAGACCTCCCAGATTCCTAGCTTAATTTCAGTAGAAACTCGTGAGGATGGGCCTCTAAAACGAGTTACCCCCTCATCGATGGACTGACGACCTTGGATTTGGTACCCTTAAGGTAGCCTTGCAAGCCCCGTGAACTTTAGAGTGTTACTGTGGCCAACTCTGCACTTAAAACCTACTGAGTTCACTACCCCGGTAGCTTCACTAGGCCCCTCTAATGGATCACGATTTATGAACTCCCTGGTCGCAATGATTCAGTGAACTCATAAGAGTTACAAAGACCACTTGCATAAGACCTGATTCTAACTACTTAATAGTCTAAAAAACTATGCCTACTCCACTACTCAAGAGCTTAAACTGTGTGTGAAAGTGTCAATTCAAGTCAAATGTCCAGTCAAGTCAAAGTCTAGTAAAGTCAAGTCATGTCCAGCCAAAGTATGTTCAGTCAAAAGTATATCTACTCCATTGCTCAAAAGCTTAAACTGTGTAGCATCAAAATGCTGCTAATACATATATTTCATCCATTTTATCCAAGATATGCTCAAATATGCAATTGCCTGATATGATGAAATAAATCATGAAAATCTCAAATACTGATTAAAAAAACATATAGAAATGCATTTCTTTTGAGTCAGGTCCAAATTACAGCAGTAGTAAATTTGTTTAAAATACTTGCCACTTTCTATTCAAAAGTTAGTTCTTCAAGATCAACTATACGAATTATGGATCTTCAATTATAATTTGTTTATCCTTCCGAAGAGAACGACATTATTTTCCTGTTCCTTGCTTTTCTAATGATGAAGGAAGATTAGCTCGTAAAATTTGTAAAGGCGGAAGAAGATGAAATCAAGAAGAATCGTCATTTTGATCTGAAAGATCTGAGAATTCAAATGCATTCTTTGAATTCTTTAAAGGGATACCAAATGCTATTTATCCTTAAAGGGTATTAAGAGGCTTCATTTCACAAATATTATCTTTTGAAGAAATCTTTATACAAAGTTGGCCTGGAGAGGGGGCGTGATTTATTTATTTAAAGTAACTTATACCTTGATCTTTCTGATAATTTCTTACACGTAACGGAGGAATCCATATGGCATGATCTACTAGATAATAATTATGCACTAAATAATACTGATGAGCCCACCAACGCATCCAACTATAAGAAGCATGAATTGGATAATTATAGCCGGGAATTATGAAGCGTGAGCTAGTATGTATGTTCAAAAGCTGCCTTCATATCAAGGCCCGATTATATGGTCCGATGCTATAACTTCTCATTTGCTCTAGTAACAACATCACAAGTCTTTGGCACAGTCTAATCAAAGCCAAATTGACGAGTAAATCTACTGGGATAATATGGTTCACGCTAAAATTTGCGACCTTTCCTTAAAGGAAGAGTACTGGACTTAACAGAAATAAGGAATGAATGTTCGCCAGAAGAGATAGAATCATCATCAGTCACTTCTATATCCTCTGAAAAGCTAGTAAACATAAACTGAAAGAAGTCGATAGGATCACTGTTCTCTATTTTTTTGGTGACCTAACCTTTCAATTTTTTGATCATCTTCCTCAATTGATAATGTTGAAGTGGAAGCTGATGGGGATTTGAATAGGCTCATTTAAAATCAACAAAGGTCCAAGGAAAATACACTCCTAGCTAGCCTATGAAGAAATGGCAAGGAGCGCAAACTAGAAAAGATTCAGCCGTTGAACCTCTACGGCCAGAAATGACATCTCCGAAAGCACGATATAATGAGCAAAAAACTGGAGGAGCTAACATGTACTTCTGACCCTTCGCCATTGCACTCGCGACTACGAAGAAAGTCGTTCTAATGATTTCCATTTGTTTCGAATTGGGAAATATCAACAAGCTTTGCCAGTAAGCTAGGAAAGTGACTAATTCGCAAGAATAACTGTACTCAGCGGTACTCTTAACATTCTTGCGAATAATCCTGAGTTCTCGATGATTATGGCCTACAAAGCTGTCAAGATGAGGATACAGTTATTAAAACAAGATGACATGAATGTATACAAAATGAAGACTCTAAAAGAGAGTAGAAAGAGGAAAATATACTGTAGTTTTCGGGAGAAATAAGCCAACCAGTCAAGGGAACTAATTTCGTCAGGCTATAGAAAATTAGCCATTTCTCTAAAGAGTTCAAGAGCAGTCTTTGAAACTTCAGATCTATCATTTTCTACAGAAGTAAGAGCAAATTCTTCGTTCGAAGGAATATATGCATTAAAGATATTTCCCATGATGGGTCGACCTGGTCTGCAAAGGAGATCCCAGAAGGTGATGCTAATTTCACCTAAAGGAAGGTGAAATGAATTGGTAATTGGAGACCAATGATTGAGGAAACCTCTGAAGATAGTTGTATCTCCACAAAATATTTTGACGTAGCGATAATTCTGTTAAAAAGGCCAATCTGCTCTAGGATGGCAGCATGTTTCCTAGCAATGGCTCGAGCCCAAGCACTATAGAAGTCACGAGGAGATAAGAGACCCACTGCTAAGAATTTTTCTATATTTCAGGCTGATCTTTCAATGAAGAACTGTTGTTGAGTGATTTTGAAATAATGATTAGGAAAGGGTTGCTGAGGATCATAGCAGGAGCGTAAGAATCGCATCTTATGAATCCTACCGACTCTTTGATGGGATCCATTCTCTTCTAGATATCCTTCTAAAATTCTTAATTCCACTATAACCTAGTTATCTGCAGAAATAAGATTGTTTCAGAAATTTGGTCAGCTGGTTCGCAGTGAAGAATCAACTAATGATGTCGTAGGTTTTAGGGATGATGATTGTTTCATTCACCAAAGGATTGTAGAATTCAAAAGTTTTCTCATGAATCTCTACACAAATCCTAGAATTTTGAGTGACTTGTCTGGCTCCTAGATGAGATGCATGATTCTTCTTTCTTGAAGACATAGCCCTATTATCGGACATATTTCTAAGTTGTATCAAGGACGATAAGATGAAAGGATATTGGGAAGAATTTGGATATATATATATATATATATATATATATATATATATATATATATATATATATATATATATATATATATATATATATATATATGTTAGGAAGATTCAGCAGAGTTCGGGTACTTAGAAATTTTTTGAAAAACAGACAAGTTTGTTGCGGGCAAAGTCTTGTTGCATGGAAATGAATCTCAGTTCAAAATGGGATCGACTCTGAAGGTTGAAATGGGTGAAATGGAGACAAGTGCTGCTTATATAGTACCACGGACCTAAGTCCATTGCGTAGATCTAATAGTGTAATGGCACGTTGTTGCGCGCAGAGGGATAAATGGAATGGATATTTTTGATTGATCCTCCATTTTATAATATTGAAGAGAATATTCAAAATAAAAGATCAAGGGGGCATCTGTTAGAGCATAAAAATTAATTAAAATGGAAAAATAAAAAATCAATAGTCATTTGTTACATGGTGCACACGCAAGTACTGGAAGTATTCATTGCGCTGCACGCAATGAATATTCACGTGCAACAATATTGGGTGTGCAATCGACATACCTGCGCAATGGTATATCACACTAGTTTAGTTGTGCGGAGAGGAGGGTTCACACATGTGAGAGGCTATAAATACCCCATCGCCTTCTTCATTTGGATCGATTGAAATACTTCCAAAAGAGCAGAAGAGGGAAGATTGACCAAGATTCGTCAAGGTACTCCGAAGAACCTATTGCGCGACACGCGATGGGTCCCTTGTGTAAGAGAATGGCCCGCGCAATGAGATGCCAATATTTATCTACTACCCTCACAAGGAGCCCATTGTGGGGACAGTGAACTTCTCATGATGAATTATCATTTGGAAGATGTTAAAGAAAGCTTAATTCACATTATAGAAACAAAGTTCTTCAAGTTCATGAAGTCGATTGGAACGATATCATTCCCGCACAACGACTCATATGAGTGGAAATCATATCATAATCTAGAATTTTCTGAAATTGATATTCAATTCAATCCTTGCTTATATATTTGTACATATTTTATCTTAGAATCAAGGGATGAAAAGAATGTAAATGAATTCAAAATAAATAAAATGTGATGATTGTTCTTTGTATCTTTTCTTTATTATAATTGAATAAGATATTCCCCAAATCAAATATCTTTCATTTCTTGTCGAAACAATACATATACTCAATTAAATTCCAAAAGGAATTTATTCAGGTTCCCCATTAGAAATATTAAGTTAGACGTAGAATTTAAAGACTATGAGTCTTGGTACCTTCGGAATAAACTTCCAAACTCATAAATAAATTTATTGTGGACTAAAATTCATCCTTAAACAGATTTCTAGGCAAGAAAAACAAGTTTCCCACACCAGAATTGGATATACTTCAATTTTCCAAAATAAAATAAAATTTGTCATTTTGGTGAAAACTGACACGTTAGGAAACTTCCGCTGGTCTCGGTAGGTAGACTTATCAAAAAATTTTGAAACTTTTCTGAACTTCTCTCTAAAATTTTACCTTTATTGGCGATAAAATAAATTACTCTAGATGTGAGGGAAAATAACATGTAAATTGCTATAAAATTTAATACATAAATAGATAAAATAAATATGTACATATAAATCTCGGGGTTGAGATTTTTATTTAAGGGGGTAGATTGTAGCATTCCGATTTCATGTAGCCAATTATATGTGCACCTAGACATATATATTTACCTTGTGAGGAATATATTTAACACTTAAGCATAATAAATCAGTGAGAATGATAGAAGTAATTAAATTTCAGAGATAAAATTTTGTTTAAGGGGGGTAAAATGTAACACCTTGAACTTTTCAATAACTGAGTATTGAAACTTCTCAAGTGTCACCATGACATTTAACTTAGTATGTACATGTGTACGATACCAGTTTAGTTATCCTAACCTTACATCTATTCTCCAACATGAATCTAACAATTGAGAATGATCTTTATCCATAGATCGAGCCATCCGATCGTTGATTTTAAGACAAGATCATCATATATCTAAGTATTCCTATTTGTTCATCATAACCAACCGTTCAATCAACTATCCACCGATAGGTAAAGATATTTGACTATCCACTTGGTCGACAAGTAATTTCAGGGATTTTGGGTAGTGGTGCATAAATCGATGTAAGTAATCCACAATGTGTGTTACATCACTTTCGGGATTGGATATTGTAAATAGTCGCTCCATGAACAAATCGTGTCACATAATTCATCCGATCCATGTGTTGTGCCCTCTTGAGGTATTCACGTAAATCCACAATAGAGTTGGACACACCGGCGAATATTCGTAGTTATGGGATGCGGGGTGAGCCAAGTTTTCTATGAATTATATTCCACATTGTGATGATCACTACGTATGATGAGCCGCACATACTTTGCTAGGCATACATTCATATATATATATATATATATATATATATATTGGTTGAGCATACTAATACCACTAGTAGTGGTGGAGTACGAGATGTATCAGAACCCTTACATTACTCTTATGAATCTCTTGAATTATTGTTAATATTAAAGGATAACCATCACTATGAGTAAGGCATTGACCCTCTCCAATCGTATAGATGATGCAGGTGATGTGCAAATTGAAGACACGGATGACAATCCCCCTACAAAGGATTATTCTAAATAAATAAAGAGATAACTTTATATTTAGTTTTATTTATTTCCACTATAAACTTTGATAATGTAATAAGCTCCCATTGAGAGGGCATTTGATAATTTGTTGAATCCTTTTAATCTAATGGAATAATAAATACAGTTAATTTTACTCTCGTGAATGGTTACCTTCGTGAATGTAACTGGATGTGATCTAAATGGAAAGAAAATCAAGGTAAGATTATAAAGAATCAAAATCTTTACATTATTAACACCCGGAAGTCTCGGGCACGAGTATGTACTCGAGCCGCAAAAATTCGGGATGTTACACACACACACTCTCTCTCTCTCCCCCTCTCTCGCTCGATCCTATTTCTCTTCTTCTTCTTCTTCTTTTCCCTATTTTCTCTCTCTCTTTCTCTCTCTAATTTTAGTAGCACTTAGACCAGACCCAAGCTTAGATTCGACTCACGGCTAGGTAGCGACTTCGTCCTAGTTGGTTTTATTCTTGTGAATGGGTACCTTCATTAATGTAATAAAACAATATGGTGTGATTTTAAAGTATTTAATTATTACTTTATTAACACTTGAAATTCTTAAGTGCGATTGTAGACTTAGGCCATGAAAATTTAGGGCGTTACATGTCAACTTGATGGTTTTATGTTTGTATGTGTCCTCTTTCATGTCCCACTTGGGTATGAAGAGTCATCATGAACTTTGAGAGAAATGGAAGGGGTACTTACCTTAAATAGCCTGTGTGTAGCTATGTTAAGAAGAAAAAGTGGTCGCACCGATCCCACCTTCGGGGGACCTGTGGATCCAGCCTTCATTCCTTGAGTTGGGGGGCACTTGTCAGCTTTATCTAATTGTGGGATGTCGCTACCTAAGATAAAAGGGAGGGGTGCACGTGAAGTTTGGCGAAGTGGTTTCCTAGTGATCAACCACTTCTTGATACTATCACGGAACATTCACCCTTTTCCAAAATTTACACCCTTAGGTTCTTGATTACTAACCACTTCTTGATTGGTTCCCTTTGTGAGCGGTGGCAAGATGAAACCCATACTTTCCAATTGCCTTGTGGTGTATTAGGGATTATGCCGTTGGATGTGTATATCCATATGGGGCTTCCTTTCAGAGGGCAACCAATCCCAAATACTAAGAGTCTTTTACATGTGACCAATGAGGGTTGGGTCTGACTTCTTAGTGTTGTTCCTCCTGTGTCTGAAGTTGAATGTGAGAAATTGAAACTACGCTGGCTCACCAACACTTTTGGTACATCATCTCACCTATCGATGAAGTTGCTCTCTATAAGGCTCATGCTATGATCCTTTTTGCCTTAGGCTTGTTACTCTTCTACCATGGGAACAAGTGGCTGAATGCACACTTGGTTCACTTGATCGAGGATATTTCTTCATTGAACAACTAGAACGTGACCGTCTTGGCCTGACTTTACCATGGGCTTGCTCACACCCCAAGTATAGGGTTGCGATGTAGTAATAATCTCGGTAAGACTGAGGTCGAATCCATAGGGACTGAACCTTTTATGCTATCTGAAAGTAACTAGAACTAGAAGAAGATGTAATCTAAATCAGGAAATTTTAAGAGAGTAATGATGAATAACTTTAACTAAAACTTGTAAAATTCATAGTAGTAACTAGGGTTTCCAGGGATCCACTTGTAGAGATCAAGGAGATCTATGCTTGATTCAAGAACACAACTGGAATCAGAGTCCCATCTTCATCCAATTGGAAGATAATTCATTAAAATCCAACTCTGAACTTTCTTTGACCTAGTTTTCAAGAGATGAGTGGTATGAGAATTAGACTTGATTCCATCACAAAACCAAGCCCATGAGACAAAGCAAACAACAAACTTTAGCCAATCTACATCCAATCTAAGGGAGTTATGAACGTTAGGAAGGGTTTCATCATCCAACCATGCCTAGGAGATGATGGTGAACAACAGGGCTTCTTAACTTCACAACCTATAATGAACAGAACATGCTCAAAGCTATCATAGATCCATTGTAATTTAAGTCACAACAAACCATTAAAAACTGAAAGCATTCATATTAATCAAACTAGAAACATGGATAGTTCAACATAACATGAATCAAAGTAATAGACAGAATCCCATCACATTACAAGATTCACCTCTTAGCCCTAGTTAAGAGGTTTAGCTCATCACAGACATGATGAGGCTAAAAAAATCTCTTTAAAGAAAGAAGAAACTAAAGAAGAAAAGGGAAGAAGAAAAAGGAATCGTCCACAGCCGCACATCCTCTTTCTTTTTCCTACTCTTCTCCCTGCCTCCACGACTGCACCTGGCTCTCTCTCTCTCTCTCTCTCTCTCTCTCTCTCTTTCTCTCTCCCTTTTATAAAGCAGGGATAGTCAGTTGGCTAGCAACAGGTGCGTAAGGATCTTATGCAATTCGGTTTTGGTGCGTTAACTCTTGGAAATCGACTTGCGTCGGATCAACTTTTAGATGGCAGATTGTCCCGGCCTTCTGATCTGGCTTCTTGGATGGGGTTGGGACCCACTTCTTCTGCTTGTGGACGGTCCGGATCATCGATCCAATTGCCACCATGGTCACACAACAGTTCCCAGCGGAACTGACTATGCATGCACTGCGGAAATTGAACAATGTGCCTTACGTTGTTGAAGTTGGTGGTGTCAGCAGGGTCCACATACTTCAGTGTCTGAGAAATCCACTCCGTTCATTAGTTTCTCCTCAAAAACTGGTTGGACATGGTCGGTTTTGGATTGTCGTTGACGCGGCCCACGAATTTTTTATTCAACCGTCCATCCTATGTTCTACGTGGAAATCATGTGATCGCTTTGCATGGTGGTAAAAGGACACCATGGCTATGGTCATGCCCCTAGACACAATGAATGGTCCAGATCATTCAGATGGTGGACGGTGATGGCCCACCACGCGTCCCAGTTGGACATGGGTACGAACGAGGTGAGTTTCCTCTCTCGCGCAGGAGACAGCTCTGGTCAAAGACATTTGATCGTCTTTGCTTGCACAGTACACAGTGAGTGCACTTGTGCACTGTGCACACACCCCTCAAGGTGGGGTCCACTGTGATGGTCATGATGAATCCGTTTCGTTCATCCCTTTCCTTATTTAATTGAAGGGGTTGAGACCAAAATTGAGGCATATCCAGATATCAGATGGGCCTCAGATGAGTGATTTATGAGCTGATCTGTCCATTGGGCCACTTCCATAGGGATCTAATGGCTGAAATTTGATGTACGGTTAATTTAGGGTCCTCAGGCTAGATATAAAGTTTCAAGTTAAACAGACATGGGAACCCTATGGTCTTGCATTCAGGATGACTTTCAGGCCTCTTGGACTTTAATTGCTTAATTTTCTTAGATCTTTGGCGTGTAAATTCTTTGATCTCAGTCTCCTAAGATCGCCCTTTACCTTGGTGATTTTTGAGCATTAAATCTATGTTTTTAGCACCCTTTTTCAGTCTAAGCTCTTAAATTCACCTTGCAACACAAACATGATTAAAATAGGCTGTTAAACAGTATCATATTCATAAATTCAGGTAATAACTAGGGTCTAATATGCAATATTTGACCCTCAACATAATCCCCAACCAGCATTTTTCTAGTCCCGAGCAAAGTATACGAAAAAATAAGTTGAGAATCACAGGATAATTTTATAAACTTGAGTGATTTTTGAAAAAATAATCCACGTACGTGAATTCTAAGATACATCAATATAGGCATTACTTTCTCCTAGACTCAAGTGCACAGTAAACTTCATGGTCAAGTTCAAAGTATTAATCCATCAATTAGAAAAATTCTAAACATTGAATTCCATGAGTGTATAGTGCAACCTCGACTTATCACAATTAATGATTCAATCGTCAATTTTCATGATAACATTGATAATCAAAAGAGCATTCAGGATAACCATAACCTAAACCAAAACTTATCTTATAGTTTAACTTTTCATTCTTCCATCTTTTGATTTTTCCATCGATGGCTTTCACGCTATGTCAATCTTTTTAAAGATCTTTAATAAGTAGCCCTCTTCGATGACAACTGTTTTTTAGCTGGGTATTTTTTTTTTCTTTTTGTCTTCTTCAATTCTTCTTATTGAACATGATGGACAAATTCCCCAGGTTGGTTCCTTGCATGCTTAATGATCACCAAGTTAACAATTCAATATCAAATTAAAACCTTAATGTGAGAGCTAGATGTGACATGTGAAATCATGACTCAATCAATGTTTAAAACTTCTAATTATGGATTAATAGTTTGAACTTAATTGTGAAATCTAACAGATAACTGAATCCAAGAGTCATAAATCACCAACATTAAGTACCTTATACTTTTTAAATCAAGGGTAGCCTTTAAACGGCTTTCAAAATCACTTGAATTCACAAGAATTTCCATAAAAAATTTTAAAAAATTTCACAATTTTTGCTCAAGGCCAAGAAAATACTGATTAGGTAACCTAATCTCCCATCTCCAACCGAAAATATACATTGTCCTCAATATAAAAGATATAAGCATGTAATACACATGAGGCAACAAAAGTAAAAGAGAAGTGATGGGAAGATAGTATCTGATGAAGGAGTTAAGAGGCTTCTTCCAAAGAGATCTCAGCATGACGATGGTTCGGCATAAGACTCAATCCAATAAAAGTAAACTATCCTAAAACAACTGGCAAGCAAACTATCCTAATAGCATAAAGCTGAATATCCTAGAATGATATAAAGCAAACTACCCTAATCCTATGAAGCTACTCAGTCATGTAGCAAGGTTCCTCCTCCGGCCAATATCTTGATAAATTTCTTACTAGGTTTCTCAACAAGATCATTCAAAAGCCATTTTGCCAATAGGCTTGGATGCCCTGGAGCATGAAATTTCAGAGAAATCTATAGACCTCATCAAGAAATTGTTGTTGCATCGCCTGAGGTATCCAAAGTATATATAATTCACATTTGACAGAAAAAGTTTCAATGTTACTATTCCATGGTGAATTAGAGACTACAGGTTGATAGAATTCAGAAAAATTTTCAGTGGATGATGTCACCTCAACACATTCCGAATTGTCAGACTTCAGTTCAATTGTTAGCTCCTCCTCCTTTAATGGTAAACATTCAGGATCTGGGGAAGGAGAAGCTTCAGAATAAGGGTTCTCTCAGTCCATGACAACCACCAAGGTATTATCTTGTAAGGCATCCACTATTTCTTTTATCATAGGATCATTTGTATCTGCAAAGTGTGCCAAGCAACCATCCAAAGAGTTGAAAAATTTCACATTGAAATTAGTAATGAGATGCTCAAGGACTCCATCATCTTTAAAAGTAAATGGAGGTATGCTCTCTTTCTCTAGCCCTGCACAGACAAATTGAGGGTCAGTAGACGAAGTATTTATGTGAGGACTTTGTTCATTGATATTACTCAGAAGAGGCATTGAATCGTCAAAATTTGACAGTTTAAATGGTGATCTCAACTGGGTGGTTTCAAATTCCAGAGTCATATCAAGCAACTCGTCCCTCCCAAATCATATCGTCATTCAATTCAGGGGAGTGGTCCAAACATATTTCACAAGAGTTAGAAGGGTTGGTTATAAGGGAATTATCCTCCATATTTAAATCAGACATGTCAGATGAGTGAAGTAGATGCTTATGACCGATTACTTCGTTTACTTCTTGATCATTGACCCAGACCAAACTTGAGATTGATTCCAAGGGAATTTGAGCTGAACATTCATGATCGTCATCCCAATATTCATCATCATTAATTCCATGCAGTACACACTTGGGATGGGATTGCTTCCCTCACATTCTACTCCTAAATTGGGTTGAGGTTCGAATAAACTAACCTCTCCCTCATCATTGAAACTAAGTGTATCATGTGAATGAAGTGTGTCATCATCATTATATTTGAAAGACACCCAGTCTCTTGATCATTCTTTTGAACAGTCATTGAGATCGACTCATCAGGAAATTGAACTGTATGCTCATTAACGGAATCCAACTCCTCATTCCAAATCCCAGAGTTCTCCACAATCACATCACGTGAACTCCACTGTTGAATATCTTTTTTAATTTCTTATAGTCTTTGGAGTGTATTTTGTTGGCTGAGCTCTAGAGTTTGGAAGAAATTTTGAATTGAATTCTCTTGGATTATTTCTGGTTGAATTTCAAAGGTAGAGGACCCAAGAGAATTATCACTATGATGCATTGCTGGTTCATCTTCCCAACGTTGATGTGTCCACTAATCATAGTCATACGGATCATAGGTGGGAGAATATGATGGTTGTTGATACATATTATCAGCCATAATATAATCTCTCATTATTTTCTTCTTGTTTGATGGTTCATAATAGTCCTCACTCCCATAATTATGATCGTGTAAGGACTTCTTAACTGATGGAGCATAATATTCCAGTCAGTTCTCGATAATGGTTTCAGAAAAATTTTGAGATATAGGTTAAATTCCATTATAATCATTATACATTCCACCTCAATATCTCTTATCCATCTCAGCATATTGACGTATCCACTCTTCCATGGTGAAACCCAAATCCTAATCTAATCTTAAAAATAAAAGAAAAATCCTACAGCAATAAGAGACCTAGAAATAGAAAGAGAAGTTAGAAAGAAGTTACTAGATTGGAAGTTCCTATGTTAGAATCTTGCAAAAGAAAACAAAACAAGTCATTTCCTAAAAATAGAAAATCTAAAATAGAAAGTTTCTAAAAACAAAAATAAGAGGAGTGAGTTTCTAAAAAGGAAAAAAATCCTAGAATTAGAAAGTTTCTAAAAATAGAAAATAAAACCTAATCTAAAAAATAGAAAAATAGAAAAATTAGAAAGAGATTACCAATTTAGGAAGTCTATCTTAGAATCCTACAAAACAAGAAAGTTAGGTTAGTTGAAAAAATCAAATAGAAAATAAACCCTACACCTAAAGTTAGAAAACCCTAATCTTAACCTAATTCTAAAACTAGTTAATATTAGAAAAATGCAACCGTTAGTCCCCGACAGCGGCGCCAAAAACTTGTTCACACCCCAAGTATAGGGTTGTGATGTAGTAATAATCTCGATAAGACCAAGGTCGAATCCACAGGGATTGAACCTTATACGCTATCTAAAAATAACTAGAACTAGAACTAGAAGAAGATGTAATCTAAATCAGAAAAAATTTAAGAGAGTAATGATAAATAACTTTAACTAAAACTTGTAAAATTCAAAGGTGGTGACTAGGATTTCCAAGGATCCACTTGTAGAGATCAGGGAGATCTATGCTTGGTTCAAGAACACAACTGGAATCAGAGTCCCATCTTCATCCAATTGGAAGATAATTCATTAAAATCCAAGTCTGAACTTCCTTTGATCTAGTTTTCAAGAGATGAGAGTTATGAGAATTAGACTTGATTCCATCCCAAAACCATGCCCATGAGATAAAGCAGTCAATAGAATCTAGCCAATCCATATCCAATCTAAGGGAGTTATAAACGTTAGGAAGGGTTCCATCATCCAACCATGCCCAGGAAATGATGGTGAACAACAGGGCTTCTTAACTTCACAACCTCTATAATGAACAGAACATGCTCAAAGCTATCGCAGATCCATTGTAATTTAAGTCACAACAAACCATTAAAAACTGAAAGCATTCCTATTAATCAAACTAGAAGCACGGATAGTTCAACGTTATATAAATCAAAGCAATAAACAGAATCCCATCACACTACAAGCTTCACCTCATAGCCCTAGCTAAGAGGTTTAGCTCATCACAGACATGATGAGGCTAAAAAATCTCTTTAAAGAAAGAAGAAACTAAAGAAGAAAAGGGAATAAGAAAAAGAAATACTGAAGAAGAAGGAAAGAAACAAGAACTGTCCACAGCCTCACGTCCTCTCTCTTTTTCTTACTCTTCTCCCTGCCTCCACGGCTGCACCTAGGTATCTCTCTCTCTCTCTCTCTCTCTCTCTCTCTCTCTCTCTCTCTCTCTCCCTTTTATAAAGCAGGGAGAGTCGGTCGGGTAACAGCAAGAGGCGGTGCATAAGGATCTTACACAAACCGGTTTTGATGAGGCAACTCTTGGAAACCGACTTATGTCGGATCAGCTTTTGGATGACGGATTGTCCCAGCCTTCTGATCTGGCTTCTTAGATGGGGTCGGGACCCACATGTTTTGCTTGTGGATGGTCCGGATCATCGGTCCGATTGCCACCATGGTCGCACAACAGTTCCCAGCGGAACTCACTCTGCGTGTGCTGGGGAAATTGAACAGCGTGTCTTACGGTGTTGAAGTCGGTGGTGTCAGTAGGGTCCACATACTTCAGTGTTTGAGAAATCCACTCCATCTATTAGTTTCTCCTAAAAAAACCGGTCGGACATGGTTGGTTTTGGATTGCCGTTAACGTGGCCCACAGATTTTTTTATTCAGCCGTCCATCCTACGTTTGACGTGGAAATCACGTGATAGCTGTGCATGGTGGCAAAAAGACATCATGGCTATGGTCATGCCCCCTGGACACAATGAACGGTCCAGATCATTCAGATGGTGGATGGTGATGGCCCACTACACGTCCTAGTCAGACGTGGATGCGAACAAGGTGAGTTTCCTCTCTCGCGCAGGAGAGAGCTCGGGTCAAAGACATTTGACTTTCTTTGTTTGCACGGTACACAGTGAGTGCACTTGTGCATTGTGTACACACCCCTCAAGGTGGGGTCCATTGTGATGGTTATGATGAATCCGTTCCATCCATCCCTTTTCTTATTTAATTTAAGGGGTTAAGACCGAAATTGAGGCATATCTAGATATCAGATGGGCCCCAGATGAGTGATTTATGAGCTAATTTATCTGTTGGGCCACTTTCATAAGGATCCAATAGTTGAAATTCAACATGTATGGTTAATTTAGGGTCCTCAGGACATATATAAAGTTACAAGCCAAACGGATGGTGGGAACCCTGTGATCTTGCATTCATGACGACTTTCAGGCTTCTTAGACTTAATTACTTAATTTTCTCAGAACTTTGGCATGTAAATTCTTCGATCTCGGTCCCTTAAGATTTGTCCTTTGCCATTGTGATTTTTGAGCGTTAAATCCATTCTTTTAGCACCCTTTTTCAGTCCAAGCTCTTAAATTCACCTTGCAACACAAACACAATTAAAATAGGCCATTAAATGGTATCATGTTTGTAAATTTAGGTAATAACTAGGGTCTAATATGCAATATTTAACCCTCAACAGGGCTTGATAAAGTTTCCCACACCACCAAGTCTTTTACGGGCTTCTGGCCATTGGTCAAGGTAAACTCTCTTGTTCGTAGCTTATTTTGAATTACACATTAATCAAGCCTAAATATTGCATATTTATCCTATCAATTATATTATTTTTCATGCATTCAAGTGGTAGATTAACTTACTAATATATGTTTTATCATGTGAGGTAATTCAGATGACAAAGATGAAATCATGCTTAAGAAGGAAGGATTAAAACTGAAAGAATAATCAAGTGAGGAATTTGATATTTGGAGAGTAGTATTGAAGAATTCACTTGTCAAAGATCCAAGGAAACCAAGTACTAAGGATGGAGAAAAGTTTAAAAAATTAAACAGTTCAATAACAGAAATAACAAACTGTTCGGTTCCACCTAAGGTTGGTTCGGTCCGACCGAAAGTGCTAGAAACAGTCCAACAAGAAATAGTGATTTTCAGAGTTAATTTATCTCGACAGTCTGTGTGATTGAAGTTATATTCGGTGCCACCAAATAAGGGTTTGTTCAACCTAAGGGAGATAGAGACTTTAGATGTAGTTTGAAGAAATTTTACTGCAACCAAAAGACCCCTTCAGTGTGAGCGAAGTGATGTTTGGTGAGACCGAAGGACATCCTTTGTGTGATTAAATTGTAATAAAAGTGTAGAATTTTAAGTCAGTTTGAAGTTTGTGCTAATTTTCTCTATTTAAGGAGGTGTTTTAGGCAATTTTAAGGATGAATTAGGGCTTAGGAGAGAGACTAAGGGGTGGCAGAGCTTCTATGGAATCATCATTCCTCATCAGTCCTTCAGTTCTAGTTTTCATTTGATTTGCTCAACAGAAAGAATTTAAACATAGATTCAAAAATGCTACTGATTCACAAAAATGCTACTGATTCAATTCTCTTAAATCTTAAGAGGAGTATAGACTACTCTTTAAAATGAATTTGAAATAATCTTAAGAAAGGGAATTGAATAAGCTTAAAAAGAATTTATAAATACCGCACAGTATACTTGCCGAGGACCAGAGCTTCTCTCTTACTTGCAGAATGTTTAGAGTGATTTTTCATTATAATTTAGAATCAGAGAAGGCCTCTATTTATAGTTAAAGGGTTTGAAAATTCGTCTAGCCTAAGAATAGGTTCAGTTGGCCGGATTCTACTAAATTCGTTCCAACGGCTATAGGATTGCGCAGGATAAGATTTATCCAAAATTCGGCTGGCCGAATTCTCACAAATTTTAAAAGTTTGAATTATTAAAATTTGATCCAAACTTCACTCGGGCTGGCCAAATTTTAAGTTTAGGCTAGCCGAACCAAAAGTTAGGTTAGCCGAGGAAGTTTGGCTTGAAAGTGCCCTGGTTTGTCAATTAACTTGAGTGTTGAGTCAGCAAGACAAGTAAGCCCTATAGGAAGAATGCTTAAGCATCTGCCTCAATCGGATGTAGCCTCAAATCTCTGCAAAGGTAAACTTAGCCTCACATCCCATATCGCAAAACACCAGGTATATAAAACTCTTAAAAATGGTTAGAACAACATAGGGTTTAAGGTGTGAAAACTGTTTTGCAAAATTAAGAAAATCTTTAAGTTTTCAACCTTTGTCGATTTATCGATACGTGCTTCGATGAAATCGAACTCTATTATCGATGTCCTTGATACTCACTTGATGTTATCAAAATGAAGACTTCAAATGTCCAGCATCCAAAATGAACCTTGGGCTGAATTATCGATGAATTGATGATAGGATCGATATCATCGACTTTCGAATATCGAGTTCATCGAAACGGGTCGATAAAATCGACATCTGGTCAGTTTATGTCTAGAAAGTAGTTAAGGAAAATCATGAGATTATCGATGTCTTGATGAGATCCTTGATATCTTTGACATTCAAATATCGATGATATCGATGGAGCTTCGATGATATCGGATTGAGACATAAATTTGCCAGCAAGCCTTCAGGTAAATTCTTCTAGATGTTCAAGGTATCGAGAGTCATGGGATGATATCGATATTTAAAGATCAATCATATTGAGACTAGGTCAATGTCATTGAATTGGGACATCGAACTGTTCAGCGAGTTTATAGGAAAATTCCTTGAAAAGATCGATGAATTGAAACTGGTATCGATATCATCGATATTCAAAATCAGATAATATCGAGGGATGCTCGTCATATCAATACCTGTTTAGTTCCTAAGGCAAGTCTGCTCTCATGTTTTCAAATGTCGAGGAATCAAACCATGGGTCGATGAAATAGGAGTTCGAAGTCCGATGACATCGAAACATGTTCGATATCCTCGATCAGTTGGCAAAAAGGTTCAAAAGCATTTGACAGATTGAGTACGTGTCATTGAGTGACCATTCGATGTTATCAAGAGTATATGCTCGATAAAATACCCGATCCATCCTATAAGTACGACCGACTGGTTAGTAGGTGAGACTCACCTTTCGAAATAAAACTCGATAATGCCTGCATGTACAATTCAAATACTCAAAAGAACCCCTTATAGTACACTCCACATAATGCGACCATAAATAACTAAAAATGATACCATGATGACCACCTTGATCATTCCATACCATTTTCTATGCCTATGTGCATGATGATCGACGCTTTTGGCCAGACCTAGATTGGCCGTGCATAGTACACACCCGACTGACCGGAACCTGAAGACTTTGAAACCTATTCCATGTCGACCGCCACATCGCCATGATCACGGAGGTACCACCTGTGCATTTGTGTGATGCTCTGTTAGTGAGATATGCCGCGAAGAATCATCAGTGTAGCATGTGCGCATGGCGCCATATAACATGTGCACAACACATGCTCCCACATATGTATCATACCACACATGGGTGAGAGAATCTCTACCCATGTGTGTGATGTCACACACCCATACCCCTCCCTCTCTCATGTACACTCCAAAGTCAACTCTTCTCCTTACCATATCTCATGCATGACATCATCACACCATGCCATCCCATGCCCCTTTAATCCACCATTAATTCTTAATCATGCACAAATTCCCATAATCTTAGCCTAAGCTAAGATTAATCACATTAGCCTAACCTAACTATATTTTATCCATTTCTCTACATAAACCCCTCCACCCCTTAGCCTTTTCACCATTTTTTCTACAACTAGAGAGAGAGAGAGAGGAGTGATCTTGGTGGGCCATCAATCCCATCTCTTCCATCCATCTCAACCATCAATTCCATCCCTTCCATCCATCTCAACCGTCCATTTAGTTCATCAAGGTGAGTACAACCCCTTCAGCTTCCCTTCTCTTTGATTCCTTTCTTTCCCTCTATATGATGTAGGTGTAGGGCTCATTGATGTGGGCCCTATTTTGGAGACCACACATCATGCAGACCGTTCATAGCAGTTAATGGGTTAGATGATGGAAAAACACGAATATCAACCTGATTTGGAGTTTGTGTGGGATCCACTAACCGTGGCCCCACCTTAATGTTTAACAGCCATCCAACCTATCTACACGGTCACCTAACGGCACACATGATGTATCTGTTTTGTCCAAAGCCTGCACACACCACACCTATTGAGTGTGTATATATGTATATACAATGACGTTGCAGCATCCAATATCACTGCTACTGTACCGTGGAGACAAATGAAAAGCATGGGCCCACAGAAGGCCACACCAAAGTATATGTGTTAGATCCACACCTGCCATCCATTTTCCCAATTTATTTTAGAACATGAGTCCAAAGATGATCAGATCCAAGTATGGGTGGGCCGCACTGTTGAAACAATAGTGATTGGATGTCTATCAATGGACACCGTTGGAAACCTATACACACACACACACACATATAGAGAGAGAAGTAGGGGACGTCCTTTCTGGACGTTGTTCAGAGAGAGAGATGCCCAATCCATGGCTCTTTTCTTACAAATGGATGTGAGGCCCACTATGACACCCCCCTTGATGTATGTATTTAATCCACATCGTCCATTTAATTTTCTAGCTCAGTTTAGCCCTTGAGCCGAAAAATGAAGCTAATCTAAATCTCTGGTAGAACACACCATCAAAAAGGTTATTTCAATAGTGATAAACTGTTAGGGCCCGCTATGATATTTCTGTGCATCAAAACATGCTAAATATTGGGCTTGTTGTATCTATCATAAGCCAGAGAATGCAACAGATGGACTGGATTATCTTGATGTGGGCCCCACCTATGAAAAACCACCTTAAACCAAAATAAATAAAATAAAAAAATATATGCTTGGACACCACTTAGTGTTAGCGTCCAGAGGACGCTGCAGCAAGTAGCATCCTGCTGCTAGACGCTGGAGGGACGGTGGGTCCCACCACTGGTCCCACCTTGATGTATGTTGACTATCTACGCCATCCATTTGATGAGTCCCCTTTAAAAATTGGGTCATCCCAAAAATCAGCCGTAAATGGAACTCAGGTGGCCCACACCATCTAAAATCATGTAAAGACAAAATAAAATAAAAATAAAATAAACAGTTTTGTGGGTCTGATCATGAGGTATGCATCGTATCCAAACCGTCCATCCATTTGGTGAGATCTCTAGAACAATCTCTAAAAATAGATGAACGATGCAGGTATAATAAATACATCACTTGGGACCCATGTAACTTTGATCTCCTTGAACCGTTCATACAACTCAGAGCTCGAGCATATGAAAGCACTTGTTGGAGTCCACTTGAAATTTGGATGTATCTGAACCTTGGTCTGACCCCTCGACCAAGTGGGACATGCATAATGGATGGGCTGGATTTGTAATCCACGCCTTGGTGGCCCAACAAATAATTATGAACATTTTAATGGAGGATAAACCTCTTAACTGTTGTAGTTTGGCCCACACAAGTCACTGATTGACTTGATTTTAAACCTTAGGCCCACCATGGAATGGTGCATCTAACTGATGGGGCAGATGTTCAACACACGTCATGCTGGACCCACATAGCTGGACCCACATATAAAATTGCTAGCCAATTAGTACGCCCCACTATTAGTTCACACTTCACTGTTAGCCACCCCCACTAGGGATTCATACCAAGACCTAAGTGTTGAAATGAGGTATCTTTCACTCAGTCTACCACCAATGATATGGATCAGGGTGTATATACATAATACATATATGGTGGAACTAAATTTTGGGCCTCTCAATAACTATATGTTCTCCTCATCAAAGCCCAAATCAAAGCCCATATAAGCCCACCATGAATACTTCGTTGTGTATTGGACCCAAGGTCACCCTATATGACAGGAATTTGTGGCCCAATTTCATAATTATCTTAAATAGTCATACTAGGCATCTAAATCACCCAATACAATGCAATGATCAAATCGTGGAGTATACAATTAAATTGTTAGTAGGATATTCATACATAAGAAGGGATGTTAATTTATAAAAATGAATCATAACTAAAATTACGATCAAGTACCATAGTTTAGAAATTACAAGGACTACAATTTGATTAGTCATGATTAAAACAAGAAGAGAAAAGTATTTTGTAGTTGAAAGTACCAAGCTAGGAGACCACAAGTTGACAACATCATGTAGGAATTGGTTTACCCAGGTATGCGACTCTTTAATAATCTTGCACCTTGCATATCGGTATACATTGAGTTCTAGTTATCCTTGAGTCACTTGTCATTAGCATCACTATGCATTCCATGGCATGATATATGATGAGAAATAGTAACCAAATTCTTTACAATATCACGGATTGACCGTATTACGATAAGGATGATGATATTGAATCATGGACACTGGAAATATGAAAATAGTAGGGGATGATGTGCCCCTTGGGTTGAGAGACCCTAAACCCCAATGGTAGCTTGGGATGCCTCACCGTTGGGCCGGGTGGATACATGGGCCATGGATTTGACTCCCACTGACGAGGCCAGGTTGAGAAGGGGTATGTCCGACCCGCCTTAGGGCTGAGGTGGCAAACGGGGACCGATTTGACCCGCCGGCGAGGAGAAGCGCGAACGAGGTCCACTACTAGTGTACACAATGTTGGTTGTAACCCCATTGGTGGGTAGTGAGGTCGATTGCTGGTGTTTGGCACATGGGCATCGACTCCGATGGATCCTAAGTTCCAACAGTATATTGATCAAGTCGATACGATGATGTTTAGGAGTAGTGCGGTCAAGTCCGTGGTGAGAGGACTATTGACAGGTGTTTCTATAGTTAGCATACAGTTATTTTATGCATTTCATAGATGATCACACTCCATCATTCATTAAGACATCGCTTTGCACAGGTTATTACTTTTGGCAGTTCTTTTATTATATCTTTTATGTTAACTTATCTTGCATACTTATCATGAGGATTTTACACTTGTTAATTATATCTTTTATGTTAACCTATCTTGCGTACTTACCATGAAGACTCTGCACTTGTTAAGTTATAAGACTTACTTGTCTTTTAACCACTCAGGTAAAGGATCTAAAGAAGAAAAACAAGTAACGACTACGAGTTAGGTGCCACGTTAAGGGAACTGATTTGACTTTTGAAATTTTGAATTGTACATGATGTATATATGTATCACGCAGACAGATGTTGTACTTTTAGAATTTTGTAGTACGTAGTTTACTTGTCTGCAGATGTTACTTATCTTATCTCTGATGTTTCTTTTGTGAAGAATGAATGGTGAGATTTATCCTTTACATTACCTTACCGGACGCAGAGATTGGGATTTAGTGTGTGAGCATTGGGTACCAATCCCCGAGTTCGGCTTGTCGCACGCCAGATCCAGTAGATATAGCGGTATTATAAGACTATTGGGTCTAGGTTGTGACAAAGTTGGTATCAGAGCATGAGATAAGGGATTACCTGTGGACAAGTAACCATTTAGGAGAAAGCTAGAGTTTTAAAACTTGAAAACCGACTTAACAACATAGAAAACACTAGGTTTCCCTTTAAGGAACTTAGAAAATGTTATATAAGAGGTTAGGAAGATACACTTTTTGTTATTTGACCTTAAGAGACTATTTTAGGCTGTAACTAACCGAGGCGTCCATTTTCTATTGTAGATCATGGCGCCTAAGAAGGCCACTAAAATGAAAATAACAGTAGAGCACAAGCCATCCGAGGATCACCAGGCCAAGGCACCAAATACTCCTCAGGATGCCGCTTCGATTCAGGAAATCCTTCGTTCCATGGCATCTCTAATGGAACGTCAGGAGAGGAGGTCTGCAGAGGCATCTTCCGTATCAGAGCAATCAGCTTTGATTCGGGAATTCTAGGCTTTGTGTAATGTCTCGAAAAAATCCGTACAAAGGCCCGAGTACCACCTCAGGCAGAAATCACTAAAGACCAAATTCTTTAGAAATTGAACGAGAATTAACTAAGTGCTAAACTAGATTAACTGTGAAATTAGATCTAACCACTTTAAATATGAACTGCAAAACCCAAAACTAATAGAATCGTTAACACTACATTACCCAAAAACCTAGGATCCATCCTAAAACCCAGTTGCTCTTGGGAGCACTTTGAAACTCCGTATTGGACTTGGACCGCGCGTCGACAGTCTGATTAATGCAAAACTATATGCTTATGACCGCCTTACTGGGCTTGACAACCATCTCGAAAATCAAGTCCTAATAGTATCAAGAAACGCACAACTTGAGCCAGGAGCGAATGTGTGAGAAATGCGAATATCTTTAGAAATGAACTGGAACTTAAGTGAATTGAGTCATTTGCTTGCAAGCCAAATCTAAGGATTCAGATAGTCAGATTTTGAACTAATTACACCTTCAGATTAGGAAAATTTTTCAACACA
Organism: Magnolia sinica; assembly: GCF_029962835.1. Classification (NCBI taxonomy): domain Eukaryota; kingdom Viridiplantae; phylum Streptophyta; class Magnoliopsida; order Magnoliales; family Magnoliaceae; genus Magnolia; species Magnolia sinica. Next base: position 41,512,396 of record NC_080575.1, read on the forward strand.
TGTCAGTGTACTTGTGGCCCTGATCGAGTAACGGTGACCATTGAACTGAAACTGATCCTCTGCGGTCGATCTATAAATTTGATCGAACTGAAAACTTAACTTGACCTAGATCCAATATTAGGGAACTTACTCCGGATCGTACGCAGAAAAGGGGCCTCCAGATGTGCTCTGTTGGAGCGAAACAGCCAACTTTTGGCTATAACCTAAGTATATCATGGCCCTGGGGCCATTCTCATCAGTTCTGGGTCTATATAAGGGCCTTAAACCCTCTCTCTCCCATTCCATACGAATTTCTAAACCCTAGGAGAGAGAAGAGAAGAGAAGAAGAAAGTAAGGAGAAAAGAGAGAGTTAGGGATTGTCGCTGGGATTCGATCCCACCACTCCACGTGCTTAATCACCCTATCCATGTCGCTATACTGGTGATTCTGATTCCATTTTTAGGTAAGAAATCCTAACCCTAACCTATTTTAGGGATTCAAATTGAGCAGATGGTGGAATAGCTAACCTATTTCATGCTATAGGTTGTCGTTGTGCCGTAGACGAAGACATAGTGTTCAAACTGAGTTCATTACGAGTCTACCGGTGAAAGGTGCGGACTATAAACATTTAGGTTATGGTTTTCAAGGCTTTCAAAGTCAGTTAATGATTTATGACTGACTCGATTGCTATTACATATGCTTAGATACGATGTTTTTGCATATTACACATATATATGAACTATGTTGAAAATAATGCATTTCATGTGTTTGTTTAAATGTTTGAATGAATATGGAATTATGATTTGTGCTTGTTATGATGGATGTTTGGGAATACCTGATTGTTGTATGTGTGACAACTCCTTGGTGAAAGGATTTGCTATAATATGTGTTTTAACTAAGTTATTACATGTATGTAATATGTGTAGTCTAAGTGTTTGATAAAATGCCTGAATGAGAAAATGCTTGATGTAATGTACTTAATGAGGGTGTTGAGATAGGATTCTCAATCCCCTTATACATAGTTACAGTTTCCTTTATGTAACCTATCTTACTACTATGTGATTTAGGGATGAAATGCCTACGTATGGTAACATGTGTGGTGTGTATTTTGTTGAAATGCTCAAATAAGATTTATGTTTAGATTTGGTTGTCATATGCTGTCTTTGGCAGTTACATGCAAATGTTATTGTTTGTAGTGTGATTGGGGCTACAATGTAGTCTAAGCAATCGGTAATGGTTTACGATTGGTGGCCGAATTGTTTTAGCCACGACGGATGCATCTGATGAATCTGAGTCGTACGGTGATTATCGACAGTGGTTAGGCCACGAGGGGTGCGTATGTGCTCCATTTTGACTAATTCAATATACGCTCGTACTAGTCGAGCTTGTCAAGTAACCCGATTGACCCAATGTATGTTCATCATGTATGTACACTACTGCTTGAATCTAAGGTACCAAACTCACCAGTAAAAAGCCCATTTAACCTGGGTACCTCAATCCGCTAAGACTCATGAGCGGGGCATAGTGGTAGGGGATACCGTGGTCGAGTTGTTAGCCCACGCTGGGGTGATAAGCCTCCCCGTAGTGACTAGTGAGCAACCCAAACTCGGGAGCCGAATACGGTGGTATGGGACACTGTATTCAAGCTGTCGGCCTACGCTAAGGTGACGAGCCTTTCCCGTAGTGACCTCGAGTATACCCTAGGACTATGCTAAGATGATGAGCCTTTCTGTAGTGACCTTGAGTATAAACTAGGCCTGTGCTAAGGTGACGAGCCTCTCCGTAGTGACCTAGAACTTGCCTATCGTATGTGATTAACTAGGATTGACGAACCTAGATGGATCATCATTTGGGTAAATGATATAAAGGGAGGTACCTTAGCTTCCCGAATCAGCTATATGAATAAACCTAAATAAATTACTTGGCTAACATAACCATGCACCGCATTGCATGTGCTTTGGCGAGGAAGTGCACGTTTAGGGATTTTGCCATGCGCGATCATGAGATGATGTCGTTGAGGGAGTGCAGGCGAGGGCATGCATCATTACAACATACCATTCTTGCATTAATAAGAGTACTTAGGATATGAGTGTTGTACTCTTTATCATTACTACTTAACTGAATTGATAACATGTTAACCTTTACCTTGTAGCTCCACTGAGTTGATCACTCACTCCCACTCTAGGACAGTGTTTTAAAACACCAACCAGACTCTGTTGTAGTTGCAGGTGATGTCGAGGCTTACGAGATGGAGCCTGACTTTTATGATGATGAGGAGGAGTTCTCCTACATGCAACTCTCTGGCGGGTCTATGTAGACCTGGAGTTGCGCATCAGGGCTATAGGGATATGGATAGATGATATCACATCTTATCATTTTGTTATTTTGGGAATTATACATGTAATTATTTGACCTGGTGACATGTTCATACTCTGGGGACTCACATCCATTTATATGTTTTATACAACTATCACAGTCTTTCGCTTGCGTAACTTAAATGTCTTTAGAGTATGATATGCTGATTTGGTATAATCCCACTCATGTTTAATGCACTAATACAAATAATATTTAATCATCATTATCTATGTTGCATAAGTGATGTGTTGGAATTCGGGAGTTGGGCTCCTGCTACACCCCCAATTTTCAAGGCGTTACAAGTTGGTATCAGAGCATGATTTGGATTAAACTGGGCCTGGGTTATAGTAACACGCCACACACTGACGTACTTTGATCTAAGGGGGAGCAATAAAACTTAAAAATGGTCGTAGGACTCCTAGTTTCGCCGACAGGTGAAACTGACCATAGAGATCAGACTCGTGGGCACCTGTGATCATGCGAGATGATCCCAACCCTCTCTAGGCTGTCGATCGGCGGGTTTGGACCATGAGTCAAGTTTATTCCAAGCTTGAGCAAACCAAAAAGCGCGAATACGCGCAAAAAGGGGACCTAAAATGACTTAAACAATCAAGGGGGCCCAAACCCTACAATCTGGGGGGACCCAGGAGGTCCCCCGTACACGTTTAGGACCTCGGGAGGGGGGCGGCACCCCGCCCAGTTTGGAGGACTGGGGTGGCACCCCAATCTATCTCGCTCGAGCTTATCGGGCCGGCTGTTGTAAAAGGCTGTGGGGCCCACGAAACACGTGTGGGACCCCTCTTTCTTTACCTTTTGTTCCCTGTTCCTCCCTTACACACCTCCAAGATTTTCTATCTCTCAAAATGTTCCATTTTCCCCTCTCAAATCACCCCTCCAATCTCATCTTTTTCCCTTTTCTTACACCACCTACACCACACTCTCAAACCCATCTTCTACAAACACCTATTTCTCTTAATCCCTCTCATTTGAGTGCACAATCCCTTTACAAACACCTATCCAATGATGGACTACCTAGTGGACGCCGGGTGGGGTCCCATATTCGAAGGTAAGTCTCACGCATGTGAAAACACTATTCGAGCCTTCTACGCCCACATTCGCAATCCACTACTAGAGCCCCTACAATTCACCATTCCCGTGGGAAGGCAGGAAGCGACAGTTAATGTAGATCTGGTGGCCCGGATCATAGGAATTCCACGTGGTGAGGTGCATGATAGTGAAAAAATCTCAAGAGCATGCGAGAAAGAGATTTCCGCACGCGATTCCTTTGCAGTCGACTAGCTCACTGGAGGGGAGGTAGATGCCTCCCATCGACGGAATTGACAGATGATTTCCATCTGCTTCACCACATATTCACATATAATATATATCCTAGGGTGGTGGCAACCCATGGACTGGAAGGCACGACCTTTGCATTCCCAGTGCAGGTTAGTTGGTACTACCGTATCAGTTGCTACACTACCTTGTTAGAGCATGTTGATGGTCCGACTTTGGGGAACACGCCAGTGGTCCAGGATTTCTCGGACGTGTTCAGGACGATACCTGGATTACCTCCCAAGCGTGAGATCGATTTTACTATTGATCTTGTGCCTGGTTCGGTACCCATTTCATTACCTACGTACCGCATGCCTCCATGTGAAATGGAGGAATTGAGGAGACAGATTGATGACCTGTTGGAGTCAGGTTTCATATGACCAAGTGTATCTCCTTGGGGAGCACCTGTGTTGTTTGTGAAAAAGAAGGATGAATCACTATAGTTGTGTATTGATTATCGCAGGCTGAACCAAGTGACGGTAAAGAACAAGTATCATTTGCCTAGGATAGATGATTTGTTCGATCAGTTGAAGGGGGCACAGTATTTCACAAAGATCGACTTACAGTCAAGGTATCACCAGTTGTGCATCAGGGATGAGGACGTGCAGAAGACAGCTTTCAGGACCAGTTTTGGGCACTATGAGTTCCTTGTGATGTCGTTTGGACTCACAAACACATTGGCCGTATTCATGGACTTGATGAACCGGGTGTTTCGGCCGTATCTATTCCAATTCATCATTGTGTTTATAGATGACATCCTGATATATTCCAAGAATTGAGAATATCACGAGGAGCACCTGCAGGGAGTCTTTGATACTCTCAGGAAGAACCAGTTGTTTGTACAGTATAAGAAGTGTGACTTCTGGAAAGAAGAAGTCAAGTTCTTGGGACATGTGGTGTTTAAGGAAGGGATAGCGGTGGACCTTACTAAGGTAGCCACAGTTCAGGACTGGAAGAAGCCTGGTTCGATTATCGAAGTGAGGAGTTTTCTTGGCTTGGCAGGCTACTACTATCGATTCATTAGGGATTTTTTCAAGATAGCCAGACCATTGTCTTAGCTAACTTGGAAGGATCTCAAGTTTGCCTCCAATGAGAAGGCAGAAGTAGCTTTTCAAGAGCTGAAGGACAAGTTGACATCCACCCCTGTGCTAGTATTGCCAGAGCAAGGGGTCAAGTATACCATCTACACCGATGCTTCTCGAGTTGGTTTGGGTTGTGTTCTGATGCAGAAAGATAGGGTTATTGCCTATACATTGGGATAGTTGAGGAAACATGAGGAAAACTACCCTACGCACGACCTAGAGTTAACGGCCGTCATCTTTTCATTAAAGCTCTGGAGATATTACCTCTACGGAGAGGAGTTCAATCTCTTTTGCGACCATAAGAGCCTCAGGTACATATTCACGTAGAGGGACCTGAATATGAGGCAGCGATGATAGATGAAAACCTTGAAGGACTTCAAGTTCGAGGTCTGCTACCATCCTGGCAAGGCCAACCTTGTAGCACACACATTCAGCCGCAAGAAGATGATAGCATTTACGGCTCCGCTGATGATAGCGGAGTTGGATATGGTAGAGTTTGTGTGAGACTTTGAGCAGAAACTTACGGTAGAGGAGCCATTCGAGAGCATCGCACATATTCGGGTTCGGCCACTTATCGATAACCGAATCATTATAGCTCAGGATGAAGATGAAGGGTTGGCAGAGTTAAGAAAGCAGGTCAGTGACAATGAAAACTTGGAATGGAGAGTTGGTATGGATGGGGGTTTATGTTATCGCGACCGCCTATGCGCCCCAAATCTTCATGACTTAAGAAAGAAATTTTTTAAGGCTGCTCACAATTCGAGGATGGCAATGTATCCTAGCAGTACGAAGATGTATCGGGACATGAAGCGCTCATACTGGTGGGACAACATGAAGGCCCACATAGCAGATTATGTGTCTCGTTGTCTCACGTGCCAGCAGTTTAAGGCAGAGCATCGCCGACCTCCTGGATTACTTCAGCCCATGCCCATAGCTGAATTCCATGGATTTTATCTCAGGGCTACCGAAGATGAGGAAGGGGCATGACTCCATATGGGTGATTGTAGACTGATTGACGAAATCAGCTCATTTTCTCCCTATCAGAGTTTCGAACTCCGCAGACGAGTTGGCCAGGTTATACATCAAAGAGATTGTACATCTACATGGAGTTCCTATGAAGATCATGTTGGACTGAGCCAGGTGATTCACATCTATCTTCTGGACTCGTATCTAGGAAGCTATAGGTGTGAAATTGAAGTTCAGTACTATGTTCCACCCACAGACTGACGGGCAGATGGAACGGTAAATCAGGTGTTGGAAGATATGCTGTGAGCTTGTGTGCTGGATTTCAAGGACAGTTGGGATAACTGCCTTCCTTATGCAGAGTTCACTTATAACAATAGCTTCCAGGCAAGTATTGGCATGGCTCCCTATGAGGCCTTGTATGGGCGCCCCTGTCAAGCACCGCATTATTAAGCAGAGGTTGACGAGAAGAGCTTAATTGGCCCAGAGTTAGTTCAGGCGACCTCGGAGAAGATCGACATTATCAGGCGTCAACTTCTTACAGCACAGAGTAGACAGAAGAGTTACACAGATATGAGGCGGCGGCAGCTAGAGTTTGAGGTTAGGGACCACGTATTCCTGAAAGTTTCTCCAATGAAGGGAGTCCTTCGGTTTGGCAAGAAGGGGAAGCTCACGCCGAGATTTAGTGGCCCAAATATTGGATCGAGTGGGTGTGGTAGCATACCGCCTAGTTCTACGCGTGCACAACGTATTTCATGTGTCGATGTTGAAGAAATACGTTCTTGACCCTTCCCACATTATCAAATGGGAGAAGGTACAGTTGATTGAGGATGTTACTTATGTACTGCGACCGACGTGTATTCTAGATAGGAAGGAGCAGGTGCTCGCAGTAAAGAGATTCCACTTGTGAAATTGCTGTGGACGCATCACACCGAGGAAGAGGCTACTTGGGAAACAGAAGCCGAGGTCCGAAAGAACTACCCTCAAATTCTCGAGGAGTACTAAAAGGTACTAATTTCGAGGATAAAATTTTTCTTTAAGGGGGGTAGATTGTAACGTTTGAAAAAATCCGTACAAAGGCCCGAGTACCACCTTAGGCAGAAATCACTAAGGACTAAATTCTTTAGAAATTTGACGAGAAATAACTAAGTGTTAAACTAGATTATCTGTGAAATTAGCTCTAACCACTTTAAATACGAACTGCAAGACCCAAAACTAGTAGAATTGCTAACGCTACATTACCCAAAAACCTAGGAACCATCTCAAAACCCAGTTGCTCTTGGGAGCACTTTGAAACTCTGTATTGGAGCTAGACCACGCGTTGATAGTCCGTTTAATGTGAAACTATATGCTTATCACCACCTTATTGGGCTTGACAACCATCTCAGAAATCAAGTCTTAATAGTATCCAGAAACGAACAACTTGAGCCCGGAGCGAAGTGTGTGAGAAACGCAAATATCTTTAGAAATGAACTGGAACTTAAGTGAATTGAGCCATTCACTTGCAAGCCAAATCTAAAGATTCAGACTGTCAGATTCTGACCCAATTACAACCTCGGATCAAGAAAATTCTCCAACACATGTCAGTGTACTTGTGGCCCTGATCGAGTAACGGTGACCGTTGAACTGAAACTGATCCTTCACGGTCGATCTGTAAATTCGATCGGACCGAAAACTTAACTTGACCTAGATCCAATGTCAGGGAACTTACTTTAGACCGTACGCAGAAAAGGGGCCTCTAGATGTGCTCCGTTGGATCGAAACAACCAACTTTTGGCTATAACCTAAGTATACCATGGCCCTGGGGCCATTCTCATCAGTTCTGGGCCTATATAAGGGCCTTAAACCCTCTCTCTCTCTCATTCCATATGAATTTCTAAACCCTAGGAGAGAGAAGAGAGAAAAAAGAAGAAGAAAGTAAGGAGAAGAGAGAGAGAGAGTTAGGGATTGTCGCTGGGATTCGATCCCACCACTCCACGTGCTTAATCACCTCATCCATGTTGCTATACCGGTGATTCCGATTCCATTTTTAGGTAAGAAATCCTAACCCTAACCTGTTATAGGGATTCAAATAGAGCAGATGGTGGAATAACTAAACTATTTCATGTTATAGGTTGTCGTTGTGCCGTAGACAAAGACATAGTGTTCGAACTGAGTTCGTTACGAGTCTACTGGCGAAGGGTGTGGACTATAAACATTTAGGTTATGGTTTTCAAGGCTTTCAAAGTCAATTAATGATTTATGACTCACTCGATTGCTATTACATATGCTTAGATACGATGTTTCCACGTATTACACATATATATGAACTATGTTGAAAACAATGCATTTGCTGTGTTTGTTTAAATGTTTGAATGAATATGGAATTATGATTTGTGCTTGTTATGATGGATATTTGGGAATACTTGATTGTTGTATGTGTGACAACGCCTTGGTGAAAAGATTTGCTATAATATGTGTTTTAACTAAGTTATTACATGTATGTAATATGTGTAGTCTAAGTGTTTGATAAAATGCCTAAATGAGAAAATGATTGATGTAATGTACTTAATGAGGGTGTTGAGATAGGATTCTCAATCCCCTTATGTATAATTACAGTTTCCTTTATGTAACCTATCTTATTACTATGTGATTTAGGGATGAAATGCGTACGTATGGTAACATGTGTAGTGTGTGTTTTGTTGAAATGTTCAAATAATATTTATGTTTAGATTTGGTTGTCACATGCTGTCTTTGGCAGTTACATGCAAATGTTATTGTTTGGAGTGTGATTGGGGCTACGATGTTGTAACGACCTTGGAATTTTGTGCTAATCTTTCCTTAAGTAGTTGTTTTTGGGGTAATTAGCGCTCTACTTGATTGCTTGTGAAATTCGCATCAATCACTTTAAATTGTATCTGCATGGCTCTAAACGTGCAGATTAGTGAGCGCTACATCACTCTGAAATCTGGGATCCATCGCTAAATCCAGTCGTTCTGGGGATTTTTTGGAAGATCTGGATCGGACCTAGACCGCGCATCGAAAGTCCGATGGCGATGATCTTAGGCTGTTGCGGTCACTGAGTTGGGCTTGGTCTTCACCTCAAAAATCAAGTCGATCTGATGTTCGGGTCGATTTGATTGAGTTCGAGTGAAGAGTGTGAGAACGGTTGGAATTTAATAAGCTTTTATGAAATTGAGTCGTGTCGCTTGCGCGACGATTTTAAGCTATCTCACCGTTGGATTTCGACCCAATTTCACCCTCGATCGGGATGGTTGGCCCAGGCATATCCTAGTGCTTGTGGACTTGATCGAGTTTATGACCCTTGAATTGAGTGTGGTCCGCCACGGCCGATCTGAAGAGCCTGATCAATACGAAAACTCAGCTGACCTAGATCCATGGTCGGTGAGCTTAAGTCCGACCTTTCGTGGTTATAGGCCCACCAAGTGCTTCGTTGGATCGAGAAAGGCGTACTTTGGTTATTACCTAAGTATACCTTGACCCTGGGGTTATTTCCATCATTTTAAGGCCTATATATAGTCCTTAAACCCTAGCTCTCATTTCCATACGAATTTTCTCTAACCCTAGCTTGGAGAGAGGGTGGAAAAGAGAGAGTTAGTGAGAGAGATTGGTTGGTGAATCATCTTGATTCTTCCTTGTTCTTCTTCACCTTTGAATCTTCACTTTGAATCGTTCCTCTGACGATTCTGAGTTCTTTTGGGGTAAGTTAACCTAACCCTAACCTGTGTTAGAGCTTAGATTAGACTTGGTGTTGTTGTATCTCATTTCTATCCTTATTTTAGGGTATTCTTGCGCCGTTGACGAAGACAACTCGTCTAAATCAGTTCGGCGGTTCTTTCTTCGCTTAAGGTGCGGACTTTAAGTGTATAGGTTATGGTTTTCAAGGCTTTCAATCCCAGTTAGTGATTTATTCTTGTTATGGATGAGATTTCACATGTCAAATGTTATGTTTGCATTGCTTTCCTGATATGCATGTGCTATATTGAGATTTGTGTATTCTATGTGTATTTATAAAGTACCGTATACGTATAAAATACGCACTTGTGCTTGCCATGATTATTGGTCATGTATGTATGCTAGATGCATGTATGACAACTCCTTGGTAAAGGGAATTGTCTAAGTGCATGTATTCCAACATACGTCATGTATGTTATTCCTTGTATGCTAAGTGTTTGTAGAAATGCATGAATGACCTAAGTGTAACTGATTACACTAAATGCAGGCGTTGAGAAGTGGTTCTCAATACTTCTATGGATGCGCATGATTTCCCTTATGCATTTACATTCCAAGTTATTTAAATTCAAGCATCTCCTATGCTTACATTTATGTTAAGTTGATATTATTCAGATGTGTATGTAACATGATTTGAGTTATTGTTCCATTACTGTTTTACATTCCATATGAATATCTGTCGTAGTGTAGGATGTTTGGGACTATGCCTTAGTCCAGGAAATCGGTAATTGACCCTTTGGTCGTGGTTGAGATTGCTTTCGCCACGTGAGACGCATTAGACGAACCCGAGTCGTATTAGAGTTGGCGGCAGTGGTTTGGCCACGCGGAGTGTTTGCGCACTCTATGTCGTTCAATTCAACGTGCGCTCGTGCTAGTCGAGTTCGTCAACTAACCCGATTGTCCAGTGTATGTTAACCATGTATGGACGCTACTGCTTGAATCTAGGGTACCGAACTTACCAGTGAAATCCTAATAACCATGGTACCTGATCCGCTAAGACTCATGAGCCGGACATGGTGGTATGGGACACCGTGGTCGAGCTGTCGGCCTACGCTGGGGTGACGAGCCTCCCTGTAGTGACCAATGAGCAACTAAACTCATGAGCCGATTATGGTGGTATGGGACACTATATTCGTGCTGTTGTCGGCCTACATTGATTGGTGACGAGCCCTTTGTAGTGACCTCGAGCATACCCGGATACCGCAAGGAGGTGACGAGCCGATCCGTGGTAGTAAGGGCATGAAAGGCGTGCATTGATTGGTGACGAGCCCTTTGCTACGACCTCAACTATATGATCGTATGAGATGTCTAGGATTGACGACCCTAGTATGGATCACTGTTTGGATGATGATATGAGGAAGGTATCTTAGCTTCCCAATCATTCTGTATTAATTTGTCTAATAACAACTTCGTAACCATATCCATGCACCGCATTTGCATGTGCTTTGTAGATGTGGCGCACTTTGAGGCGATGTCATGCGTAACGTAAGATGAAGACGCTGAGGGTGTACGCGTGAGGGCACGCATCATATTGCATTCATACTTGCATTAACAAGAGTACTTAGGATTTATTTAATTGTCCCGCTTTATCATTCTTGTTTGATTGAATCGATAGCATGTTAACCAAAGGCCTTATTGTTCCACCGAGTTGATCACTCACTCCCACGTTTCGGGCGGTGTTTCACACCCACCAGACTGTCTTAGGCCCCGATGTTGCAGATGTGGATGTGACGTCTGAGGCAGAGGGAGCTGGATGACGACGAGGCCGCCTTCTCCTATATGCAGTTGAGACGGGTTCTAGCGAGCCTCGGTCTGTTGCGCGGGATCTATGGGATTACTATTTTTTGGGAACTGAAATGATGTAACTTGTACTTATAAATTTTGATAAATAACACTTTTACACGATCTGGTTGTATATGTAATTCAGGGACTTACACTTGTACACATATTTTACTATAAGTCTTCCGCTTGCTTTATTCACTTACCCCTGAATCATATCTGCGTTTTGGCTTAATCTATCCCGTGTTTATGTGCTAATACAGTCAACATACATCATTCATTAATTATGTTGCATAAGTGATGTTTTGGAACTCGGGAGCTGAGTTATGCTCGACCCCCGAATTTCAGGGCGTTACAGATGTAGTCCAGGCAATCGGTAATAGTTTACGATCGGTGACCGAACTGTTTTAGCCATGATGGATGCGTCTAATGAATCAGAGTCATACAATGATTATCGATAGTGGTTAGGCCACGAAGGGTGCGTACGCGCTCCATGTCGACTAATTCAACGTATGTTCGTACTAGTCGAGCTTGTCAAGTAACCCGATTGGTCCAATGTATGTTTACCATGTATGGACACTACTACTTGAATGTAAGGTACCAAACTCACCAGTGAAAAGCCCGTTTAACCTTGGTATCTCGATCCGCTAAGACTCATGAGCCGGGCATGGTGGTATGGGATACCGTGGTGGAGCTGTCGACATACGCCGGGGCGACGAGCCTCCCTATAATGACCAGTGAGTAACCCAAACTCGTGATCCAAATACGGTGGTATGGGACACTGTATTCAAGCTATCGGCCCACGCTAAGGTGATGAGCCTTTCCTTAGTGACCTTGAGTATAAACTAGGCCTATGCTGAGGTAACAAGCCTCTCCGTAGTGACCTAGAACTTACCTATCATATGTGATTAACTAGGATTGACGACCCTAGACAGATTATCGTTTGGGTAAACGATATAAAGGGAGGTACCTTAGCTTCCCGAATCTTCTGTATGAATAAACCTAAATAAATTACTTGGCTAACACGACCATGCACCGCATTGCATATGATTTGGTGAGGAAGCGCATGTTTAGGGAGTTTGCCATGCGCGATCGTGAGATGATGTCGATAAGGGAGTGCAAGCGATGGCATGCATCATTACAACATACCATTCGTGTATTAACAGGAGTACTTAGGATATGAGTGTTGTACTGCTTTATCATTACTGCTTGACTGAATTGATAACATGTTAACCTTTACCTTATAGCTCCACTAAGTTGATCACTCACTCCCACCCTAGAATGGTGTTTCAAAACACCAACCAGACTCTGTTATAGTTGCAGGTGACGTCGAGGCTTATGAGATGGAGCCTGACTTTTATGATGGTGAGGAGTTCTCTTACATCCAACTCTCTAGCGGGTCTATGTAGACCTGAAGTTGCGCATCGGGGCTACAGGGATATGGATAGACGATTTCACATCTTATCATTTTGTTATTTTGGGAATTATACATGTAATTATTTGACCTGGTGACATGTTCATACTCTGGGGACTCACATCCATTTATATGTTTTATACAACTATCACAGTCTTCTGCTTGCGTAACTTAACTGTCTCTAGAGTATGATATGCTGATTTGGTATAATCCCACTCATGTTTAATGCACTAATACGGACAACATTTAATCATCATTATCTATGTTGCATAAGTGATGTGTTGGAACTCGGGAGTTGGGCTCCTGCTCAACCCTCGATTTTTAGGGCGTTACACTTTGCGACCCCTCGATTTAAAGGGTAGCTAGATCCGCTTGAGGACGACCGATGGAGGACCCAGGTTATCAAGATTTTAGATGTGATGGGGTGTCCTGATTTTCAGAGAGTGTCACTTACTACCTTCACACTAGAAGGAGAAGTAGAGTTATGGTGGCAGTTAGTTAAGAAGGAAACTGGGTCAAGTATAGTATGGAGTTAGAGCATGTTCAGTGACAAGTTCGACCAAAAATACTTTCCTGATAGTATTCGAGAAAAGATGGTGTCAGAATTTATATCTCTTAAGCAAGGAGCTTTATCTGTGACCCAATACGAGGCCAGATTTGTTGAGCTATCCCATTTTGCATCAGATCTAATTTCAACCCCCAGTATGAAAGCTTGTAAATTTGAGAAGGGACTTCGTCCTGGCTTGAGGAGTAGGGTAGTACCTTTGCGAATTCCTACGTTTGAAGAGGTGATGGACCGAGCTAAGATCATAGAAGTAGATTTCGAAGAGATGAACAAGACGTGTGAGTAGCCGATTCAGAGACAGGATAATAGGAACGAGAGGAAGGGAGGCCCAACTTAGCAGTTTCATCCATCGAAAAGGCTTGCTAGGTTAGGACCAGCCGTTTGGGAACCCCGGCGAGATTCATAGCGATTAGCATTTCAAGGGACATGTTTTAGGTGTGGTGGAGTAGGCCATTAAGTTAGGTCTTGCCCCAATCTAACAGATGTCTCTGTAGAGCGGAAGGATAGGTCTTCTTACAGACAACAACATCATGGTCACCCCCAACAGAGACCTTTTCAGCAACACTAGACTCAACAATACCATCCTCAACAATAGACTCAGTAGTCTCGGCCTCAACAACAGCCTCAACAACGCCAGCAACAGCAGCCACCCTAAGGTCGAGATCACTCTTAGCAATACTAGAGATTGCCCCAGAAACAACAGGCAAGATTTGCAGCGACTGCCCAACCTCGTGTATATGCTATTCAACAGACTGATCCTCAATCATCAGCAATGATACTCGAGGGTACGACTACTCTCTTCTCACCATTTGCACACACCTTATTTGACTCAGGCGCATCCCATTCATTCATATCATCATCACTCGTGGGTTAGAGCCAGAAAGGGTAGTAGGAGAGTTATCAGTAACCACACCATTAGGTGAGCACTCTAACCTAAGCCTTATCTGCAAGGATTGCCCAGTGATGATTGGAGATCACATCTTACCCGCCGATTTATTTGTTATGAAGATGTCAAAGCTGGATGTTATTTTGGGTATGGATTGGATGGCCGCATATCATGCATCATTAGATTGTTTCGAAAGGACAATCACCTTCTCTATAATTGGCCAACCACAGTTCCGGTTTAGGATTCTGCTAGCAGATCAGACAGGGACATCCTTGGCCTGCCTAGTAGAAGAAGAAAGGACCCTAAGGATCGAGGAGATCCCAATCGTATGCGAATATCTCGATGTCTTTCAAGACATCCCGGGCCTACCTCCTCAAAGGGCAGTGGGGTTTTATATTAACCTGATGCCAGGAACTGCACCCATCTCAAAGGCGCTGTATCGCATGGCACCCATGGAGTTGGAAGAATTGAAGAAGCATTCGGAGGAGATTCGGGCTTTGGGCTTTATTCGCCCAAGTAGTTCTCCTTGGGGAGCGCCGGTCCTATTCGTCAAGAAAAAGGACAGGTCAATGATACTTTGTGTCACGCCCCAAACTCGGAAACCGGGCTCACAAAATTTTCGATCGCCGAATCCGGCGCCGACAGCCTCCGTAGAACCCCATTCTCGGCTCCCAGCACCCATTCGCCAGGTTCCGATCCTGGGATGCTACAAGGAGGATTTTTTTTTGTACATTAGTTTGATTCGTAATAAGCATAACCAAAGGCATAACCCACAAACAACAACCAAAAACTCCATCACATTTCCACTATAATCAAAAACTTTACAGGTACAATGAGCATAAGGGAAAACAATGATGATAGACCAAAAGCTCCAAAAGATCAGCTACGCGCCCAAGCCTCAGCGCTGCTGCGATCCTACGTCACCTGCACGCAACGGTCGTGCATAAGCTTATAGAAAGCTTAGAGGGTGGTGAAAGTGTATGCTCAAGGTAGTAATGCAGCTATACAGTATCAGAGTAATGCGGAACATGCTGATGAATGCCAAGAATACCATTAGCCATACCAAGGCCATGCGGTGCAAAGAATGATGTCGGCCATACCAAGGTCATGCAATGCGAAATGCAACTCAAGCATACAAATCCTCATCTAAGTCTACATGTCAATACAGCTCAAAAATCTGGGATATCACCGGGGTCTAGTACACTCCAAGCCAGATTGCCGCCCCATCGCGCGCAATAAGGTGAGTGGAAAAGACCTCGCTATCCGCCTGCCAATATCGGGCTCGGCTCGTCAATAGCGGACCCATTCCTCGAGCTGGTCAGACTCAGCCTAGCATTGCCCCCTACTCTCGGGCGGGTAAGGCCGCACCCCCTTCCAACCGACCACGACACAGTGGAAAGCGCAACCGTCTGGTAATCGGCACTCAGCGCTCATGCATTCACTCGGTCTAGACGTTGGAGCAACCTCCTGGTACCATAAGGGTTTAGGGACTTTCACCCAGGGATATCTATCACACCCCATGTAGAACAGTATTTTCGGTATCCAATCTTGCCAACCACGATACGTCTGTGGAGGCTACGGCCCTGATGTCGCTAGAGCGTATAGTAACCATATCACACAATGCGAATGCATGAATCACACTATCCAGTCATACAACAATCTTGCGCGTATCTTGCCCTTATGTAGGGCAGCACCCCCTGTACGGGAGCCCCTAAACAATCTGCCCAAAGGCATATGCTATGATCAGTCATTTCTCATATCAAGCATACGTATGATGCATATGATCATGAATCACGGAATTAAACATGCTATATAGAATGGATGACATGCATAACGAAGGTGGGCCTAGACGACCTGCACATAACACGCATGGGCCCAACAATGGGCCCTAGGGAAAGGCATAATGCGGACATTTAACCAACATTATACTTGCAATGTGGACGTCAAACCAACATTGCTCCCAAGGCACGACTGTCATAAATCATGTTGGGATTGCACATTGCAATGGACCTTTGGTATATCCCATTGGGCCTTCAATACATCAAATGGGCCGTATCATATGGGCCTATATTCATTAAGCGGGCCGCACCAATGGGCCTTATGTACATTGCAATGGGCTATAACCCGTGGGCTTTAGAACGTATCAAATAGGCCTAAGTTTATGGGCCTTACACGTGTCCAATGGGCCTCGACAGTTGGGCTCCATATGTACATCAAATGGGCCTACTCACCTGGGTCTTATATGTATCAAATGGGCCTCGCCAATTAGGCCCCATATGCACATCAAATGGGCCTCAACTCATTGGCCCCATTACATCTTAATGGGCCTCGACCCATGGGCCCCTAATACATTAAATGGGCCTCGACCCATGGGCCTTATATATACATCAAAGTGGGCCTCAACCATGGGTCACAAGTACTGAGGTGGGCCTCTCACCATCAATAAATTATATATAATATAATATATATACACACACACACATATATATATATGTAACATATAATATTATATATAATATAATATTATATATATACATATAACATATAATATTATATATAATATAATATTATATATAAATATATATATACACACACCTGCACACACACGCACCCACACACACACGCGCACACACACACACACAGTGGGCTCCATGTGGGGCCCACCATAATGTTTATATTCCATCCAAACCATTAATAAGGTCAAGCAGACCTAGAGGAAGGGTGATAAAAATTTTCACCTTGATCCAAGACTTCTGTGGGCCCAAAAAGGGTTTCAAAGGTAAATGTTCAATCCCACTGTTTCAGGGGGTGGCCCACCCTATGAACGGTTTAGATGGTGTACAAACATCAAGGTGGGGCCCACAGCCACGGCCGTGGGTGGCTGTACGTCCGCCCAGCCCGGGCGCTGGGGCGCTGGCAGCGCTGCTGCGCTTCTGACACAGCAGCAGCGGCTGCTGTGTTGATATTTTATTTTATTTTTTTTTGTTTTCTTATGGTTTTCACCGGTGGGGTCCACATCTAGGCAATCCGCTCCGTCCAACGGCCTTTTACGGCTCAACACGAGCAAAACAAGTCCAATATTGGACATATTTTGGCGTGTAAACGATCAGGGAAGGTTTCAATGGGGAAAACCACCATCTGCTATGGTATGGCCCGCCCGAAGGTCTGATTGATCCCATCTTTCGGGTCAACGCCTAAAAGAGGCTTGGGAAAGGGATGGATGGTGTGGATTTAACACATACCTTAAGGTGGGGCCTACATGAATGGACCACCCCCAAACCAAGCTTATATTTGCATTTCCCATGAAACGTCCAGCGTCCCTGGACGCTGGACTCTGTGAATACACTAGAGGTGGGCCTTGCTTATGTGGGCCACCTCATGGAGGATGGTGTGGATACTACACACAAAGTGGGCCCCACTTGTAGGTGATTTGGATGGAATACATACCCTAAGGTGGGGTCCATTCAAGTGGGCCACACAACCTCATCATCATACAACAAAATAAAATAAAATAAAAATAAAATAAAAAGGTAGAGAGATAGAGGGTGAGACCCGCGTGATGGAGGGACCCCGGCACTATGGGCCCTCCCTTGCACTAAATCATACATCAAGTGGGCCCCATTACATATGGGTCTATTAAAATTAGATCCAACGGTGGAGATCCCTTCTCCACTAAATTAAATGGTCTAGATGACCCTAAGCATGTAAAGAAATAAACATCATGATGGGGTCCATGGAGAATGGCCCCATCATGGAATGATCATGATGATCCAAGTGGGCCATTGGCCACATCTTAGGGTCCAAAGTGAGATCCAAACCATTGATCGGTTGGCCTCACTTGGCCCAACTTAAAAACATCAAAATCTACCCTATAAAAACACCCACCGCTTGATCTTCTTGCTCCCTTGGCTTCCTTAGCTCCTTGTGCTCCTCTTTGATGGAGGAAGATGAGAAATGGATGGTTGAGATGAGAGATGAAGGGGTAGGAAATGGGCCACACTTGAAACTTGGGAGAAATGGGAGAGGGTCTCATACGTATGGAATTGCTTATGGGAGAGTTGAAATGAGAGAGAGAGACTTGTAAGGGAGAGAGAGAGAGAGAGAATGATGGGTGATGGAGTGATGGATGGGAGAGAGGGATGGGTGTAAGAGCTCTTTTTGACTTTTTTGGCAAAATGTGTAAGAGGAGTTATGGTTGTGTAAGAGCTTTTTGACTTTGGGGCTTGCTTGGGAAAGGGTGAAAAGTGATGTGTACTTGACATGATGGAATTGATGGGATTGATGTGACACCTTGTAGAGATTCTCTCGGAATTCGCACGCGCGGCGTTTCCTCGCACCGAACGCTGGCCCACAACTCCTGACCAGAGCATCGCATCAGCGCGCGAGTCGCGGCATCGGAACCGCGGCGACGATGCGGTCGCTAAGGTATAAATCCTGGGTTGAGTCGACTCGGGTTGACGGCACGAGAATCCAGGTCACGCGTAAATACCGGTTAAGGGTCGAAGGTTGCCGGAATTCGACCGGGAAGACCACGGAAGCCTATGGAAAGGTACGGTCTAAGATACGGGGCTTACACTTTGTGTGGATTACAAGGAGCTAAATAAAGTGATCATCAAGAATAAGTATCCATTATTAAGGATTGATGATCTATTCGATCATCTTAGGGAGGCACAGTTCTTCTCAAAGATCGACCTACGTTCTGGATACCATCAAGTTCGAGTTCAAGAGGAGGACATCCCTAAGACGGCTTTTCGCACCAGATATGGCCATTTCAAGTTCTTAGTCATGTCCTTTGGACTGACGAACACCCTAGCCGTATTTATGCAATTGATGAATGAAGTATTTCTCCCTTATCTCGACCAGTTTGTGGTAGTAATCATAGACGATATTCTGATATATTCACGTACCCGGGAGGAGCATGGGCATCATCTACGCACTACTCTGCAGACGCTTCCTAATCATCAGTTATATGCCAAATTGGAGAAGTGTGAATTTTGGCAGGAAGAAGTGAAGTTTCTTGGCCATGTCATTACTAGAGAAGGAGTGGCCGTAGATCCAGCTAAAGTCAAAGCCGTGCTTAAGTGGCAGCAACCCACTAATGTCACGAAAATTTGAAGCTTTCTAAGTCTAGCGGGATACTACAGATGGTTTATTCGAGGGTTTTCTCGTATAGCGAAACCTCTGACACGACTGACCCATAAAGGAGCACCTTTTGATTGGAGTGAAGCCTGCGAGAAGGCATTTGTGGAGTTGAAAGATAAGTTGACAACGACACCAGTTCTCACCTTACCATCTAAAAATGAAGGGTTCGTAGTATACAAAGAGGCCTCACGGGTTGGATTAGGTTGTGCGCTGATATAACATGACAAAGTTATAGCATACGCTTCTCGACAATTAAAGGCTTACGAGAAGAATTACCCCACGCATGACTTAAAGTTGGCTGCGGTAGTGTTTGCAGTAAAGATATGGCAGCATTATCTATACGGGGTTAGATTTCTGCTGTTCACGGACCACAAGAGCCTTAAATATTTATTCTCTCAGAAGGAGCTTAATCTGCGGCAGAGAGGGTGGTTAGAGTTGTTAAAGGATTATGATTTTTCTCTTCAATACCACCCAGGTAAGGCCAATGTTGTAGCTGATGCCCTCAGTCGTCAACCACGAGAAATTATTTCTCACCTTATGGTTCGACAGTGGCAAATGTTGGAAGAAATAAGGGACTTTGATTTCGAGTGGAGCTTACAGTCAGCTACTATGCATTTTTCAAGCTTATCCATTCAACCATCACTTATATCCCGAGTCATTGAGGCACAACAGGCTAACCCCGCAATCATCAATCGCCACAAGGAAATGACTGATGATGGTTCGTCCGAGTGGCAGGTCGGTGTAGATGGTGGACTTCGCTATAAAGGGCAACTGCATATGCCAGAAGATGCGGAGCTAAGGCAAGAAATATTGACCGATGCACACCGGTCTAAATTCACGATCCACCCAGCCAGTACAAAGATGTACTGCGATGTTAAGAGACAATATTGGTGGCCAGGGATGAAGCGTCACATTGCTGAATTTTTCGCCCAATGCAATACAAGTAAAAGGGTCAAAGCAGAGCATCAACGACCCTCTGGTACCTTTTAACAACTGGAGATTCCTCAGTGGAAGTGGGAGCACATTACAATGGATTTCATTATGGGATTACCGTGGACTCCTCAAGGTCATGATGCCATTTGGGTCATCGTTGATCGACTGATGAAGTCAGTGCATTTCTTACCTATACGTGCTACCTACTCCATGGACCGACTTGCTCAGTTATTTGTTAGTGAGATCGTCAAGCTGCATGGAGTGCCGGTATCAATAGTATCCAACCATGACCTGAGGTTCACGTCGCAATCTGGAAGAGCTTTCAGCAAGCCTTGGGTGTGACTCTGAAGTGCAGCACCGCTTACCACCCCGAGACAGATGGGCAGACTGAGAGAGTCAATCAGATTCTGGAGGATATGCTTAGAGCGTGTGTGCTGGATTTCCAGGGTAGCTGGGATACTCATTTGCCGTTAGCCGAATTTGCATATAATAATAGTTATCAAGCAACCATCGGCATGACTTCGTATGAGGCCTTGTATGGCTGACCTTATAAGTCACCTAGTTGTTGGACAGAAGTTGGAGAACGGAGTTTGCTTGGGCCTGAAATCGTTCAGCAAACCTCGAAAAAGATAGAGCTTATCAGAAAGAGTATGCGCATCGCTCAAAGCTGACAAAAGAGTTATGCTGATCGTTGGTGTAGGGAATTGAAATTTACTATCGGAGATTTTGTCTACCTCAAGGTCTAGCCCATGAAGGGCATATTTCGATTTGACAAGCAAGGGAAGCTCGCCCCGCATTTTATAGGTCCCTTTGAGATAGTAGAGTGGATTGCCCAAGTGGCATATTGACTAGCCTTGCCTCCCCAGTTGTCAGGTGTTCACAATGTATTTCATGTATCCATGTTGAAGAGGTGTGAGCTGGAGACAGAGAACATTATCAACTGGCAACCGATCGAAATCCATGAGGACGTGTCATACATAGAACATTCGATTTGTATCTTGGATCGAAAGGAGCAGGTCCTTCGGTCAAATACGATTCCATTAGTGAAAGTTCAATGGGGACACCATAACGAAGAAGAGGCCTCGTGGGAACACGATGAGGACATTCGAAAGAAATATCCCCACTTGTTTTAATGAACTTTATAAACACTGTAAAAACATCACCAATGTATGATATCCTTTTTGTAATAAAAAGGGTTTTTGTCATTTCACTTTTCGATCATGGAGCCCGCATTTTATCCAATATAGTAGAAATTTCGAGGACAAATTTTTTATAAGGAGAGGAGAATTATAATACCCGATCCATCCTATAAGTACGACCGACTGGTTAGTAGGTGAGACTCACCTTCTGAAATAAAACTTGATAATGCCTGCATGTACAATTCAAATACTCAAAAGAACCCCTTATAGTACACCCCTCATAGTGCGACCATAAATAACTGAAAACAATACCATGATGACCACCTTGACCATTCCATACCATTTTCTATGCCTATGTGCACGATGATCGACGCTTTTGGCCAGACCTAGATCGGCCATGCATAGTACACACCCGACTGACCAGAACCTGAAGACTTCGAAACCTATTCCATGTCGACCGCCACATTGCCGCGATTGTGGAGGTACCACCGGTGCATTTGTACGATACTCCGTTAGTGAGATATGCCGTGAAGAATCATCGGTGCAGCATGTGCGCATGGCGCCATATAACATGTGCACGACACATGTTCCCACACATGTACCATACCACACATGGGTGAGAGAATCTCTACCCATGTGTGTGATGTCACACACCCATACCCCTCCCTCTCTCATGTACACTCCGAAGTAAACTCTTCTCCTTACCATATCTCATGCATGACATCATCACACCATGCCATCCCACCATTAATTCTTAATCATGCACAAATTCCCATAATCTTAGCCTAAGCTAAGATTAATCACATTAGCCTAACCTAACCATATTTTATCCATTTCTCTACATAAACCCCTCCACCCCTTAGCATTTTCACCATTTTTTCTACAACTAGAGAGAGAGAGAGGAGTGATCTTGGTGGGCCATCAATCCCATCTCTTCCATCCATCTCAACCATCAATTCCATCCCTTACATCCATCTCAACCGTCCATCTAGTTCATCAAGGTGAGTACAACCCCTTCAACTTCCCTTCTCTTTGATTCCTTTCTTTCCCTCTATATGATGTAGGTGTAGGGCTCATTGATGTGGGCCCTATTTTGGAGACCACACATCATGCAGACCATTTGTAGCAATGGGTTAGATGATGGAAAAACACAAATATCAACCTGATTTGGAGTTTGTGTGGGATCCACTAACCGTAGCCCCACCTTAATGTCTAACAGCCATCTAACCTGTCAACACAGTCACCCAATGGCCTACATGATGTATCTATTTTGTCTAAAGCCTGCACACGTCACACCTATTGTGTGTGTATATATGTATATACAATGACATTGCGGCATCCAATATCACTGCTACTGTGCCGTGGAGACAAATGAAAAGCGTGGGCCCACATAAGGCCACAAGTATATGTGTTAGATCGACATCTGCCATCCATTTTCCCAATTTATTTTAGAACATGAGTCCAAAGATGATTAGATCCAAGTATGGGTGGGCCGCACAGTTGAAACAATAGTGATTGGATGTCTATCAGTGGACACCATTGGAAACATATATATATATATATATATATATATATATGTTTATCAGTTTAGGAAGTGCAACTGGCGTAAAGGTTTCATCATAATCAATACCTTCAATCTGTGTATAACCTTTTACAATTAGTCAAGCCTTATTTCTTATAATATAACCCATTTCATCAGTTTTATTTTTGAACATTCACTTAGTTCCAATCAAATGTTTGTCAGAAGGTCTGGGAACCAGATATCATACATCGTTTCTAATAAATTGATTTAATTCATCTTGCATGCTCAATATCCAACTTTCATCAGCTAGTGCCTCATTTACATTTCCTGGTTTAATCTGGGAAGTGAAGTAAACATGATTACATATATTTTCAAGCTGTCTTCTGGTCTGAACATCGGTATGACGGTTATCAAGTATTTGATTAGTCGGATGGTCTTTGACTAATCTTAACTCAGTATTATCTTATTTAGATGGGGATTCTAGTTAATTAACCAAGTTGATATCATCATCATCATCTTTATCAAGACTAAGTGTGATTGGTTGATCATTTATTATTACATTTATTGATTCTTGTATAACCGCAGTTCTTTTGTTTAGAACTCGGTATGCTCAACTATTTAAAACATAACCAATGAATATTTTCTCATCGCTTTTGGCTTCAAAATTTTCTAAATTTTCATGGTCACGTAAAATAAAATATTTGCTTCCAAAAGTTTGAAAATATTTAACAGTAGGATTTTTGTTAAATTACAATTAATAAGATATTTTATTTTTAGTTGTTCTAATGTAGACACGATTAATTATGTAAAATGTAGTATTAACAGCTTCAACGCATAAATATTTAGGTAAATTCATGCTATTTAGCATTGCACTAGCCATTTCTTATAAAACTCTATTTTTTCTTTTAGTAACCCCATTTCGCTGAGGTGTTTTAGGAAAAGAAAATTCATGTAGTATACTATGGTCATTACAGTATTTCTCAAAATTGCTATTTTCAAATTCAGTTCTATGATCATTTCTAATTCTGATCACAGATAACTCTTTTTTAGTCTGGATGCATTTTATAAGTTTTCTGACTTTATCAAAAGCATCTGACTTTTCTCTTAGAAAGGCTACCCAAGAATATCTAGTGTAGTCATCAACTACAACTAGAAAATATTTCTTTCCACTTCTACTCCCCATTCTAGTTGGTCTGACTAAATCCATATGGAGTAGTTCAATAGGTCTTCTCGTGGCTAAGGAGTCCACTTTCTTGTGACTACTCCTAATTTACTTGCCTATCCGACATACACCACATACTTTATTTTCCATCTTATTCAATTTGTGTAAGCCACGTAAGTGATCTCTTTTGCTCAATTTATATAGATATCTATAGTTTACATGTCTAAGATGTTGATTTCATAGTTCAGTCTCGTCTGTTTGGACCATGTAGCATGAATGATTTGTTGAGCAAGAGTCATCAATTATATAGCAATTTTCAAATGTTCCACGACCATTTATTATTACATGTCCTTTCTCTTTAATTATCTCACATCCATGAACTGAAAAGTTTACACTATATTTATTATCATAGATCTGAGATATGCTCAGAAGATTGTGTTTTAGCCCTTTAACATATAAAACATTTTCGAAGAGAGGTAAATTGGAAAGTTGTACATTACCTTGGCCAATGTGTAAGTGTTATGTTTTCTAGCTCCTTTGATTGTTAAATTTTGTAGTGTCAAAACCTCTTGGAATCTGTGTCTTGTGTAGCTCATCTACATATTCAAGACTGTGCATCTCATGTACAAGAACAAAGGTCTTTACCTCAAGAACTTCAAATGCAAGATCAAGAGATATACATGCTCAAGTACAACACCATGTGTTATTTCACTCTTTCAAGCTTCAAAAGTTCATGGCTTCAATGCTACATCTAAGTCAAGACAATAGTCTTTACTTTGGTACTCAAATCTCAAGGTGAAATACAACTCAAGTACCTCAAGCTCAAGCTTCAAAATGTCTGAAGTTCAAGCTTCATCATATGTCAAGATATCAAGCTTCGTGAACGTCAAAAATTGACTATCAACTGAAGCAAAAGAAGATTCAATGTTCATATAACGCGTATAAGGTGTGAATGATCCTAGATTGACCATAGGTTAGGTCATTTTGAATACATAATTTAATTGGATCACTTTATAAGTGCATAGACTGTTTTTTGACTAGTTTTAGACTATGTTCGATTAGTCCTAGTACTGGCTTGACTAGTTCAAGAAATTCCTCGACCAGTTGTAAGTTTGTTACTAATTTTCAAGATTTTTTGTTATTGCCTCGACCAGTCCTGGAGACTGCTCGACCGGTCAAGTGAACAGTGCTTGACCAATCCAGCAGGCTCGACTCAAAGTTCAGCAACTAAATTGGGTCCCACATGACCAGTCATGGATAGGACTTGACCAGTTGTAGAGGCCACTCGACCAGTCGAGCAGGCCCTTTGACCAGTCGTGAAACGACCTGATCTTATCACACCCAATTGTTTAAAAGTTTGTTGGTCCTTCGACTAGTTGATCTGTCCTCTGGGCTAGTCGAAGGAACGATTTCGACACTTATAAATAGAGCACGATTTTCAAAGTTTTTCATTCAAATTCAAGAAAAATCAAGACACCACTCTGAGAGATAAGTTAGTGATATTCTTAAGCTATTTAGTGCTCATTTTATATTCTCTTTAATTTGCTTTGTTTGCATTTGATTTTGTTTTCAACATTCCAATCTTATTTTAAGAATGGATTGAGGTCTTCCCATTTCTTGGAATCAAAATCAAATCAACCTAGCCCAAAGTGATTTAATCTAAAAATCATTTTAGAACTTAAAACATTTTCATAAGTGAGTGTGGACATTGAACATCTACGTGGATCTTCTACTCCGAATTGGTTCTACTGGGCTACATCAAAGGAGAATATCCAGATAAGTATTTTACTGTTTTGTAGATCAATTATTCTTTTGGTTTCTTTGAGATTGTGCCAAAAAAATCTTTCTTTTGGTTTGTCTGAGGTGATCTAGAAAACTCAAAGTGTGGGGTTTTTGAATTATGTAAGCCCACTTGAAAGACACACTTGTGAGGGTTTTAGGTGAACTTTGAAAAACCTATTTCACAGTGAACGCCAATATCCACTGTGTGAGGATATTGGGAGTGGAGTAGTTGTGTAGCTGTTTTTCTAAACAGTTAGTGTACACATGAGCGAACCACTATAATTTCTGGTCTTGTGGTGATTATTTGATTGTGGCATTGTGTGAATGTTGTAATTTCCCTTTATGCATTTGTGGAGAATGTTGTAATTCTATTTATGCAAGTGTGGGAAGTTGTAATAGTTTAGTTTTTTCTTTGCTATTTTATTCTTTATTCCTCTATATCAGTTTGAGATTTTGATACACAAACCATTTTAGGAATTAGGTTGTCCTACCATAAGCCATTGGTTTTTGGTGTAAGGTTGTCCTTAGAACAACATCTGTATCAACCTCTCAATACTCATACACTTGAGGTTGTTATTCATTTCTGCATTATGCAATTGTTTAAGTGCTATCTTTATTTATATTTGTTTAAATTGCGCTTTTAATTTTTAATTTGGCATAGTCCTATTCACCCCCTCCCCCCTCTAGGACTCTTAGCTCGGCCTTTTCAAGTGGTATCAAAGCCTAATAGCTCGTTTTAATTATTTTATTTGGATTTATTTCCTGAGCTAATCGATCTGAGCTTTTTAAGATGTCAAATTTTGATAGCCTTTCAGTCACTAGGCCTCCACCATTTGATGGCTCCAATTATGCCTATTGGAAAGCCAGAATGAGAATTTTCTTAAAATCTATGGATGGGAGCGTGTGGCAAGCCACAGTGACCAATTGGACCCCTCCTACCACTGAAGTGACTAGTACCGATGGATCTGTAACTGTAAAAGTAACACCTTATTTTACTTGGACCAGTCTTCAGAAAAGTGAAAGTAGTGTCAATGTAAAGGCTCTAAATGCTATTACTTGTGCACTATCACCGGATGAATTCAAGAGAATTATATCCTGTGATACTGCAAAGCAAGCCTGAGATGTTTTGAAATGACACACGAGGGAACAACAATTGTCAAGAAATCTAAAGTCCAAATTTAAGGAAATTCATATGGAAGAAAGTGAAACTTTCATGGACTTCTATACAAGATTGAGTAACATTTTAAACTCTATGTGAGGTCTCGGTGATAGAATCCCAGAAAGTAAAGTTTGTGCAAAGATACTACACTCACTGCCTAAACGGTTTAATTCAAAGGTGACTACGATCCAAGAACTTCGTGATACAGATAATATGGGGATAGAAGAATTAGTTGACTCATTACAGACCTATGAGTTAAACTTTAAAGCTCTTAAAGGTAAATTCATTGCCCTTAAATCTTCTAAAAGTATTTCTCAAGAAAATAGTAATTCTGATTTAGAAAATTCTGAAGATGATATGGCCCTTTTAGCTAAAAATTTTTATAAGATTTTCAAAAGTAAAAAGAGAGTTGATTTGCAAAAACCTAATGAAAAGAAAAAATTTAAATCTAAAACCTGGAAATATTTAAAAGACAGTCAATGTTATAACTGCCATGAATATGGGCATTTAGCAAACAAGTGTCCTAAAAAGGACAAACCTAAAAAGAAAGGTATGTTGGCTACTTGGGATGAATCTTCCTGCTCCGAAGCCTCTTTTGAGTCAAATGATTCTGAAACCGAGTCGAGTAATGAAGTTAAAGCCCTTATAACTCTAGCCAAGTTCACTTTTTCAGATAATGATGATTCAACTAGTGAAGAAAATCTGAATAGTGATCATGAAAATGAAGAAGATCTTTAAGATGCTTATAATGCCCTATACAAGGAAAGTTACAAAATTGTTGTAAAACTGAAACTTCAGAAAGAAAAGTTTTCAAAACTTAAAGAAAATTTTGATAATATTTTTTTAGAAAAATCTCACATTTCATATTGTTTTGAAAAAACTAAGTGCGACTTAGATTTCAAAACCTCCCAACTGAAAACTTAAAATCTGAAAATGAAAAGCTAAAACTTGAAGTCTCTTCACTTTTGAGTTCAAACGACACACGGAGGTATGCCCAAGGTGATCCTAAGTTAGAAAAACTCTTATCCGGATCCAGAAAATGTGGCGATCGATCTAGATTAGGCTACGACAAAAGTATTCCTCCCAAACATAAGAATACTCCACCCAAATTTGTGAAAGCGAAGTCTTCAAACTCAAAAGGAAAAAGTCTAAATTAAAATTATTCTAAAATTGCTAAGACTTGTCAAAACTTAAGACCTAAAAGCAATCATATCAACTATAAAAATTAGAATCGTAATCTTTTAGCTGAGAAAATTGTTGATTTACTTAAGAAGCTCTTAAAATCTAACTGATTGGGTCGGTCTTATAACAATTACAAATACAAGAAGACCAACTCTACTACTAAACCCAAAACAGTAATGAAATGGGTCCTTAAGGTTACGTGCTTGGTTGCCCATACTGCCTTCAAAGCTTCAAGCCATTCAAAGTGGTAGCTAGACAGTGGATGCTCTAGACACATGACTGGTGACAAAGGTCTGTTCACCAATCTTAAAGACATGATTGATGGTTCAGTCACATTTAGTGATGGTAGTAACTATAAAATTATTGGCCAAGGTAAGGTTCATGTAAGCCCCATATCCTAGACCGTACCGTTCCATAGGCTTCCGCGATCTTCTTGGTCGAATTCTACAACCTTCGACCTTTATTTGACGTTTGTACGTAACCCTAAGTTACACGCCGTCAACCAAAGTTGACTCAACCCGAGACTTGTACCCTAGCGACTGTGCCATCACCGTGGTTCCGATGCCGTGACTCACGCGCCAACGCGATACCTAGGCCAGTAGATGTGGGCCAGCGTTCGGTTCGAGGAAAACGCCATGCGTTGCAAAACCCAAGAGAATCTCTACAACATGTCACCTCAATCCATCAATCAATCCCATCAAGGGTCAAGTACATGTCAAGTACACAATCACCTCTCACCCATCCCCAAGCAACCCCTAAAGTCAAAAGTTTCTTACACACCCATACCTTTCTTATACCAAAAACCTCAAAAGTCAAAAAGTTTCTTACACACCCATCACTCACCACATGCATCACCCATCTCTCTCTTTACAACCATCTCTCTCTCTCTCATTCTCAAAACACTTTCCCAAGCAAGAGAGAGCCACACGTCCAAGCTCTCCCAAAGCTCTCATGAAGGAGCTTTAGTGTGGCCCACTTCCTACCCCCCTCATCTCCCATCTCAACCATCCAAACTCCATCTCCTCCGTTAGGATTGAAGCCAAGGAGCGAAGGAAGCCAAGGGAGCAAGAAGGAGATGGTGGGTGATCTTAGACCCACATTTTCTTTTTTTTGTTATCTATTTGTCTTGTGATTTAAGGGCCACAAATGGTGGGACCCACTTTGATGTATACTTGTATTCAAGAGGGGCCCATAGTGGCGGGGCCCCTCCGTTATCTCCGATCTCATTTTCTCTCTTTTCTCTCTCCCTTTTTCCCTAATTATTGCCCACCATGAAGTATATATTTTATCCATGCCATCCACCTTCATGGGTCCCACCCATTGGATGAGTTAGATCTACACCGTCTAACCCGTTACCGGACATAGACGGAAGGAAAACACAAATATTAGACTGATCCAATCAGGTGGGCCACATCCATGTGGGGCCCACCATGATGCCTGTGTCATATCCACACTGTCCAGCGTCTAGGGACGCTGGACGTGGGCTAGGCAGTGAGATGTGTACTGTGGAGGGTGGGGCTAACAGTGAAGTGTGGACTGACAGGGGGTCTGCTAACCAGTGAAGTGTCAACTGATGGTGGGGTCCATGGGACCCACCCACCTCGTCCATCCCTTTTGACGGGCCACACCATAGTGGGTGTTTTATCCAAACCGTCCACCACCCTAGACGGTGAGGCCCATGTCCGTGTGGGGCCCGTTTTCCACACCCACATCCATAGCTCAACTAGCAGACTGAGTGAAAGATACCTCATTTGAATGGTGGGACCCACCCATAGCTCCATTGGTAGGTTGAGTGAACGATACCTCTTTTTAACACTGAGGTGTTGGTACGGCTCCCTAGTGAGGGTGGCTAATAGAGAAGTGTGAGAGACGGTGGGGTCCATGGGACCCACCCTCATCCTCCATCCAACCAGATGGGCCACGCCATCATGTATGTGTTTTATCCAAACCGTTCACCATCCTTGGACGGTGGGGCCCACCCCACGTGTGGGGCCCTCCTTGATGTATGTGACGGTCTAGGCCATCCAAAGGCCTGGACGTTGCACTGTGGTAATATAAATATTATTATATTATATATATGTATATTATATTTAATATATTATATATTATATATATATTTCTGATGGTGGGCCCATGCTTGATGTATGTGTTACATCCAAACCATCCATCCAAAGGGTAAGTTAGTTTATGGCTTAAGACCAAAATGAGATAGATCTAATATCAGGTGGACCACACTGCAGAAAATAGTGTTGAGTGAATGCCCACCATTGAAACCCTTCCTGGGGTCACAGCAGTTCTGGATCAATTTGAAATTTATTTTTCATCTTAATCCAGGTCTGTGTGACCTCATGAATAGATTGGATGGAAAATAAATGTTACGTTGGGCCTTGAGGATTCTAATGGTGGGAATCATTATCACCAGTATTAATTGGAGTGCAGTCCATATGATATATATATATATATTTTTTAAATACTCTAAAATGATCCCTAAGGATAGATGAACGGTGTAGATGGTGCGACCCACTTGAGGAAGGTTAGGCCCAAGCCGTGTGGCCCTTGTGACGTGTATTGGACCCACTAGTACGACCCATATAATGCGGTCCATGTGATGCAGCCCACTTGTTATATAAGGCCCATGGACAAGGCCCGTGGAAATGTATTCAA
Source organism: Magnolia sinica (assembly GCF_029962835.1). NCBI lineage: Eukaryota > Viridiplantae > Streptophyta > Magnoliopsida > Magnoliales > Magnoliaceae > Magnolia > Magnolia sinica. The sequence continues at coordinate 41,543,168 of NC_080575.1, forward strand.
GGCCCATGGGTGTGGCCCATTGTGGTACAGTTGAGGCCTTTATATGAAGCCTAATGCGATGTATGTGAGGCCCATGAACGAGGCCCAATGGGATGTGTGTGTAGCCGTTACATTGTGTATGAATTCCTTATGTAGGCAACTCCCTGGCAGCAATGTTGGTTAGATGTCCTCATTGTGACCTTTCCTTAGGCCTTGTTAGGCCCATTCTCTTCGTGGGTTAACCCAAACAAGTGGGCCCCATTCGCTGTAGACGAATGACTCCATGTTACCGGATTTGATATAACTACAGCCGAGTGCCGATCTTTATATATGGTTGATCAGCTGATCACCTATGGACCCCATCTTGCTTATATATGCTGATTATCGGTGCTGATTATCGAGGCCGACGCCGATTATCGACCCTGATTATCGATACCAATTATAAGTATGTGACAACATAACATCATAATACATGCCCATATGCATCATTTGCATGCTTGTAATGAGATGAGTAATTGATCATAGCACATGCCATTAGGCAGATTATTATGGGACTCCCTGGTAAAGGGAGTGCCCACATGAGCGTGCAGTTCGCGCATAATTGCTGTATAACTAGATTACATGATTCATGCATCTCGCATTGCGTGACATGTATATTGTACGCCCTAGCAACATCAGGGCCGTAGCCTCTACGGGCATATCGTGGTTAGCAGGATTAGATACCGAAAATCTTATTCTACATGGGGTGCTATAGACATCCCTGAGTGAAAGTCCCTAAACCCTTATGGTACTAGGAGGTTGCTCCAATGTCTAAACTGAATGGGTGTATGAGTACCAAGTGCCGATTACCAGAAGGCCGCACGTCGGTTGGAAGGGGGTGCGACCTACCTGCTCGAGAGGAGGGGGAAAAGCTAGGCTGAGTCTGACCAGCTTGAGGAATGGGTCTGCTATTGACGAGCCGAGCCCGATATTGGTAGGCAGATAATGAGGTCTCTTCCACTCACCTTATCGCGCGTGATGGATGGCAATCTGGTTGGAGTGTACTAGACCCCGGTTATATTCCAGAGTTGAACTGTATTGATATGTAGACTCAGATGGGGATTTATATGCTTAAGTTGCATCTTACATTGCATGACCTTAGTATGGCCGACATCATTCATGCCTTGCATCGCATAGCCTTGGTACGACTAATGGTATTCATGGATTCATCGGCATGTTCTGCATTACTCTGATACTGCATAACTATATTATTACCTTGCACACACATTTTCACCACCCTCTAAGCTTTCCATAAGCTTATACATGACTATTGCGTGCAGGTGACGTTGGACCGCAGCAGCGCTGAGGCAGGAGCGTATAGCAGATCATCTTGGAGCTTTTGTCCATTATTATTGTATTTCCCTTTATACTCATTGTACTTATAAAGTTTTTGATCATAGTGAAAATGTGATGGAGTTTTTGGTTGTTATTTGTGGGTTATGCTTTTGGTTATGCTTATTATAAATCAAACTGACGTTGAAAATCCTCCTCGTAGCATCCCAGGATCAGAACCTGGCGAATGGGCGCTGTGAGCTGAGAATGGGGTACTACGAAGGCTGTCAATGTCGGATTCATTGATCGAGAATTTTGTGAGCCCAGTTTCTGAGTTTAGGGCGTGAAAGTTCAGCTCTTTAACCTCTCTCTGTTTGAGAATGTTTTATATGTTGAAGGGTTAAAACATAATTTACTAAGTATTTCTCAAATATGCGATAATAATCATAGTGTAAAATTTACTACCCAAGGATGTGAAATTTTAAATAAAAATGGTTCTGTAATATTAATTGGTCGCAGAACTTCTGAAAATTGCTACATTGTGAGTGATTCTAGCTCATATAATCTATCGTGTTACATGGTCCATACCGATGAGACCGAATTATGGCATTAATACCTTGGACATGTACAGTACCGTAACTTGTATAGATTGAGCAAAAGAGAGTTGGTAAGAGGTCTATCTAAATTATAGAAAATAGACAAAATATGTGGTGAATATCAGATTGGCAAACAAATAAGGAGTACTCACAAAAAGGTGACTCCAATGCCACATCTAAATCACTTTAATTTCTCCACATGGATCTTATTGGACCAACTAGAACGGAGAGTTGAGGTGACAAGAAATACATTCTAGTAATTGTTGATGACTTTACTAGATATATATGGGTAGTCTTCTTAAGGGACAAATCAGAAACTCTCGATGAAGTAAAAAGGGTAATTAAACGTATCCAAATGAAAAAAGGATCTCTAAGATTCATAGTGATCATGGATCAGAATTTGAGAATAGCAGTTTTGAGAAATTTTACAGTGATTAGAGAATATCACATGAATTCTCTGTGCCCAAGACACCACAACAAAATGGTATAGTAGAAAGGAAAAATAGAGTGCTTCAAGAAATGGCAAATGTAATGTTAAATAGTATGGAGCTCCCTAAAAATCTTTGGGCCGAAGTCGTAAATATTGCTTGTTATATGATTAACCACATTTATATTAGAAAATTAAATGGTAAAATGGTTTATGAATTGTGGTTTGATAAGAAGCCTACTATTAAATACTTTCAAGTTTTTGGCAGCAAGTGATACGTTTTACATGACCGAGAAAATCTGGGTAAGTTTGACACCAAAAGTGATGAAAGGATATTTTTAGGGTATGCTCTAAATAATCAAGCGTATCGAGTTCTAAATAAAAGGACTGGTGTAATCCAAGAGTCCATTAATATGGTTATTGACGATCACTTGAATACACCTATCTCAAGTTCAGAAAATAATGTTCTTCTAATTGATAAACCAGATACTTCATCAAGTTAAAATAACTATGAACTGAGGACTGTTAAAGACCATCCAACTAATCTGATCCTTAGAAACCCTCTCACTGGTGTGCGCACTCGTAAACAACTAGAAGATATGTGTAATTACTTGTGCTTTACATCTCAGAGAGAACCGACTAATGTAAAAGAAGCTCTTACTGATGAAAACTGGATAGTTGCGATGCAAGAAGAGCTCAATCAATTTAGAAATGATGTTTGGTAGTTAGTTCGAAGACTGAAAGATAAACATATTATCGGAACAAAATGGATTTTCAAAAATAAGTCTGATGAACTTGGTAATATTATTAGAAATAAAGCTAGGCTGGTTGTATAAGGGTACACTCAAATTGAAGGCATCGATTATGATGAGACCTTTGTCCTAGTAGCTCGTCTTGAATCAATCAGACTATTTATATCCATTGCATACTTTAGAAAATTTAAAATATACTAAATAGATGTAAAGAGTGCATTCTTAAATGACGATTTACATGAAGAAGTGTATGTTGAACAACCAACGGGTTTTGAAGACCCTAAGAATGCTAATCATGTCTACTGCCTGAAAAAGGTACTCTACGGTTTGAAACAAGCTCTCAGGGCATGGTACGAAAAGTTGACTAAGTTTCTACTAAGTCATAACTTTATAATGGGAAGTGTTGATAAGACATTGCTTGTAAAGAAACATAATGATCACATTGTAATAGTGCAAATTTATGTTGATGATATTATCTATGGATCTACCTGTGCTAACATGACTGTTGAGTTTGTAGATCTTATGAAGTCTAAGTTCGAAGTAAGCATGGTTGGAGAATTGAATTATTTCTTAGGGTTGCAAGTAAAACAGCTACCTGATGGTTTCTTTATCTCTCAAACTAAATATGCTCTAAACTTAGTTAAAAAGTTCAAATTTGAGAGTGGAAAAAATTTTGATACTCCAATGAGTACTACATTAAAACTCTCAAAAGACTCTATAAGTAAGAGTGTGGATCCTAAGATATATCGCAGCATGATAGGAAGTTTGCTTTATTTAACTATGAACCGACTTGATATTGCATTTAGCGTAGGAATTTTTGCTAGATATCAATCTGACCCTAAGGAGTCACATTTAATTACTGTTAAGCGGATTATGCGATATGTCGCTAGTTCAACAAATCTTAGTCTCTGGTATCCACCTGATACTAGTGTGCAATTAGCTGGTTACACGGATGCTGATTGGGCTGGTAACATTGATGATCGAAAATCAACTAGTGGTGGTTGTTTCTATGTAGGGAACTGTTTAGTTTCTTGGCAAAGTAAGAAACAAAGTTCCATATCACTGTCAACTGCTGAGGCTGAATACATAACAACTGGTAATGTATGCACTCAACTTGTGTGGATGAAAAGAATGCTTAGCGATTATGGAATTGCTCAAGATACTATGGTTTTATATTGTGATAATTCCAGTGCAATTAATATCTCCAAAAATCCAATCTAACATTCACGAACCAAGCATATTGACATTAGATATCACTATATTCATGAATTAGTGGAAGACAAGACAATTTCTTCGGAATATATTCCGACCGAGACTCAACTTGCAGACATATTCATAAAATCGCTCGACAAAAGCAGGTTTACTAAATTGAAATTTGATCTTGGTATGTGCAATATGAATTGTAGATTCGTGTATTTCTGTATCATAATGTATATATTTATTATTTTAAATGTTTAAATTTCAAATTTTGTGTAAAATTACACATTTTGGGCTATGCATGACCAGTCGAGTACATACTCGACCAGTCGTGGCACGACCGGTCGAGCATGTACTTGACCAGCCGTGAACCGCATGTTTGGTGCTTTATTTGGGGGGAAAATCACTTTTTCCTCATTTGGGTTGTCTTCTTCAACAAGCTCAACGTCGACCGGTTGAACCCAACTTCGATTCCTCCGTGGTTAGTGCGTTGTTTTTGATTTTCTTGTAGATTCTAGTCATTTGCACTTCCTTTTCATCATTTATGTGATTTATTTCATGTTTTATGTTGGTTTTTGGGGTTTTTTACTCAAAAATATGATCTACTAGAAACCCACTCTACCTTTTTTGCAATCTCTTTATTCCTTGCTTTCTTTATTACAAATGGAAGGTAAAACCAAGAAGAAAGGATCTCGTGGTCCCTCTTCATCTCGGTCGACTCCTATCACAGTGCGCCACCTTCTGTCACCCGAAGATAATCCACATTATGTGTGGGATATTCGGTTGCGCAATGTTATAGTGGAACGGCCTATTAATGTTGCTCATTTGGCTCCGTTTGATATCCTTACTCTCCTTCAGTTTGTAGGATGGGATAACATACTACATTGGGGTGGGCCGGCGTACCGCTCCATTGCGCAGGCTATGTATGCTTGCATTAATGATTTTTCTGTTGAAAATTTGACTTTTACAATTGCAACTAGAGAAGGTCCAATTGATGTGGACCCTTATCTTATCTCTGGATTAATGGATTACCTGTCAATGACGAAAGTATTCCCATTAGTTCTCTAGTGGCAAAACCATCTGAAATTGAGAAGCAAATACTCACTAGAGATTTATGCAATATAGATGCGGAATGGAATACTCTTGGTAATGCGCTTGCCTTCAAGTTTTTGTTACCCAGATACAGAATCCTTCACAGGATTTTCATTTCAAATGTATATCCTCGATCTGGTAATAAAACTGAGCTTACTGCGTTCATGGTTCGTATTCTTCATTCCATCATTTCTGGAACCTCCGTATGTCTTCCTTCTCTAATTTTTCATAGCATCATTCAATTCCGTCTCCATCCTAGACATAGTGACATTCCCTTCGCTATCTTATGATTGTGTTGGCCACCCATAGTTTAGTGGTTATGCCTGTTAGAGAAGCTCTCATTCACCACTTAACCTTCAACAACTCCAATATTAACAAGATGAATTTGAAGTTGGCCCTAGGTCAAGTTAATGTGGGTGTTAGTTGGAGCTGATGCCGCAAATGAAGAGGAGGGTGATTTGCCTCCAGATGACATCAATATGGATGATATTTTTGATGAAATCGAATCCGATTCTGCTGCTGATCCTGATTATCAGCTATCTAACTTTGATGTGCTTTTGCGCTCTCTTGAGGAGAAGGTTGAAAATATGAATGTGTCCTATGACTTGCAATTTAAATATATGCATAAGTATCTGAAGCGCATTAACAAGGGATTTCATCAGATTGATCCTACCATATCTGCTCCTTCATCGGGTTCAAATTAGTATTTGTATATATGGTTTGTAATAACTTTTAAGATCCATGAATTTCTTTTGTTTTATGAGCTTGGACATGCTTGAACATGCTTTCTTATGGTTCTAGTTACTTGGTAATCTTGATCTTATATGTACTTATTTTTCATTACTCTTCTATTTAATTCCTCATTTATCTACTTCCATTCTCATTTATTGGTTCCTTCCTTTGTCATATTGTGATAAAAAGGGGGAGAATTTTATCATGCTCGTGAAATGTGGAAGTGGATAGGTAGCCATTTTTTTATTTGATGGTAAGGGGGAGTAAGTAAGGGGGAGAGTATTAATGCATGGAGTATTGATGTTGATGCGTATTGGCTTAATCTGGTTGTTGTAACCAGTGCATAATTCTTTCTTCTACATATATGGGGCTTGATTCTTTATTGTGGGTGTATTGCTTATCTTATTTTAATGAAGTGTGTTTTGTCACAAATTTGACAAAGGGGAAGATTGTAAGTGCTATGTTTTCTAGCTCCTATGATTATCAAATTTTGTAGTGCCAAAACCTCTTAGAATCTGTGCCTTGTGTAGCTTATCTACATATTCAAGACTGTGCATCTCATGTACACTGAAGAACTTCAAATGTAAGATCAAGAGATATACATGCTCAAGTACAACACCATGTGTTAGTTCACTCTTTTAAGCTTCAATAGTTCATGGCTTCAAAGCTACATCTAAGTCAAGACAATAGTCTTTACTTTGGTACTCAAAGCTCAAGGTGAAATACAACTCAAGTACCTCAAGCTCAAGCTTCAAAATGTCTCAAGTTCAAGCTTCATCATATGTCAAGATATCAAGCTTCGTGAACATTAAAGATCGACTATCAACTGAAGCAAAAGAATGATCCTAGATTGACCATACGTTAGGTCATTTTGAATACCTAATTTAATTGGATCATTTTATAAGTGCATAGATTGTTTTTCGACTAGTCTTAGACTATGTTCGACTAGTCCTAGTACTAGCTCGCTAAGTCTAAAAAATTCCTCGACCAGTCCTAAGTTTGTTACTAATTTTTAGAATTTTTTGTTATTACATCGACCAGTCTTGGAGACTGCTCGACCGGTCGAGTGAACAGTGCTCGAGCAGTCCAATAGGCTCGACTCAAAGTCCAACAACTAAATTGGGTCCCACACGACTAGTCGTGGACAGGACTCGACTAGTCGTGGAGGCCACTCGACCAGTCGTGAAACGGCCTGATCTTATTGCGCCGAGCTGTCCTCTGGGCCAGTCGAAGGAACAATTTCTGCACTTATAAATAGAGCACGATTTTCAGAGTTTTTCATTCGAATTCAAGCAAAATCAAGACACCACTCTGAGAGATAAGTTAGTGATATTCTTAAGCTATTTAGTGCTCATTTTATATTCTCTTTAATTTGCTTTGTTTGCATTTGATTTTGTATTCGACATTCCAATTTATTTTAAGAAGGGATTAAAGTTTTCCTATTTCTTGGAATCAAAATAAAATCAAGCTAGCCCAAAGTGATTTAATCTAAAAATCATTTTAGAACTTAGAACCTTTTCATAAGTGAGTGTGGACATTAAACATCTACATTGATCTTCTACTCCGAATTGGTTCTACCGGGCTCCATCAAAGGAGAATCTCCAGATAAGTATTTTACTGTTTTATAAATCAATTATTCTTTAGGTTTCTCTGAGATTGTGCTAGAAAAATCTCTTTCTTTTGGTTTGTCTGAGGTGATCCAGAACACTCGGAGTTTGGGATTTTTGAATTGTGTAAGCCCACTTGAAAGACACAATTGTGAGGGTTTTAGGTGAACCTTGAAAAACCTATATCATAGTGAACGCTGATATCCACTGTGTGAGGATATTGGGAGTGGAGTAGTTGTGTGGCTATTTTTCTAAACAGTTGGTGTACACACAAGCGAACCACTATAATTTCTGGTCTTGTGGTGATTATTTAATTATGGCATTGTGTGGATGTTGTAATTTCTCTTTATGCATTTGTGGAGAATGTTGTAATTCTTTTTATGCAAGTGTGGGAATGTTGTAATAGCTTAGTTTCTTTCTTTGCTATTTTATTCTTTATTCCTCTGTATCGGTTTGAAATTTTGATACACAAACCATTTTGGAATCAGGTTGTCCTAACATAGGCCATTGGTTTTTGGTGTAAGGTTGTCCTTAGAACAACGTCTGTATCAACCTCTCAATAATCGTACACTTGAGGTTGTTATTTATTTCTGCATTGTGGGATTGTTTAAGTTCTATGTTTATTTATATTTGTTTAAATTCCACTTTTAATTTTTAATTTGGCATAGTCTTATTCACCCCCCTCTAGGACTCTTAGCTCGGCCTTTTCACAATGATCTTGCAGTTGGTTCCGTCTCCGAATGTAACCGAATTGCCATTAATTTGGTTAATGTTTAAGAGTATAGCCTTATCACCTGTGTCTCGAACATCCACTATCCAGGTACCATCTTGAATGGTTACTTGCTTTGAAAGCTGTGTGGATAACAAGACACTTAACCTTTGAAACTTATTTCATTACGGTTCTAAGTTTAGGAGGGTCTCTTACTTTTTGTTGTATTTGGGAGTTATGATTTTTCCTGTTTCTATATACTCCATTCTTACCTGAATTGGATTTTAATAGCTCTTTGAGCAAGTCCACAAATTTATCAGCTATAGGAGGATTTCTATTATTATTCCTTTGATATTTGTGGTAGTTGGCACTATTTTTTATATTAGAGGATTGAAAGGGTTTTATATTTTTGAAGTCATTCTTTTTATAGTTTGACTCTTTTAGAGTTTCTACCTTAAAGTTCGAGGATTCTCTTTTTACAAAAGTAGGAGCAGAATCCTTAGATATTAAAGAGTTATTTTTAATATAACCCAATCTAAACTTGTCACCACATCGCCAAGGGGAGGTTAACAACTTTTCAAGTTTCTAGTCACTTTAGGTATATTTCCAAGTGTCCTTTGAACTCTGAAGGAAACTTCAAGTTTTAATATCTCATTTTCAGATTCAAGTTTTTGCAATTCAGAAAATTTTTAACTCAAATCTAAATTAGTTTTTTCAAAACAATCCAAAAAATGAGATTTTTCTAAAACAACATTTTCAAGTTCTAATTGTAGTTTAGCATAATTTTCTTTTTGAATTTTCAGTTTTGCCGCACTCTTACAACTTTATCTTTATAGGCCACCATAAGCATCTTAAAGATCTTCATTTTCAGAGTTACTTCTTGGTGTTTCATAATTAGACATATCCTGAAAAAGTGATTCTGTCTATAGTCATAAAGGCTTTCAATTCATTTGCATTTTCCTGGTCTGATTCGACAGTTTCTGAATTTGTGTCAGATTTTGATGATTCATCCTAAGTAGCTATCATACCTTTTCTTATAGATTTATCATTTTTAAGACATTTAGAAGCTAGATGCCCATATTCAGAACAGTTGAAACATTGTGTTTTTTGTTTTAGATTTGTAATAGTTTGAATTTCCTTTTCTTTTATCAAACGGTTTTTGAAAATCTGTTCTTTTCTTATTTTTGAAAATTCTATAGAATTTCCTTACCAACATAGCCATATCATTTTCATTTTCTTTAATATCAAAATTTACATTAGAATCATTTGAAATAGATTTAGAAGATTTACGAGCAATGAACTTGATCTTAGGAGCTTTGAAATTCAGCTCATAAGTTTGAAGAGAACCAATTAACTCATCAACCTTCATAGTATCGGTATCCCTCAATTCCTGTATAGTAGTAACTTTCGAATTAAACCTTTTAGGAAGTGATTGCAGTATTTTTTCAGAAACCTTACTTTCAGGGATTCAATCTCTAAGACCCCACATGGAATTCACTGTGTCATTTGGTTTCATATAGAAGTCCATAAAAGATTTATTTTCTTCTGTACGAATTTCCTTAAATTTAGTTATAATGATTTGAATCTTAGATTTTTGACAATGTTAGTTCCCTTCATGTGTCATTTTAAGAATATCGCATACTTGTTTAGTTATATTGCATGAAATGATTCTTTTGAATTCATTTGGTAATAGAACACAAGTTATTGCATTTAAGGCCTTTGCATTAGCACTGCTTTCACTTTTCCAAGCAGTCGTCCAAAAAGTATAGGCAGTTTTTTTTTCATGAACATGGTTACATTCTTAGCTAATACTTCCATCATATGAGGGATCCATTCTGTCACAATGGCTTGCTACACACTTTCATAAATAGATTTAAGGAAGATCCTCATCCTGGCTTTCAAATATGAATAATTTGAGCCATCAAAGGGAGGTTCCTTGATAATGGATAAACTTTCAAAATTTGACATCTTATAGCTTTGGATCCATCTCTAGGAGGTAAATTTAAATTTTAAAAAAAAGAGCAGCCTTACTTTGATACTACTTGAAAAGGCGAGCTATCGATGTCCTAGAGGGGAGGGGGGGAATAGGACTACTAAATAATCAAAATAAAAGCAAAAAATATAAAATCTCAATCGCCCAAGTATTAGAACCTTGATTCCAAATAATTCATAGGACAACCTTATTTCACGAATGTCTTTAAAATCAATCTTTCAAACTAACAGGAGAAGATAAAATAAATACAACATTCACCACAAGAATGAAATAAATAACATTCACCACTAAAATGAATTCACACCAGAGGCACAAGGAGTTATAGTGGTTCGGTGCTTAAACAACCACACCTACTTTACTCCCAAAATTACTACCCTCGTAATTTTGACTTTCATTATAACAAAGTTTTCACAAGCTCACCTTAAAAACCTTATATAGTTCCTTGTGATTTTCACGGGCTATCACAAATAAAAACCCACTTTATGATTTTTTAGGCTATCAAAAATCAATCCACTGAGATTTTCATAGGCTATTTCAAAATAACCTAAAAAGAAATAAAGTAAAACACTTATCTTCAAACGTTGATTTGAAAATGCAGTAGAAGCTTATAGCAAAGATCTTCTTTCTTGTATGTTGATGATACAATATTCGTTCAACAGAAAGAGTATAGGGTTCTAAAGTATTTTAGAAATGAAAAGCCCAAATGTCACTAATTCAATTCTCTTAAATCTCAAGATGAGTATAGGCTACTCTTTAAAATGAGATTGAAATAATCTTGAGAAAAGGGAATTGAATAAGCTTAAAAAGAATTTATAAATACTGCACAATATGCTTACCAAGGACCAGAGGTTTTCTCTTACTTGCAGAAGGTTTAGAGTGTTTTTTTTAATTGTAATTTAGAATGAGAAAAAGACTCTATTTATAGTCAAAGGGTTTGGAAATTTGGCTAGCCTAAGAATAGGTTCAACTGGCCGCATTCCACCAAATTCGTTCCAACGGCTATCGGATTGTGCGAGATAAGATTTATCCAAAATTCAGCTGGCCTGAGGTGAAATTCAGCCAGCTGAATTCTCATGAATTTTAAAAGTTTGCATTGCTAGAATTTGACCCGAACTTCACTCGGGCTAACCGAATTTCAAGTTTAGGCTAGTTAAACCAAAAGTTAGGTTAGCTGAGGAAGTTAGGCTGACTGAACCAGAAGTTAGGCTGGCCGAACTCTAGAGCAAAATATACTATAGATAACCCAAAATGAATGAATTTTTAAAAGTACATAACCTAAGGTCTTTCTAGGGTTATATCACCTATTGGTTAGCAAATACAAATATTAACTAGTCTTGAAACCAAGCAACGTCTTCTTGAGATGATAAGTCGATCTTGAGTTAATCTTCAAACATGTAGAGTAGTTATGACTAACCGTACTTGTGATCTGACTGGTATCACTTTTAGCTCATGAAATTTGACAACCTTATGTGTGCTAAACATATAAGCACTTGGTCGATGCTCAAAATATCTTGATTAAAAAAATAATAATAAGAGATTAAAATTGACAATGGAGGATCACTAAAGTAGAGAGATGGAAGCTAGGGTTTTCTCAAATTAGGTTTTTGTTAAACTCAAATTAGGTTCTCTCTTATAAAGATTATTTATAGTAAAACATAACACCTACGTGGCAGACACCTGACGTTAAGGTGGCGGCCAACATTGCAAAAGACTGTTGTGTAAATAGTCACAACACCATTGCATAACGTGCTTCTTAAAACCAAAATAATTAGTCAATAGAGAAAAATAAAACTGAAAAAAAAAATTCATGTATACAAGCCCAAACTCGACCTGGCCCAGCATGCATGAACGACACAGTGCGACGAACGCATGCATGCATGTGGTCCTTGATATAGCATACTTAGGAGCTCAACAAAAGCTATCCACATGCATCTATATATAAAAGTGAAAAAAAATCATATTCTCTATCTGATATGGGACTATTCCCAAGAGCAATATCAAGAGGCTCTAAGGTGACTCTCTCTCTCTCTCTCTCTCTCTCTCTCTCTCTCTCTCTCAGTTTTAAAAAACAACCTGAATTATTTTTTTCAGGCTTAAGCCTAAGTCCAGCCCGAGCTCGAGCCTGATCTCAAGTGTTCCTTCATTAGCACGATTCTCCCCCAAACTCACCCAACCAAAACCAAAACTCTCAACTACTATGAAATTTACAGAAAGAATATAAAAATAAAAAATAGTTGTGATCTAAAATGTAAAGGATCTGCTTCATTTGTAGAATTTGAGAACGGCACTGCAGAAAGTATAAATGATGGCTCGCTAATAGAACAGAACGTAACAGAGCCGCGTCACCATCTTCATGTCCATGACGCTTGCCTCATTGCCCCACCTAGAGTAGATTCCGACTGTGATGGGAGGCTTGGGTCCTTGTTGGAGAGAGAGAGTGAGGTTATGGTTGCTTGATGGAGAAAGAGACTTGTTGGGGAAAAAATATAACAAGTCCTTGAGTCGGCTACAGGACCGGAAGAATAGTGAAGCAATGGCTCGGACTCGTTGGATGTCGAGTCTGAATAAAGCCCAAAGTCCATAAGAACGCTGGATGGAGAGACGTAGCTTGGACCGTGAGGTCCCTGACCAAGCCGTAGCCTGAGCGTCTAGAGCCATAAAGTGAAAACCTCTAAGGGAGGAAGTGCAGCTTGAGGTCCAATCAAAGCCTTACAGATGAAAGCTTAAACCGACAGAGTAAGATCAGTCAGTCCTGGAGCCGCCCAAACTTTAGTCTGACTCAAGGATTGAGTGGGTCAATAGAGTAGGCAGAGAATCAGCCGTAGACTTTGTCTCAACACGACAATGTCGAAAAGATAAGCATCGGCCGAGCTATATTGCTTCATATCTAGAAGTTACCTAGTAAAACTCTAAATTCTGCCTGAGATTTTTAGAAGAGATAAGATAATAATCTCCGAGAATCTAGAGGAAACAGGGATTACGGATCCTCAAAGATTAAAATCTACCCTTACGGGATTTACTATAAGGAATACGAAAGCCCTACGGGGTATGACGCCATTATAAATACAGAGATCCTCATAGTAAAAGGTATGAAAAAACTCTCGCCCTAAAAACCTTTCAAAAGAGACCCAAATTTTGACTTTAGTATTCGGAGGGTCCCCTGGCAAGACCAGGGTCACCTTTTCCTTCTTACATGTGCAGATTCCAGGGTCATAGAAGAGGCGAGCCAAAAACAGCAACAATAGTTTGGCACCGTCTATGGGAAACAATATGAAAGGTCATTTTCCAAGCTCTATCGAAAAGCCTCAGATAGATCTCCAATGGCAAGAACTAGGAGAACTATTCAAAACAAGCCTAATGAGGTCGCGGTTACTGGACCGCCGGCAACAGAAGGCCCGCCAGGCACGAACGGAACCCAAGGGGCTCAAAACTGTCCGATAATCAACAAGGTTCTACGGCCCGGCTGGCAACCTTTGTTTCGACCAGACATACTCAACGGAATCAAGGAAATGGGTGGTTAGATAAGGAGGTCTAAGAACTTAGGACCAACATGAACTACATGAAACAAATGCTGGAGCAGATTAATCGTCAGCAAGTTCCGCCTCAACATGAAGGTGATCGGACGAATGCCCTCTAACAATTCACCGATCCTAAGCTTGTTGCCCCACGATCTGTCCCTCAACAATGTCAGCACCAAGGTCCGGCCGAGCCTGCACCCGTTCATTCCGTGATCGCCCTGCTGCCTACAATTGATCTTCGACATGAAATAGATCGGAGAAGGCGTAGTGGGCCTTTGGTTGAGGGTACGGCAGATAGAGATGAACCATGGGAAGATGACCTTCAAGATTTTCAGAGGGAAGTGTAGGATGAGATCACCGATATGAAGCAAAATCGCTACGTTAATCTAACAGGACCCGAGGCAAAGGCGTCCCCGCTCACAGAGGAAATTATGAAAGCTCAGTTATTGGAGGGATTCCGCCTTCCGCAAATCTCATCCTTTATTGGCAAAACTGATCCAACCGAGCACGTTGAGTCCTTCAGGGCGTACATGGAACTGCATGACGCCTCAGACGTTGTGATGTGTCAAGCCTTTTCTCTCACCCTGGCCGATGTAGCTCGGCTTTGGTTCAAACAGTTGAAACCAAAGTCGATTAGCTCATTCACAGAAACTCAGTGACGTTTTCCTTGCCAATTTCATTGGTGGGAAGAAAAAATTGAAATCATCTGCGCACCTGAACAATATAATCTAGAAAGAGGGAGAGTTACTCAAGGATTATGTCAAGCACTTAAATTTTGAGTTGCTCCAGGTTAGGAAGCACTCAGACGAGACAACTCTCAATTTAATTATGCAAGGTGTCCAAGACAAGCCATTTCTTGCATCTCTTGACAAGAACCCACCCGCTACTCTGGACAAATTCATGGCTCGGTCAGACAAGTATGCAGATGCCAAGGAAACTCGAATCCTGCGCGAGGCTGCCCAAAATGTGAAAACCCTAGCCAAAGAGCCAGCTAAAAAAGAAGTTGACTCAGCTAGTGGTAAAAAGCAAAAAGATGATCAGTCTCGCTATGAACGTAGGTTGGGAAAATGGCCTGATCATAAATTTTTGACATACACTTCGCTCAATAAGCCACAAGAGCAAGTACTAATGGAGATTAAAGGAGAAGGATTTGTCAACTGGCCAGACAGACTTCGGAGTAACCCAAATCGACAGAATAAAGGCAAATACTGCCATTTCCATCGTAATCATGGACATAACACCAGTGACTGTTATAATCTGAAGTAGGAGATTGAGAGGCTCATCTGAGAGGGCCATCTCGGCGAGCATGTCGATCTTAGAGCCAGAACCACGGAAGAATGCCCAAATAATAATCAGCCCACCAAAGATATCCAGACTATTATCAGTGGCCATTTGGGTGGAGGCGATTCAAGTAATGCTTGGAAAAAACATGAGAGAAGTATTGACCGGCCTGAGTTCGAAATCATAGTTCTAGCTTGGCCTTCAAAGGAAAGAAAGTTTGAAAAGTACACTGTAGCATTCACTAAGGAAGATGCAAAGGGAATTCATCACCCGCATGACGATGCTTTAGTCGTCACTGTTACTATCGCAAATCGTCGAGTCTTCAGAGTCCTTATCGACACAAGTTCATCTGCGGACATACTGTTTACGCAAGCATTCAACAAGATGAGTGTTTAACGATCGGCTCTGAGACCCGTAAGGACTCTGTTGGTTGGATTCTCTGGCGGACAGATTCTTCCTGAGGGAGCAATTAGCCTCCTGCTCACTGCCAGGGAGGCGCCAAGTCAAGCCACCGTTATGATCGACTTTTTAGTAGTTGATCAGTCTTTAGTTTATAACGCTATTCTCGGTCGACCCTCCCTCTGTCTCCTCCAAGCCATCATCTCAACTTATCATCTGTCCATGAAGTTCCCGATTGAGAATGGCACTGGGGTGGTAAGAGGAGACCAGCATGACGCTCGATGATGTATGCTACTGCCCTGCGAGCACCTACGGAGGTCACGATGATTGAAACCCTGGATCCACGCGACAAATCTTTCGGATGCAGGCAGCCCGTGAAAGAGCTCATCCAAGTGCCTTCGGATGAGTCGGACCTTTCAAAGACTGTCCAAATTGGATCGTCTCTGATTACGTCATTAAAAGAGAAGTTGATAGCCCTGCTACACCAATACACCGATGTCTTCGCATGGACCCATGAAGACATGTCGGGTATTGACCCTTCAGTCATGACTCATCGACTTAATATCAACCCGACTTACAAGCTGATTTGTCAGAAACGGCGTGGTCTCGGCCCTGAGAGATATGCTATAATCGAGGAAGATGTTGGAAAACTCCTCAGAGCCAACTTCATTGAAGAAGTATACTACCCTGAATGGGTAGCCAACATTGTGTTGGTCAAAAATGCTAATGGGAAGTGGCGAGTCTGTATAAAATATATTGACTTAAATAAAGCCTGCCCTAAAGACAGTTTTCCCCTTCCTCAAATTGATCAGTTGGTTGATAGCATTGCGGGGCACGAATTACTCAGTATCATGGACGCTTATTCAGGGTATAACCAAATTGTAATGCATCAATCTGATAAATCAAAAACCACCTTTGTCACTGACAAAGGTCTTTATTATCACTGAGTAATGCCATTTGGGTTGAAAAACACTGGAGCAACTTATCAAAGATTGGTCAACAAAATATTCGCTCGACTCATAGGACGAACAGCGGAAGTCTATATTGACGACATTCTCGTCAAAAGCATTAAAGTGACCGACTATGTAACCGATCTGAAGGAAATGTTCCTCATCTTGCGAAGGTATAAGATGAAGCTTAATCCGAGCAAATGCACATTCGGCGTAAGGTCAGGCAAATTCCTCAGATTCTTACTCAATCAAAGGGGAATCAAAGCTAATCCAGAAAAGATTAAAGCTCTGCTAGACATGGAGTCCCCTAAGACGATCAAGGAAGTTCAACGACTGACTGGAAGAGTAGCGGCCTTAAATCACTTCGTGTCCCAAGCTACTGATAGGTGTCTCCCCTTCTTCAAACAGTTGAAGAATCGACAAATTGTCAATTGGACAGAAGAGTGCGAAAGTGTCTTCCAGCATATCAAGGAATATTTGGGATAGCCACCGTTGCTTTCTAAACCTGAGCTAGGTGAGCCATTACTGATTTATCTAGCAGTATCTGATGTGGCCGTAAGCTCGACCCTGATCCGAGAGCATGAAGGCAAATAACTTCTCATCTACTACATCAACAACTCTTGTCCCAGCGGAGACAAGATATCTGACCTTGGAAAAAGTGGCCCTAGCACTGGTTATATCGTCTCAACGCTTACGGCCATATTTCCAAGCTCATTCAATCACCGTCATGACTGATCAGCCTTTACGTCAAATACTACAGAGACCAGAGTCTTTCGGGTGACTTACAAAATGGGCAATCGAGCTTAGTGAGTTCGACATTCATTACAAATCCTGAAGCATAATTAAGGGATAAGCCGTGGCAGACTTTATAGTCGAAGTCATAGTGCAACCTAGAATCGATACTGCTAACTCAGCAGAGTCATCCTATTGCGCCCCTCCCGACCCTCCCTTTTGGTCTCTTTACATTGACAGCTCATCCAACTCTAAGGCAAGCGGGGCAGGGTGTGAGACCCGACCTGAATTCGCATGTGTGCATGTGTGTGTGTGAGTATACATCTCGTTCATCTTGGTCTCACGGTCCTACCGGTCAAATCTCGGATAGTGTTGCGGTCATCCTTAAGTCCGGTCATATAGACCTGACTCAGATCGAGCCGAAACCTGTGCCATCTTGTCCGCTTCGTCGTTGCGATTTCGACGCCGCGTCTTGTGCATCCATCTGATGTATAGATCATAAGTTGTGTGCATCTCATTTCTAGCCCTTGATCATGATCATGTGGCCCACTTGGGAGTAGTGCATGTGGCCCCACTCCCTTTTTGCACAAGTTCCAACACACACCACACACACACTACCTAAACCCCATCTTCTTCACCACCCACTACCCACACACTACCCATCCCTACTCCAAGCCTATGAGTCTATGAGCATTGTTTATATCACCCTAGCATTATGATGGATTTGCTTATCCTAGGAGAGAGAACTCATGATGACTCTCTCTCTCTCTCTCTCTCTCTCTCTCTCTCTCTTTTCTAGCAATTTCTCTCCTCTCCCTCTCATTCTCTTATTCCCTCCCTCCATTGCCAAAAACATCCCTAAGCTTCCTCCATTTTTTAGCTCCTTTCTTCCTTAATCCCCCACCATCTAATCCTTGAAACCCCATCTCCACCATTGATCCTTTTCCCTTGCAGCTAGAGAATCTTAGTGTGAAAGTTTGGTGATCATCCTTGGAGGTGGGTGCTCTTCTTAGCTTCTTCTCCCTTTTTTCTTTTTTTTTCTTTTTCTTGCATGCATGGAAGCATGTAGGACCCACCAATCCATGGTGGAGGTCCTACATGGCTCCTAGGATGAAGGCCATGGGCCTAGATCTTACTCTTTTCTTCCATGATGGGTCATTCTCTATGGACCCACCATGATGTACTTCATCTTCATTCTATAATATCCTAGGCCATTTAGGCCTTTGCATGCATAGTGGGGAAAAGTGTCCCCACCCTCTAGCAACTTTTCTTGATGTATAGTAGCTTGCATGTAACATATGTACATGGTGGATGGCATGGATTGTAGTGTGGAAGGTCCATTAGTGGCGGGACCTTCCACCAATGGCCGGATCACTCTCCTTCTCTCTCCCGTTCTCTTGTTTTTCTTCTATTTATTTCTGATGATGTGTGGCCCACTAAGAAGGTTAGCATCTCAGATCCATTAGGGAGATGGGACGTCCAAGCCCACCTTGTTGGACGTCCAGGCCCACCATGCATGCATGGGTTGGGTGGCCTCCAAACTTGATTTTACATAGAGATTTTAATGCACTAATGGATCTAGAATTTTTCCAACCCATCAAGGTGGACCCCACTTAATGATTCAGGGCAATAAGCCCTTGGATTAATTTATATGGGTTGAAATATGGACAACATGTGTTGCTGTCCAGATTTTAGGCCCAGTTTGAGCATGGCTTTTGAGTTAATGTTTGGATCTGTTATCATACCCTTTTCTCCTAAAATTTTTTAGGGATTTTATAGTGCATGGACCCCACTTTAATGTGGAATAGGTCCCACACCATTTCTCCTATGATTGAGACCCATGGGATAGGCCAAAGTGGGCTAACTGTCCATAAATTTCTGGACAGTTCAACAACACTGCAAGTTGGGATTGAGCATTTTTACCTGAGTTCTGGAATAAGTGGGCACCCCAGTGGACCCTAATTGCTGTCCATTAGTAGGACCACCCTTCCCACCAACTTTTCAGGGGTTTGGACAAGTTTAGTCCCACCCCATGTGGTCCCAAACATAGGGACAGTTATAATTCCAGCAACATTTCACCCAGGACAGACTGTAATTTCGAATTTAATTAAAATACTTTTGGGTATCCAAAAATTATAAAAATTTATAAAGATGTGGCCCACCCTTACCCAACTACCAATTTTTGGGGCCAAAGGACCCCTATGCAAACCGTGACAAGGGCTGGACTGGCCTACCACGTTGGGATGTCCAGGACAACCATATTTTCTGGACAGACTATTTTCTTTCAATAAATTAAAATACTTCTAAGAATCCAAAAATAATAAAATTTTGTGGAGGTGTGGCCCACCCATGGAAGACAAATATACAAAATTTTGATGCTAAAAGGCCCCTGTATTGTCCATGATACACCCTGGAGTGGCCCGCCAGGTTGGGACACGTAGGCTGGGGTGTCCAGCCTTGGCTGGCCGTTCAGGCCACCTTGTGGGCCCACCTTGATGTAATTTATATCCCACCATTCATCCATGTGGGGTCCATAGGGGACTAGATCATCCTCCCCTTCAGTATCTTCCTATTGGAGCCCATTGGATGAGTTTCTGGGCCAAATATCCAGGCCTATAGAGCTGCTTACACATGGGACACCCGGCCCATTGGGCTGCTGTTAGACGTCCAGTCCAGTAGCATGGCCCATCTGATTTATTAGATAAATCCACTCCCTTCATCTAGTGGACCCCCCCTGTGACATGTATGGGCCACCAAGAACTAAAATAAACATATAGTTTAATTAATTTTTGAATTTCCAGCAATGTCAGATTGTGGGAGGGCTGTAATTTTAACAATAGGCCCATGGTTGTTGCCCATAAATAGATGTTTTGGGGCAGCATAGTCCACCAAATTTGGGCATATTATTACACATATCTTACCTTATTTTTAGTTATATTTTGGGCTTAATTAGTGCATATTTAAGGCCCATTCCAATTAGGTTTTATTGGACTAGTCTTCTAGTTATTTGTTGGTTTTTCCTAGGCCCATTAGACCTTTGGGGCCTATATTATCATGCCATTATGATGGGTTTTATGGGCCAAATACTCAAGTAGTTGGGCCCTTACTTGCCCATTTAAAATGAATCCATACATGGGCCAAGATGTGAGGCCCAACTTACTTGTTTTAAATGTAAGGATTACCCATATGATTGAAATAATGGGCTGCCCATTAGGCCCACCACAATAAGTGGATTCATGACCCTTATGGTTGGGCTCAAACCTTGTTTAAGGGCCCACCATGTTGCCTATGTATTGGGCTTAGTGTATGGCCCACCGGGCCATGGATTATTTGGGCCTTGAACCTTACTTTATATGTGTATAGTTAGTAGGCTATCTTTTGGCTCCTAGTTGAGGTTGGATGTTCTCCTTGGTAGCCCTAAGGTAGGCCCATAGGGCCCTTATGGGTGGTTGAAGGCCCACCTTGGACCTTGTTAGGACCGTTTCCTCCTAGAGGCTTTATGACTCTCTTAGCTTGTGGGCCACCCCAAAGTATTGAGCCCCTACTAGAGGACTTCTCATTTCCTTAAAGTACCTGTCTATGGATCTAAACCTTGTTCCTCCTTGGGAAGGAGGAATATATTCTACAGGTAACATACTTACATCATTGTGACCCATATGCATCATCTGTATGAATTGATTGCATTGTGTGGTGGTCATAGAGGGATGGAGTTTCTCCCCTTGTGCACATTTAATGCCTAAAGCTTGTGCATGATCTATATGTATGACTCATGCATTAACATCACATTTCATGATGATACCACCCTTACTTCACCAGGGCCTTACCTCCACAGGGATGTTCGTGGATGACCGTATGTGTGGACACCGAAAATATTACTTGAGCATACCGGATGCATAGGATGCCCATGGGTGAAATTCTCAAAACTTCTATGGTATCAAGGAGCTGCTCCAATGCCGTGACTGGTTGGAATATATGAGCTCACGAGGGCCTTATATCGTTAGGCCGCGACTCCCACTATCGTGTAGTCGGTTGGATAGGGGTGTGTCTTTACTCGCCTAATGTAAGAAGCCATTGCTAGGCTAAGTCTGACCAGCTCATAAATGGGTCCGCCACCGTCAGGCCTTGCTGGTGATTGGCTGTCCACAGGCAGGTAGTGAGGCCTCTTACGCTCATTTGACTGTGTGGGGTCTGTAGAGCGATAGTCATTCCGCAGTGTAATGAACCCCAGTGATTTCCTTATAATTGAAAATGTACTTGATATGTGGATTGGTTATGAGCACTGGCATTATTTCGCATCGCATATCATCGGCTGTATAAGCTCCTTCATGCATTGCCTTAGTAAGGCGCCCAGTACTCATTACATCTTATTCATGATAAGCCTTAGTAAGGCTAGTGATATTGTCATAGAGCATGTTTCCCTTCCTTTACCTCCTATTATTATTCTGTACACCATTGTCACACACTGTCACCACCCTCTAAGCTTCTATAAGCTTATGCACGATTGATGCATGTAGGAGATCCTAGGCGGGCGTCGTAGTGGCAGAGCCTGGAGTAGAGTTGAGTTTGAGGACCCCAGTGTTGCAGACTTTCCTTTCCTTCTTCTGTTATCTTATGTATGTCCTTTTGGACCATATGAAAGCTTGTAAAAAGTTCAAATTCTTAGTGGATTTTATGATATGTGTGTAACGCCCTGAAAATCGAGGGTCTCCCGAGTTCTAACGCATCACTGATGCAACATAGATAATGATGTTTAAATGTTATCCATATTAGTGCATTAAACATGAGTGGGATTACACTAAAACAACATATCATACTCCAGAGTTAATGTAATTAAGCAAGCGAAAGACTGAGATAGGTATATAAAGTATATATACGGGTTTCATAACTTTCAGAGTATGATCATGTAGCCGGGATGAATATATACATATTTTGTTTCAAAATATCCAAAATAGCAAAATGTAAATGTTCAACTAATCCAATATCCCTGTAATCCCAGCGAAGCAACTATAGGTTTACACAGACCTGCCTGAGAGCTATACGTAGGAGAACTCCTCTTCCTCGTCAATGAAATCTGGCTCCGTCATGAAAGCGTCGTCGTAACCTACATCTAAATCAGAGTCTAGTTGGTGTTTTAAAACACCGTCCTAGAGTGGGAGTGAGTGATCAATTCAGTGGTACTATAAAGCAAATGTTAATATATTATCAATTCAGTCAAGCAGTAATGATAAAGTAGTACAACAAACATAATCTAATTATTCTTGTTAATGTAGGGATGGTATGTTGTAATGATGCATGCTCTCGCCTAAACTCCCTCAGTGACTTCATCTAACGATCGCGCATGGCAAACTCCCTAAAAGTGCGCTTCCTTGCCAAAGCACATGCAATGCGGTGAATGGTCGTGTTAGCCAAGTAATTTATTAGGCTTATTCATATAGCAAATTCAGGAAGCTAAGGTACCTCCCTTTTTATCATTTACCCAAGCAAGGATCCATCTAGGGTCGTCAATCCTAGTTAATCACATACGATAGGCAAGTTGTAGGGCATCACCCCTGATGAAAACAGTGAATAGGCAAGTTCAAGTGTTTACACTCGAGGTCGCTATGGGGAGGATCGTCACCTCAATGTAGGCCTAATTTATACTCAAGGTCACTACAGGAGGCTCATCACCTGAACGTAGTCTGACAGCTCGAATACCATGTCCCATACACTACCATATTCAGCTCACGAGTTTGGGTTGCTCACTAGTCACTACGGGGAGGCTCGTCACCCCAGCGTAAGCCGACATCTCAACTAAGGTGTCCCATATACTACCATGCCTGGATCATGAGTCTTAGGAGATCTTGGTACCATGGTTAAACGGGCTTTACATTAGTAAGTGGTACCTTAGATTCAAGCAGTAGTGTCCATACATGGTAAACACACAATAGGCTAATCAGGTTATTGACAAGTGCGATGGTACGAGCGCACATTGAATTGATCGACATAAAGCGCGTGAGCCTCCGTGTGGCCTAACCACTATCAACAATCACCGTACAGCTCGAATTCATCGAACGTATCTAAAGTGGCGAAACTAGTTCGGCCACTCAATCGGGAACCGTTACCGATTGGCTGGATTGCGTAGCAGTCCCAATCATACTCAAATGCAAGAGGTAATCATATATGTTAATCATAACAGCATTTAATGAACAATTCAAGCATAATTCCCATTTGAGCATTTTATCAAACACGTTGGATAAGTTATTATACATATGCATTTCATCCATAAATCACATAGGAGAAATTTACCTTATATGAAGGAAACTACAAATATGGATAAGGTAGTTGAGACTCCCATCTCAACACCCTTGTTGGAAGCAATTTATCAAACAATTTCTCATTCAGACATTTTATCAAACACTTAGACTACATAATACTATATACATAAACTAAATTAGTTATAACATATATTATGGCAGGTCCTTTCACAAAGAGTTGTCATACATATAACAGACATGTATTCTAGATTAATAGTCATAGCAAGCATAAATCATAATTTAACCTTCATTCAAACATTTCAACAAACATATGAAATGCATTTTATATTCACATAGTTCACACACATGTATAGTTTATCGAATACATCGTAACTAAAATCATATGGAAGTAATTAAGTCAGACATAAATCATTGCTGACATTAAAAGCCTTGAAAACCATAATCTAAACATTTATAGTCCGCACCTTCCGTCGGATTCCTCGTTTCGAACTCGAATCGAATCCTACGTCCCTGTATACAGAACAATGATACCTAAACATCGAAATAGGTTAGCTATTTCACTGATTCCTCTATTTGGATACCTAAAACAATATTAGGGTTAGGATTTCTTACCCAAATTGAAGTTAGAATCAATGGTACAACGATGGTGGGGTGGCGATTCGGTACGTGGTGTAGTGGGAGTGAATCCCAGCAACGATCTACTGATCTCTTTCTCTGCTCCTCACTCTTTTTTCCTCTTTTCTCTCTTCACTCTTTTTTTCTCATTTCTTTCTTCTCTCTCCTAGGGTTAGAAAAATTTGTATGGAATGAGAGAGGGGTGGTTTAAGGTCTTTAAATAGGCCCAAAAGTGATGTTAATGGCCCCAGGGCTATGATATACTTAGGTTATAGCCAAAGGGTGCCTGTTTTTGACAAACAGGGCCCTCAAGAAGGTCCATTTCTCACCTAAGTCATGGAGCAAGCTCTCTAACAATGGATCTACACCAGGATTGTGTTTATGGTACGATCTGACAAACTGATTGGCTGTGAAGGACCTGCATCAGATCAACGGTCGTCATTACTCGATCAGGGCCACAAGTACACCAATAGGTGTAGAAAATTTTTCCTAATCCATGGGTGTAGTTGGGTCAGAAACTGATGGTCTGAAGTCCTCAATTTTACCCGCAAGTGAATGGTCCAATTCACTTAAGTTTGAGTTCATTTTTTAAAGATATTTGCATTTCTCACACACTTCGCTCCAAGCTCAAGTTATGCATTTTTTGATACAATTTGGGCTCGATTCCCATGATGGTTGTCAAGCCCAATAAGGTGGTTATAACCTTATAATTTTGCGGTAATCGGACTTTCGACGCACAGTCCAGGTCTGCTACGGAGTTTCAATGTGCTCCTTAAAGCAACTGAGTTTTGGGATTTCTCTGAGGTTTTTAAGTAATGTTGAGCCAGCGATTTTAATGGTTTTGGGTCTTATAGTTCGTATAGATAGTGGTTCAAGCAAATCCACCAATTAATTTAGTGTAGTACTTAATTAATTTTCGTCTAATTTTCACAGTATACAGTTTTTAAGGATTTCTACCTTAGGTGGTACTTGGGTCTTTGTATGAATTTTTTCGAGACGTTACAATGTACCTTGTTATTCTCAGATATACTTGCTATGATCTTAGGTATGATCGTATTGAAAATGATTATATCATTATAGAAATCCTCCTTGTAGGATCCCAGGATCGGAACCTGCCTCAGGAGTCAAGAATGGGGTACTACGGAGGCTGTTGCGGCAAGAACCAGCCATCGAGTTCCTTGTGAGTCTGGTTACCAAGTCTAGGGCGTGACACAGGGGTAGTCCTGAAAACTCCTGATAGCACAGCCATTCAGTATGCCTTGAGACTTGGATTCCAAGATTCTAACAATATAGCTGAATATGAGGCTCTCCTCTTGGGACTCCGGCTAGCGGCCAGCTTAGGGGCCACTCATCTGAACGTATATAGCGACTCTCAACTAGTCGTCAACAAAATAGCCAACATATATCAAGCCAAGAAAGAAAGACTGAAAGCTTATCTTACAAAGGGCAGAGAGATGATCGTCGGGTTCCTTTAATGTTCAGTTACCCGGATTCTAAGGGCCGAGAATGCTAAAGCCGATCTACTAGCAAAGCTTTCCTCAACTGATGAAGATGATATCCCCAAATCCATTCCTATCGAATTTGTGGCCGAGCCAAGCGTTGGTGGAACCGAGTCTTCCACATTGCTCCCCATCGATTCTGAATCATCTTGGGTCGACCCAATCGTCAAATACTTGGAAACTGGAGAACTCCCTGAAGATCGAACCGAGGCCCAACGACTGAAGGTTCGTGCGGCCCACTAAACTATGCTTGGTGACGTTCTATATAAGAAAGGATATTACGCGCCCCTCCTGCGATGACTGAAACTGAGTGAAGCTAATTATATTCTGCGTAAAATTTATGAAGGCATTTGTGGTAATCACTCGAGCAGTCGATCCCTGGCTCACAAAGTCATTCGGCAGGGATATTATTGGCCGACCATTCAGCGAGACACTAAGAAACTGTAAGTGCTATAGTTTCTATCCCTGTTTGTTGTCAAATTTGTGGTGCCAAAATCACTATTATACTCTGTTATATATAACTTGCATAAGTGAAGCTCTCTCAAGGATCAACATTCATGAATAAGCTAAGCTCACAACAAGCACTGCTCACAAGACAAGACTCAAGATCTTGAATACAAGCACTGCTCACAAAACAAGACTCAAGCTGAAAAGAGTGTACAAGGCAAGACTCAAGCTGAAATCAAGACTCAAGCTGAAACTCAAGCTGATCTCAAGACTCAAGTTGAAACTCAAGCTGAACTCAAGACTCAAGCTGAAACTCAAGCCACTTTCAAGATTGAGCTACTTCAAGGTTTAATCTACATCAAGACTTCAAGGCTCATTCTTCATGGTCTCTTGTTTCAATGTCCATACTTCATGATTAAGGTTTGTTTGACCATAGGATGACCTTAGAAGTAGGTCATTTCGGATACATAAGTCGAATGTTTATTTTACATGTGATTGGTCTGTTCTTCGACTAGTCCTAGGCCTTCTTCGACTAGTCCTAGACTTGCTTCGACCAGTCTAAGAAATTCCTCGACCAGTCGTAAGTTTGTTACAAATTCCGGATAAAATCTGTTAGCCTTCGACTAGTCCTGGAATCTGTTCGACCAGTCGTAGGAACAGTGTTGACTGATCTTTGACCAGTCGTACATTCTTCGACTCGAAGTCCAGCGAAGATATTCAGGTCCTACGACCAGTCGAAGGAAACCTACGACCAGTCGTAGGTGACCTACGACCAGTCGTAGAACGGTCAAAGCAAATCCCGCCGGATTTTTCAAATATCTGTTAGAGCTTCGACTAGTCGAAGAGCACTCTAGACCAGTCGAAGACCCGATCTTCTCACTTATAAATAGTGCACGAATCTCAAAAGAAATCATCGATTTAATTAAAGTATTCACGCCAATCTTCGTCGAACTTCTGAGAGATAATTCTATGCTCCATCTAAGCTAAGTGTGCTTATTTAATATTCTCTTTCCTTAGCTTTATTTTAATTGATTTTGTTTCTTATATTCCAATCTGATTTGATAAAGAGGAATTATTATTCCCTTTCTTTGGAATCAAAATCAATTAAGGCAAGCCCTGTTTGGTTTAATTTAAAATCAATTAGAACTAGAACCATTGTAATCGAGTACTGGACATTGAACTTGGACATTCAATCATCTACTTTGATTTGGTTCTACCGGGCTGCTACAACGAAGGAGATTTTCAGGTATTTTACATATTGTAAATTCCTTTCTATTATTTTGGTTTCTTTCAAGATTTGCCAGAAAAATCTTGTTATTTTGGTTATCTGAGGAGAGCCAGGAAAACTCAAAAGTGGGGTTTTTTTAATTGTGTAAGCCCACATACAAAGACACAATTGTAAGGGTTTTGGGTGAACCTAGGAAAACCTAATTTTAGTGAACGCTAATATCCCCTGTGTGAGGATATTAGGAGTGGAGTAGCTTTTTGTGTGGCTGTTGTATAACAGTTGGTGAACACACAGGCGAACCACTATAATCCCTTGAGTTGTGGTTAATTGATTTATTCTTTTAATCTTTTATTTAATTTTTGTGGGATGTATGTATGGTGGTGAATGTTGTAATTATTTCAAGCTTTGTGAGAATGTTGTAATAGCTTAGAATTTACTTTCTGCTATTCCTTTATAAGCTTGATTTTCAATTTCATTTGAAAGTTGTTCCAACAAAGTTTGCCCTGCCATTTTTATGGTGTATGGCTGTCCCTAGAACAATACATTTTTAATTACAAGTTATTTCATTTCAGTTTGTATTTAATTCTGTATTCCTCTTCGATTTGAGACTTGATACAAAGACCTTTCTAGAAATAAGGTTGTCCTACCATAAACTCTGTTTTTGGTGTAAGGTTGTCCTTAGAATAACGTTTGTATCAACCTCTCAAGATCTGAATTTTGAGGTTGTTTTTCTTTCCTGCATTGTTATTTAATTTGGCTATCATTTTCTTTATTATTCCGCTGTTATAAGTTTTTATTGGGCATTGTCCTATTCACCCCCCCCTCTAGGACATATAGCTTGGCCTTTTCAAGTGGTATCAGAGCCTAATAGCTCGTTTTTTTTTTTGATTTAATTCCTGAGCTAACGATTTAAGTTATTTAAGATGTCAAATTTTGATAGCCTTTCAGTCACTAGGCCTCCACCCTTTGATGGCTCCAACTATGCTTATTGGAAAGCCAGAATGAGGATCTTCCTCAAATCAATGGATGAAAATGTGTGGCAAGCCACAGTGACTGAATGGAATCCTCCTATCATGGAAGTTACTGGCGTTGATGGTTCAAAATCTATGAAAACCACACCATATTACCAATGGACCACCCTTCAGAAAAGTGAGAGTAGTGCAAATGCTAAAGCACTAAATGCAATTACTTGCGCACTATCACCGGATGAGTTCAAAAGAATCATCTCTTGTGATACTGCAAAGCAAGCTTGGGATGTATTAGAAATGACACACAAGGGTACTACAATTGTCAAAAAATCTAAAGTCCAACTCCTCATAACCAGATTTGAAGAAATTCATATGGAGGAAAATGAAATGTTTATGGACTTCTACACTAGATTGAATGACATTGTAAACTCAATGTGGGGTCTTGGCGATAAAATCCCAGAAAGTAAAGTGTGTGCAAAAATACTACGCTCACTTCCTGAACGGTTCAATTCTAAAGTAACCGCAATCCAGGAACTTCGTGATACGGATAATATGAGGGTTGAAGAACTAGTTGGTTCTCTACAAACCTACGAGTTAAACTTTAAAGCTCCTAAAGGTAAATCTATCGCGCTAAAATCTTCTAAATGTAATTCAGAAGAAAATTCTGATTCAGAAGATGATATGGCTCTTTTAGCTAAAAAATTTTACAAAATTTTCAAAAGTAAGAAAAGAGTTGATTTTCAAAAATCAAATGATAAAAAGAAGTTTAGACCCAAATCTAGAAAATCTTTGAAAGATAGTCAATGTTACAACTGTCAAGAATATGGGCACTTAGCAAATAGATGTCCTAAAAGGGACAAACCCAAGAAGAAGGGTATGTTGGCTACATGGGATGAATCATCTGATTCTGAAGGTTCTTCTGAATCAGAAGATTCTGAAATTGAGTCGAGCAATGAGATTAAAGCTCTTATGACTCTAGCCAAATTCACATTTTCAGATAATGACTCTACAAGTGAAGAAAATCTGAATAGTGAATGTGAAAATGAAGATGATCTTCAAGACGCTTACAATGCCCTATATAAGGAAAGTTGTAAAATTGTCACAAACTTAAACTTCAAAAAGAAAAGTTTTCTAAACTCAAAAATTGTTTTGATTCACTGTCTTAGAAAAATCACAAATTTCGATAGTTTTGAAAAATCAAAATGTGATTTGGAATTCAAAACTCACTAATTGTTGATTTAAAATCAAAAATTGGATACTTAAAATGAAGTATCTTCTCTTCGAGTTTAAAGGACACATGGAAATATGCCCAAGGTGATCCAAAGTTAGAAAAACTTTTATCCGGTCAAGAAAATGTGGCGATCGATCCGGGTTGGGCTATGATAAAAATCTACCTCCTAAACAAAAGTATACTCCTCCTATGTTTGTTAAAGGAGAGTCCTCAAACTCAAAAGGGAAAAGTACTTATCAAGATTTTTCTAAAAATTCAAAAACTTTTCAAAAACCTAGAAACAGCCATGTCAACTTTAATCAGAATCAAAATCCACTAGCTGAAAAGATAGTTGATTTACTCAAGGAGCTATTAAAATCTAACTCTATAGGTCATTCCTACAAGTATACACAAAAGAAGACCAACTATGTTCCTAAACCCAAAACAGTTATGAAATGGGTTCCTAAAGTCACCTGCTTGGTTGCTCACACTGCTTTCAAAGCAACAAGTCATTCAAAGTGGTAGCTAGACAGTGGATGCTCCAGGCATATGACAGGTGACAAAGCCTTATTCACCGATCTGAAAGATATGACTGATGGTTCAGTCACATTTGGTGATGATAGCAACTACAAGATTATAGGCCAAGGTACGGTTCAACTTTTTAATCTTCCGGTGTTTAAAAATGTTTTATACGTTGAAGGTTTAAAACATAACTTGCTTAGTATATCACAAATATGTGATAATAACCACAATGTTCGGTTTTCTAATCAAAGCTGTGAAATACTAAACAATAAGGGTTCTGTAATATTAACTGGACGTAGAACGTCTGAAAATTGCTATATTATTAGTGAATCCAGCTCATCTAATCAAACATGTTACATGGTCCATACAGACGAGACCGACTTATGGCACAAACGTCTTGAACATGTACATTATCGAAATCTATATCGATTGAGCAAACGAGAACTTGTAAGAGGTTTACCCAAAATTCAGAAATTAGATAAAATATGTGGTGAGTGCCAGATAGGCAAACAAACAAAGAACTCACACAAAAAGGTGAATTCAAATACCACGTCAAGACCACTCGAACTTCTCCACATGGACCTGATAGGACCTACCAGAACGGAAAGTCGTGGTGGTAAAAAGTACATCTTGGTAATAGTTGATGACTTTACCAGATTCACTTGGGTAGTCTTCTTAAGGGATAAATCAAACCCTTGAAGAAGTAAGAAAAGTTCTCAAAAGGATTCAAACTGAAAAATCTTCTCAAATCAGTAAAATTCGTAGTGATCATGGATCTGAATTTGAGAATAGCAATTTCGAGAAGTTCTGTACCGACCAAGGAATATTACATGAATTCTCTGCTCCCAAAACTCCACAACAAAATGGAATTGTAGAAAGAAAGAATAGGGTGCTTCAGGAAATGGCTAACGTCATGTTGAATAGCATGAATCTCTAAAAATCTTTGGGCTGAAGCAGTCAACAGAACTTGCTATATTATTAACCGAGTCTACACTAGAAAAGATAATAATAAAACGGCTTACGAATTGTGGTTCAATAAAAAGCCTACTGTTAAATACTTTCGAGTTTTTGGCAGCAAGTGCTATATTTTACATGATCGTGAAAATTTGGAAAAGTTCGATACGAAGAGTGATGAAGGTATTTTTCTAGGATACTCTTTAAATAGTCGAGTTTATAGAGTTCTGAACAAAAGGACTGGTGTGATTCAAGAATCCATTAATGTTGTCATTGATGATCACTTAAACACACCAATCTCTAATTCAGATAATGATGAAGTACTAATCATTGATAAACCCGATACTTCATCGAATCAGACTGATTCTGAGTTAAGGACTGTTAAAGATCATCCAACAACACAAATTCTTGGAAACCCTCTCACCGGTGTTCACACCCGTAGACAACTTGAGGATATATGTAATTATGTATGTTTTACATCCCAAATTGAACCATCTAACGTAAAAGAAGCTCTGGCTGATGAAAACTGGATTGTTGCGATGCAAGATGAACTCAACCAATTCGTAAGAAATGATGTTTGGTATCTCGTACCAAGACCTAAAGATAAACACATCATTGGAACAAAATGGATTTTCAAAAATAAGTCTGACGAATGTGGAAATATAATTAGAAATAAGGCTAGACTGGTGGTACAAGGTTATACTCAAATTGAAGGGATTGATTTCGATGAAACCTTTGCACCAGTAGCACGTCTTGAATCTATCAGACTATTTATATCCATTGCATGTTTTAGAAAGATAAAGATCTATCAGATGGATGTGAAAAGTGCTTTTCTAAATGGCGATTTACATGAAGAAGTCTATGTTGAACAGCCAATGGGATTTGAAGATTCCAAAAATATTGATCATGTATATCGGCTTAAAAAGGCACTTTACGGATTAAAACAAGCACCTAGGGCATGGTATGAGAAACTAACAAAATTTCTTTTAAGTCATAATTTTCAAATGGGATCTGTTGATAAAACTCTGTTTGTAAAGAAACATAATGATCATATCTTAACGGTACAGATTTATGTTAATGATATCATTTATGGATCAACTTGTATTGACTTGACTACTGAGTTTGCAGATTTGATGAAATCTCAGTTCGAAATGAGCATGGTTGGGGAATTGACTTATTTCCTTGGATTGCAAGTAAAGCAACAACCTGAAGGAATATTCATTTCTCAATCTAAGTATGCCTTGAATCTAATCAAAAGATTTGGATTTGAGAATGGCAAGAATTTTGATACTCCTATAAGTACTACCCTGAAACTATCAAAAGACTCTAATGGTAAAAATGTTGACTCAAAACTTTATCGAAGTATGATTGGTAGTTTGTTATATTTAAGTACGAAGACCCGATATTTCTCTAAGTGTTGGTATTTGCGCAAGATATCAATCGATCCAAAAGAATCTCACTTGATTGCCGTCAGCAATTATTAGATATGTCGCAAGTAATCGTAAATCTTGGTCTCTGGTATCCTCATGAAACCAATGTTCAATTAGTTGGGTACTCTGACTGGGGTGGTAATCTAGATGATAGAAAATCAACCGGTGGTGGTTATTTTTCATTGGAAATTGTCTAGTTTCTGGTTTAGTAAGAAACAAAATTCTATATCACTTTCAACAACTGGTATATAGCTGGTAATGCATGTACACGGCTTGCGGATGCAACGAATGCTAAGTGATTATGGAATTAAACAGGATTCTATGTTATTACATTGTGATAATTCCAGTGCGATAAATATTTCAAAAAATCCTATTCAGCATTCTCGTACTAAGCATATTGACATTAGATTTCATTATATAAGGGAATTAGTAGAAGAAAAAGTTATATCTCTAGAATATATTCCAACTGAAGATCAACGTGCTGATATTTTCACAAAACCTCTTGATAAAAGCAGGTTCAAAAAGATGAAATTTGATCTTGGCATGTGCATTTTAAATTGATAATTTATGCCTTCTTGTATAATATTGTATATATTTGCTAGATTGTATTTCAATTTTTGTAAAAATTTGCAAGTAAATTGAATTTTTGGGGTTTATACGACCAGTCGTGAGTATACACGACCAGTCGTACTACGACCGGTCGTAGATACCCACGACCAGTCGTGGAGCACGGGTTTCACTTCATATTGGGGAATTTTCACTTTCTTCCTCATTTCTTCTTTCTTCTCCTTGGAGCCGAACTTCGACTCGTCGAACCCATCCTTCAAGTTCTTCAAAGTTAGTGTTCCAAATCCGTTTTTCTTGCATATTTGTGTCAAGATTGCTTCATTTTCTCTCTTGAAGCTTTCTATCTTGAAAATCATTGAGATTTGGGGTTTGGGTTGTGAAAAATCTGTTTTGAGCAAATCCACTTCTCAATCCTTTGCAACTTCTTTATTCCTTTAATTCCTTGTTGCAAATGGCTTCTAGAGGAAGAAAAACTACTTCACGTGGTCCTTCTTCTTCCTCCAGATCAACCCCTATCTCTAAACGTCATCTTCTTGCTCCCAATGATGATCCATCATTTGTTAGGGACATTAGATCTCGTAAGGTTATCGTTGAACATCCTGTTGATGTCAATCACATTGCTCCATTTGACATCCTTCCTATGCTTGAAGCTGTAGGTTGGACTAACTTATTGCATTGGGGTGGGCCTGCATACCGGTCCATTGCCCAATCCATGTTTTCATGTATTAGTGCATATTCACAGGATAATTTAACTTTCCAAATTTCTACTAGAGAAGGGCCATTTGACGTTGATCGTCGTTTAATTTCAGCCCTTATGGAAATTTCTGTGAATGATGAGGGTATTCCAATTCATAACTTGACTGATAAACCCTCAATGGCTGAAAAACGTATGCTAACTAAAGACTTATGTAATATGGATGTTCAATGGACTCAAAAAGGGAATGCGCTCCCCGCAAGGTATTTGTTACCCAAATACAAAATTCTTCCACAGAATCTTTGTGTCTAATCTGTATCCTCGTTCGGGTAATAAATCTGACCTGACTTCATTTATGGTTTGTGTTATCCATGCTATTTCTAATGGTACTCAGATTTGTTTGCCTTCCTTAATCTGTCATTTCATTCTTCAGTTTCGACTCCATCCTGGTCATAGTGACATTCCATTTGCATACTTTATGACTGTATTGGCTACTCATATGTTAGTCGATATGCCTGTTGATGAAGCACCAATCCATCATCGATCTTCAACAATACAAATATTAATAAGATGAAGTTGGATCCGCTTCGAACAAGGTGGTGGTGGTGGTGGTGGTCTGATCAACGTGGTGTTGATATTAATATGGATGACATTTTTGAGGAACTGGATTCGAACTCAGCTAATGATCCATTTTGAGCCTTCTTCATTTGATGCACGTCGAGTGCATTAGAGGGTAGAGTTGAGGATATAAATGTTAAGTTGGAAAACATGTCTGTTGCTCATGATTTGCAATTCAAGTACATGCGCAAATATCTTAGGCGCTTGAACAAAGGCATGCACCAACTTGATCTTTCTATTCCTGCTCCATCTTCAAGTTCTAGTTCTGACTAGTTTCTATGAGACTTTTTGTATGTAATAACTTTATTACTTTGCTCTTGTTTGATTGAGTTTGAGTTGGATTTTATGCTGGATATTTGTTTTTAATGTAATATTTATGCTGGGTATATGTGCTGCTATCTTGAGTAACTCTATGACTCTCTTACTTCATCATGTTTACTCTCATTCCTTTATTTAGTTCTCCTTTGTCATATTGTGACAAAAAGGGGGAGAATGGTTTGTTGTTAATGTGATTGTGAGAGGAGTAGCATTGGTTATGTTACTCAGGGGGAGTGGGGTGTCAAGGAGAATATATGTTTGATCTTGTTGAATGATAATGGTTGAATGTTGAAACTGGTTGAATGTTGAATATTGATTTGCAGGTATTAACCAGTTGTTTTACTTATGTTTATCATGGTTATGTGTTTTGTCACTAATTTGACAAAGGGGGAGATTGTAAGTTCTATAGTTTTTATCCCTGTTTGTTGTCAAATTTATGGTGCCAAAATCACTATTATACTCTGTTATATATAACTTGCATAAGTGAAGCTCTCTCAAGGATCAACATTCATGAATAAGCTAAGCTCACAACAAGCACTGCTCACAAGACAAGACTCAAGATCTTGAATACAAGCACTGCTCACAAAACAAGACTCAAGCTGAAAAGAAAGTACAAGGCAAGACTCAAGCTGAAAAGAAAGTACAAGGCAAGACTCAAGCTGAAATCAAGACTCAAGTTGAAACTCAAGCTGAACTCAAGACTCAAGCTGAAACTCAAGCCACTTTCAAGATTGAGCTACTTCAAGGTTTAATCTACATCAAGACTTCAAGGCTCATTCTTCATGGTCTCTTGTTTCAATGTCCATACTTCATGATTGAGGTTTGTTTGACCATAGGATGACCTTAGAAGTAGGTCATTTCGGATACATAAGTCGAATGTTTATTTTACATGTGATTGGTCTGTTCTTCGACTAGTCCTAGGCCTTCTTCGACTAGTCCTAGACTTGCTTCGACCGATCTAAGAAATTCCTCGATCGATCGTAAGTTTGTTACAAATTACGGATAAAATCTATTAGCCTTCGACTAGTCCTGCAATCTGTTCGACCAGTCGAAGAACAGTGTCGACTGACCTTCGACCGTCGTACATTCTTCGACTCGAAGTCAGCGAAGATATTCATGTCCTACGACCGGTCGAAGGAAACCTACGACCAGTCGTAGGAGACCTAGGACCAGTCGTAAAACAGTCAAAGCAAATCCCGCCGGATTTTTCAAATATCTGTTAGTGCTTCGACTAGTCGAAGAGCACTCTAGACCAGTAGAAGACCCGATCTTCTCACTTATAAATAGTGCACGAATCTCAGAAGAAATCATCGATTTAATTAATCCATTCAAGTCAATCTTCGTCGAACTTCTGAGAGATAATTTCGTGCTCCATCTAAGCTAAGTGTGCTTATTTAATATTCTCTTTCCTTAGCTTTATTTTAATTGATTTTGTTTCTTATATTCCAATCGATTTGATAAAGAGGAATTATTATTCCCTTTCTTTGGAATCAAAATCAATTAAGGCAAGCCCTGTTTGGTTTAATTTAAAATCAATTAGAACTAGAACCATTGTAATCGAGTCCTGGACATTGAACTTGGACATTCAATCATCTACTTTGATTTGGTTCTACCGGGTGCTACAACGAAGGAGATATTTCAGGTATTTTACATATTGTAAATTCCTTTCTATTATTTTGGTTTCTTTCAAGATTTGCCGGAAAAATCTTGTTATTTTGGTTATCTGAGGAGAGCCAGGAAAACTCAGAAGTGGGGATTTATAAATTGAGAAAGCCCACATACAAACACACAATTCTAAGGGTTTTGGGTGAACCTAGGAAAACCTAATTTTAGTGAACGCTAATATCCCTGTGTGAGGATATTAGGAGTGGAGTAGCTTTTTGTGTGGCTGTTGTATAACGGTTGGTGAACACACAGGCGAACCACTATTATCCCTTGAGTTGTTGTTGATTGACTTATTCTTTTAATCTTTTATTTATTTTTTGTGGGATGTATGTATGGTGGTGAATGTTGTAATTATTTCAAGCTTTGTGAGAATGTTGTAATAGCTTAGAATTTACTTTCTGCTATTCCTTTATAAGGTTGATTTTCAATTTCATTTGAAAGTTGTTCCAGAAAGGTTGCCCTGCCATTTTTATGGTGTATGGCTGTCCCTCGAACAATACATTTTTAATTACAAGTTATTTCATTTCAGTTTGTATTTAATTCCGTATTCCTCTTCGATTTGAGACTTGATACAAAGACCTTTCTAGAAATAAGGTTGTCCTACCATAAACTCTGTTTTGGTGTAAGGTTGTCCTTAGAATAACGTTTGTATCAACCTCTCAAGATCTGAATTTTGAGGTTGTTTTTCTTTCTGCATTGTTATTTAATTTGGCTATCATTTTCTTTATTATTCAGTGTTATAAGTTTTTATTGGGCATTGTCCTATTCACCCCCTCTAGGACATATAGCTTGGCCTTTTCAAGTGGTATCGAGCCTAATAGCTCGTTTTTTTGAATTAATTTCTGAGCTAACGATTTAAGCTATTTAAGATGTCAAATTTTGATAGCCTTTCGATCACTAGGCCTCCACCCTTTGATGGCTCCAACTATGCTTATTGGAAAGCCGAATGAGGATCTTCCTCAAATCAATGGATGAAAATGTGTGGCAAGCCACGGTGGTGAATGGAATCCTCCTATCATGGAAGTTACTGGCGTTGATGGTTCAAAATCTATGAAAACCACACCATATTACCAATGGACCACCCTTCAGAAAAGTGAGAGTAGTGCAAATGCTAAAGCACTAAATGCAATTACTTGCGCACTATCACCGGATGAGTTCAAAAGAATCATCTCTTGTGATACTGCAAAGCAAGCTTGGGATGTATTAGAAATGACACACAAGGGTACTACAATTGTCAAAAAATCTAAAGTCCAACTCCTCATAACCAGATTTGAAGAAATTCATATGGAGGAAAATGAAATGTTTATGGACTTCTACACTAGATTGAATGACATTGTAAACTCAATGTGGGGTCTTGGCGATAAAATCCCAGAAAGTAAAGTGCGTGCAAAAATACTACGCTCACTTCCTGAACGGTTCAATTCTAAAGTAACCGCAATCTAGGAACTTCGTGATACGGATAATATGAGGGTTGAAGAACTAGTTGGTTCTCTACAAACCTACGAGTTAAACTTTAAAGCTCCTAAAGGTAAATCTATCGCGCTAAAATCTTCTAAATGTAATTCAGAAGAAAATTCTGATTCAGAAGATGATATGGCTCTTTTAGCTAAAAAATTTTACAAAATTTTCAAAAGTAAGAAAAGAGTTGATTTTCAAAAATCAAATGATAAAAAGAAGTTTAGACCCAAATCTAGAAAATCTTTGAAAGATAGTCAATGTTACAACTGTCAAGAATATGTGCACTTAGCAAATAGATGTCCTAAAAGGGACAAACCCAAGAAGAAGGGTATGTTGGCTACATGGGATGAATCATCTGATTCTGAAGGTTCTTCTGAATCAGAAGATTCTGAAATTGAGTCGAGCAATGAGATTAAAGCTCTTATGACTCTAGCCAAATTCACATTTTCAGATAATGACTCTACAAGTGAAGAAAATCTGAATAGTGAATGTGAAAATGAAGATGATCTTCAAGACGCTTACAATGCCCTATATAAGGAAAGTTGTAAAATTGCTGTCAAACTTAAACTTCAAAAAGAAAAGTTTTCTAAACTCAAAAATTGTTTTGATTCACTTGTCTTAGAAAAATCACAAATTTTAGATAGTTTTGAAAAATCAAAATGTGATTTGGAATTCAAAAACTCACTAATTGTTGATTTAAAATCTGAAATTGAGAATCTTAAAACTGAAGTATCTTCTCTTCTGAGTTTAAAGGACACATGGAAATATGCCCAAGGTGATCCAAAGTTAGAAAAACTTTTATCCGGGTCAAGAAAATGTGGCGATCGATCCGGGTTGGGCTATGATAAAAATCTACCTCCTAAACAAAAGTATACTCCTCCTATGTTTGTTAAAGGAGAGTCCTCAAACTCAAAAGGGAAAAGTACTTATCAAGATTTTTCTAAAAATTCAAAAACTTTTCAAAAACCTAGAAACAGCCATGTCAACTTTAATCAGAATCAAAATCCACTAGCTGAAAAGATAGTTGATTTACTCAAGGAGCTATTAAAATCTAACTCTATAGGTCATTCCTACAAGTATACACAAAAGAAGACCAACTATGTTCCTAAACCCAAAACAGTTATGAAATGGGTTCCTAAAGTCACCTGCTTGGTTGCTCACACTGCTTTCAAAGCAACAAGTCATTCAAAGTGGTACCTAGACAGTGGATGCTCCAGGCATATGACAGGTGACAAAGCCTTATTCACCGATCTGAAAGATATGACTGATGGTTCAGTCACATTTGGTGATGATAGCAACTACAAGATTATAGGCCAAGGTACGGTTCAACTTTTTAATCTTCCGGTGTTTAAAAATGTTTTATACGTTGAAGGTTTAAAACATAACTTGCTTAGTATATCACAAATATGTGATAATAACCACAATGTTCGGTTTTCTAATCAAAGCTGTGAAATACTAAACAATAAGGGTTCTGTAATATTAACTGGACATAGAACGTCTGAAAATTGCTATATTATTAGTGAATCCAGCTCATCTAATCAAACATGTTACATGGTCCATACAGACGAGACCGACTTATGGCACAAACGTCTTGAACATGTACATTATCGAAATCTATATCGATTGAGCAAACGAGAACTTGTAAGAGGTTTACCCAAAATTCAGAAATTAGATAAAATATGTGGTGAGTGCCAGATAGGCAAACAAACAAAGAACTCACACAAAAAGGTGAATTCAAATACCACGTCAAGACCACTCGAACTTCTCCACATGGACCTGATAGGACCTACCAGAACGGAAAGTCGTGGTGGTAAAAAGTACATCTTGGTAATAGTTGATGACTTTACCAGATTCACTTGGGTAGTCTTCTTAAGGGATAAATCTGAAACCCTTGAAGAAGTAAGAAAAGTTCTCAAAAGGATTCAAACTGAAAAATCTTCTCAAATCAGTAAAATTCGTAGTGATCATGGATCTGAATTTGAGAATAGCAATTTCGAGAAGTTCTGTACCGACCAAGGAATATTACATGAATTCTCTGCTCCTAAAACTCCACAACAAAATGGAATTGTAGAAAGAAAGAATAGGGTGCTTCAGGAAATGGCTAACGTCATGTTGAATAGCATGAAGCTCTCTAAAAATCTTTGGGCTGAAGCAGTCAACACAGCTTGCTATATTATTAACCGAGTCTACACTAGAAAAGATAATAATAAAACGGCTTACGAATTGTGGTTCAATAAAAAGCCTACTGTTAAATACTTTCGAGTTTTTGGCAGCAAGTGCTATATTTTACATGATCGTGAAAATTTGGAAAAGTTCGATACGAAGAGTGATGAAGGTATTTTTCTAGGATACTCTTTAAATAGTCGAGTTTATAGAGTTCTGAACAAAAGGACTGGTGTGATTCAAGAATCCATTAATGTTGTCATTGATGATCACTTAAACACACCAATCTCTAATTCAGATAATGATGAAGTACTAATCATTGATAAACCCGATACTTCATCGAATCAGACTGATTCTGAGTTAAGGACTGTTAAAGATCATCCAACAACACAAATTCTTGGAAACCCTCTCACCGGTGTTCACACCCGTAGACAACTTGAGGATATATGTAATTATGTATGTTTTACATCCCAAATTGAACCATCTAACGTAAAAGAAGCTCGGGCTGAAATCTGGATTGTTGCGATGCAAGATGAACTCAACCAATTCGTAAGAAATGATGTTTGGTATCTCGTACCAAGACCTAAAGATAAACACATCATTGGAACAAAATGGATTTTCAAAAATAAGTCCGACGAATGTGGAAATATAATTAGAAACAAGGCTAGACTGGTGGTATAAGGTTATACTCAAATTGAAGGGATTGATTTCGATAAAACCTTTGCACCAGTAGCACGTCTTGAATCTATCAGACTATTTATATCCATTGCATGTTTTAGAAAGATAAAGATCTATCGATGGATGTGAAAAGTGCTTTTCTAAATGGCGATTTACATGAAGAAGTCTATGTTGAATAGCCAATGGGATTTGAAGATTCCAAAAATATTGATCATGTATATCGGCTTAAAAAGGCACTTTACTGGATTAAAACAAGCACCTAGGGCATGGTATGAGAAACTAACAAAATTTCTTTTAAGTCATAATTTTCAAATGGGATGCATTGATAAAACTCTGTTTGTAAAGAAACATAATGATCATATCTTAGTAGTGCAGATTTATGTTAATGATATCATTTATGGATCAACTTGTATTGACTTGACTACGAGTTTGCAGATTTGATGAAATCTCGATTCGAAATGAGCATGGTTGGGGAATTGACTTATTTCCTTGGATTGCAAGTAAAGCAACAACTGAAGGAATATTCATTTCTCAATCTAAGTATGCCTTGAATCTAATCAAAAGATTTGGATTTGAGAATGGCAAGAATTTTGATACTCCTATAAGTACTACCCGAAACTATCAAAAGACTCTAATGGTAAAAATGTTGACTCAAAACTTTATCGAAGTATGATTGGTAGTTTGTTATATTTAAGCTAGTAGACTGATATTTCTCTAAGTGTTGGTATTTGCGCAAGATATCAATCGATCCAAAAGAATCTCACTTGATTCTTTGTCAAGCGAATTATTAGATATGTCGCAATATTGTAAATCTTGGTCTCTGGTATCCTCATGAAACCAATGTTCAATTAGTTGGGTACTCTGACTGGGACGGTAATCTAGATGATAGAAAATCAACCGGTGGTATTTATTTTTCATTGGAAATTGTCTAGTTTCTGGTTTAGTAAGAAACAAAATTCTATATCACTTTCAACAACTGGTAATTGTATGTACACAGCTTATTTGGATGTAACGAATGCTAAGTGATTATGGAATTAAACAGATTCTATGTTATTACATTGTGATAATTCCAGTGCGATAAATATTTCAAAAAATCCTATTCAGCATTCTCGTACTAAGCATATTGACATTAGATTTCATTATATAAGGGAATTAGTAGAAGAAAAGTTATATCTCTAGAATATATTCCTACTGAAGATCAACGAGCTGACATTTTCACAAAACCTCTTGATAAAAGCAAGTTCAAAAAGATGAAATTTGATCTTGGCATGTGCATTTTAAATTGATAATTTATGCCTTCTTGTATAATATTGTATATATTTGCTAGATTGTATTTCAATTTTTGTAAAAATTTGCAAGTAAATTGAATTTTTGGGGTTTATACGACCAGTCGTGAGTATACACGACCAGTCGTACTACGACCGGTCGTAGATACCCACGACCAGTCGTGGAGCACGGGTTTCACTTCATATTGGGGAATTTTCACTTTCTTCCTCATTTCTTCTTTCTTCTCCTTGGAGCCGAACTTCGACTCGTCGAACCCATCCTTCAAGTTCTTCAAAGTTAGTGTTCCAAATCCGTTTTTCTTGCATATTTGTGTCAAGATTGCTTCATTTTCTCTCTTGAAGCTTTCTATCTTGAAAATCATTGAGATTTGGGGTTTGGGTTGTGAAAAATCTGTTTTGAGCAAATCCACTTCTCAATCCTTTGCAACTTCTTTATTCCTTTAATTCCTTGTTGCAAATGGCTTCTAGAGGAAGAAAAACTACTTCACGTGGTCCTTCTTCTTCCTCCAGATCAACCCCTATCTCTAAACGTCATCTTCTTGCTCCCAATGATGATCCATCATTTGTTAGGGACATTAGATCTCGTAAGGTTATCGTTGAACATCCTGTTGATGTCAATCACATTGCTCCATTTGACATCCTTCCTATGCTTGAAGCTGTAGGTTGGACTAACTTATTGCATTGGGGTGGGCCTGCATACCGGTCCATTGTCCAATCCATGTTTTCATGTATTAGTGCATATTCACAGGATAATTTAACTTTCCAAATTTCTACTAGAGAAGGGCCATTTGACGTTGATCGTCGTTTAATTTCAGCCCTTATGGAAATTTCTGTGAATGATGAGGGTATTCCAATTCATAACTTGACTGATAAACCCTCAATGGCTGAAAAACGTATGCTAACTAAAGACTTATGTAATATGGATGTTCAATGGACTCAAAAAGGGAATGCGCTCCCCGCAAGGTATTTGTTACCCAAATACAGAATTCTTCACAGAATCTTTGTGTCTAATCTGTATCCTCGTTCGGGTAATAAATCTGACCTGACTTCATTTATGGTTTGTGTTATCCATGCTATTTCTAATGGTACTCAGATTTGTTTGCCTTCCTTAATCTGTCATTTCATTCTTCAGTTTCGACTCCATCCTGGTCATAGTGACATTCCAT
The DNA here is from genome assembly GCF_029962835.1 of Magnolia sinica. Lineage (NCBI taxonomy): Eukaryota > Viridiplantae > Streptophyta > Magnoliopsida > Magnoliales > Magnoliaceae > Magnolia > Magnolia sinica. Next base: position 41,586,183 of record NC_080575.1, read on the forward strand.
TTGCATACTTTATGACTGTATTGGCTACTCATATGTTAGTCGATATGCCTGTTGATGAAGCACCAATCCATCATCTGATCTTCAACAATACAAATATTAATAAGATGAAGTTGGATCTGCTTCCTGAACAAGGTGGTGGTGGTGGTGGTGGTCCTGAAGAAGCTGGTGTTGATATTAATATGGATGACATTTTTGAGGAACTGGATTCTGACTCAGCTAATGATCCAGATTTTGTACCATCTGATGTTGATGCACGTCTGAGTGCATTAGAGGGTAGAGTTGAGGATATAAATGTTAAGTTGGAAAACATGTCTGTTGCTCATGATTTGCAATTCAAGTACATGCGCAAATATCTTAGGCGCTTGAACAAAGGCATGCACCAACTTGATCTTTCTATTCCTGCTCCATCTTCAAGTTCTAGTTCTGACTAGTTTCTATGAGACTTTTTGTATGTAATAACTTTATTACTTTGCTCTTGTTTGATTGAGTTTGAGTTGGATTTTATGCTGGATATTTGTTTTTAATGTAATATTTATGCTGGGTATATGTGCTGCTATCTTGAGTAACTCTATGACTCTCTTACTTCATCATGTTTACTCTCATTCCTTTATTTAGTTCTCCTTTGTCATATTGTGACAAAAAGGGGGAGAATGGTTTGTTGTTAATGTGATTGTGAGAGGAGTAGCATTGGTTATGTTACTCAGGGGGAGTGGGGTGTCAAGGAGAATATATGTTTGATCTTGTTGAATGATAATGGTTGAATGTTGAACCGGTTGAATGTTGAATATTGATTTGCAGGTATTAACCGGTTGTTTTACTTATGTTTATCATGGTTATGTGTTTTGTCACTAATTTGACAAAGGGGAGATTGTAAGTTCTATAGTTTTTATCCTGTTTGTTGTCAAATTTATGGTGCCAAAATCACTATTATACTGCTATATATAACTTGCATAAGTGAAGCTCTCTCAAGGATCAACATTCATGAATAAGCTAAGCTCACAACAAGCACTGCTCACAAGACAAGACTCAAGATCTTGAATGCAAGAACTGCTCACAAAACAAGACTCAAGCTGAAAAGAAAGTACAAGGCAAGACTCAAGCTGAAATCAAGACTCAAGCTGAAACTCAAGCTGATCTCAAGACTCAAGTTGAAACTCAAGCTAAACTCAAGACTCAAGCTGAAACTCAAGCCACTTTCAAGATTGAGCTACTTCAAGGTTTAATCTACATCAAGACTTCAAGGCTCATTCTTCATGGTCTCTTGTTTCAATGTCCATACTTCATGATTGAGGTTTGTTTGACCATAGGATGACCTTAGAAGTAGGTCATTTCGGATACATAAGTCGAATGTTTATTTTACATGTGATTGGTCTGTTCTTCGACTAGTCCTAGGCCTTCTTCGACTAGTCCTAGACTTGCTTCGACCAGTCTAAGAAATTCCTCGACCAGTCGTAAGTTTGTTACAAATTCCGGATAAAATCTGTTAGCCTTCGACTAGTCCTGCAATCTGTTCGACCAGTCGTAAGAACAGTGTCGACTGACCTTCGACCGTCGTACATTCTTCGACTCGAAGTCCAGCGAAGATATTCATGTCCTACGACCAGTCGAAGGAAACCTACGACCAGTCGTAGGAGAGCTACGACCAGTCGTAGAACGGTCAAAGCAAATCCCACCGGATTTTTCAAATATCTGTTAGAGCTTCGACTAGTCGAAGAGCACTCTAGACCAGTCGAAGACCCGATCTTCTCACTTATAAATAGTGCACGAATCTCAGAAGAAATCATTGATTTAATTAAAGTATTCACGCCAATCTTCGTCGAACTTCTGAGAGATAATTCTGTGCTCCATCTAAGCTAAGTGTGCTTATTTAATATTCTCTTTCCTTAGCTTTATTTTAATTGATTTTGTTTCTTATATTCCAATCTGATTTGATAAAGAGGAATTATTATTCCCTTTCTTTGGAATCAAAATCAATTAAGGCAAGCCCTGTTTGGTTTAATTTAAAATCAATTAGAACTAGAACCATTGTAATCGAGTACTGGACATTGAACTTGGACATTCAATCATCTACTTTGATTTGGTTCTACCGGGCTGCTACAACGAAGGAGATTTTCAGGTATTTTACATATTGTAAATTCCTTTCTATTATTTTGGTTTCTTTCAAGATTTGCCAGAAAAATCTTGTTATTTTGGTTATCTGAGGAGAGCCAGGAAAACTCAAAAGTGGGGTTTTTTTAATTGTGTAAGCCCACATACAAAGACACAATTGTAAGGGTTTTGGGTGAACCTAGGAAAACCTAATTTTAGTGAACGCTAATATCCCCTGTGTGAGGATATTAGGAGTGGAGTAGCTTTTTGTGTGGCTGTTGTATAACAGTTGGTGAACACACAGGCGAACCACTATAATCCCTTGAGTTGTGGTTGATTGATTTATTCTTTTAATCTTTTATTTAATTTTTGTGGGATGTATGTATGGTGGTGAATGTTGTAATTATTTCAAGCTTTGTGAGAATGTTGTAATAGCTTAGAATTTACTTTCTGCTATTCCTTTATAAGCTTGATTTTCAATTTCATTTGAAAGTTGTTCCAGCAAGGTTGCCCTGCCATTTTTATGGTGTATGGCTGTCCCTAGAACAATACATTTTTAATTACAAGTTATTTCATTTCAGTTTGTATTTAATTCTGTATTCCTCTTCGATTTGAGACTTGATACAAAGACCTTTCTAGAAATAAGGTTGTCCTACCATAAACTCTGTTTTTGGTGTAAGGTTGTCCTTAGAATAACGTTTGTATCAACCTCTCAAGATCTGAATTTTGAGGTTGTTTTTCTTTCCTGCATTGTTATTTAATTTGGCTATCATTTTCTTTATTATTTCGCTGTTATAAGTTTTTATTTAGCATTGTCCTATTCACCCCCCCTCTAGGACATATAGCTTGGCCTTTTCAGAAACTTGTCCAGGTTGCGATAAAATGTCAAAGATTTACTACTATCCCTCGATAGCCACCTGAAGAGTTAACGCCAATGGTCGGACCTTTTCCTTTCACCCAATGGGGAATCGACATCATCGGACCGTTCCCTTTGGTGAAAGGACAGACGAAGTTTGCTATCGTCGCCGTCGACTATTTCACTAAATGGGCCAAGGCCGAACCCTTAACCAAGATAACCGAGTAGAAGATCATGGATTTTGTTTAGAAAAACATCATCTGTTGATTCGGGATACCTCGAACTATTGTCTCCGACAACAGGAAACAGTTCGACAATAGGCAGTATCACGACATGTGCCGAAATCTAGGGATCAGGAACGTTTACTCGTCCCCGCGTCATCCACAAGCAAACGGACAAGTCGAAGTCGTTAATAAGGTAATTAAACAAGACCTTCGGACTAAGCTTGACCGAGCCAAAGGAGCATGGGTTGAATAACTTCCTAAAGTCCTTTGGGCGTACCGAACTACAGCTCGAACTGCTACAGGAGAAACCCCCTTCTCAGTAGCCCATGGCTCAGAGGCGGTCGTCCCTATGGAGATCGGCCTACCTACCACCTGAGTAAGTTCATAAGACGAGCAAAACAATGAGGAGCTGCTAACTCTTAACCTTGACCTCCTCGACGCAATCAGAGAATTGGCTCAACTTCGAACAGTCGCTTACCAACGATTAGTGTCTCGGTCTTACAACGCCCGAGTCAAAGTTAGGTAGTTTCGAGCGGGAGATTTGGTCCTCCAAAGAACTTTTCAGAACACTAAAGAAAACAGAGCAGGAACGTTGGGCCCCAATTGGGAAGGCCCCTACATAATTGCCAACGCTATCTGACCAGGTACTTATCGACTGGAAGACCTAACAGGGCAGCTCCTGCCTCACCCGTGGAATGCTGAGCATCTTAAGATATACTATCCATAGTTCGGCTAAAAAGTGATCCATACTTGGTTTAATTGTCTAAACACTTGCAAAATCAAAGGAAGAGAAATGTGTAGAATGCCGAATAAGAAAAAAACATATATTTGTTGATCAGTAAAGTGTTACATTAATCAGTTCATTAAGTACAATTGAGTCGGAATAATATAACGATAAGAGTTCTACACTCGGATATCTATAAAAGATAACGTTAGATGTCGTTGACATGCTTGGCCCTAAGGCTTGGTGTGCTTGAAGTGCTTGAAGCAGATGTGGGGAACAGAAAGGAATTGTTCTCCACCACACCAATTTCAGGGCTCAGCCTCACCCGCCACACCAGGAGCTAATCTAAGAGATGCTGTTGGAGCTGCAGCAAGAGCAGTAGCAGAGGCGTCATAAGTGTATGCCTCGGGGTCAGCTGCCGCCTCAACACCAGACCTCGACTCACCCTCGTTAAAGCTAGACAGATCTAGGTGGGGAAAAGCACCCTTCATCACTTCGATACATTTAACGTAACCCTCTCGGTAAATGAGTGTCCACTCCTCCTCGAAAGCTGAAGATGAAAGGAACTCTTCCACCGCCTCCCCTCTCGCAGTCGCAAGGGCGGCCTTGGTCCCCTTCGCGAGCTCCTGAAGCTTCCTCTGAGCCACGACCCACTTTATGGAAGCCTGTTCAAAGGCGAGACTAGCCTCTTCCAATCGCGAGGCCACGCGATCTCTTTCCGTTGTGGCCGACACAAGATCAGCCTTTGCCTCCTCGAGCTGACCCTCCACCAAGAGAGCCTAAGACTCCGCAAACGACAGCCGAGATTCCGCTTTCGACCACCGAATCTCAGCATCTGACAGCCTAAGCTGCGCTTCTACAGCTCGCCTAGCCAGGGCAGATACTTCGGCACAAGCCTTCAGCATACAAGGGGCGAACTGCACAAGGAAAAAAGCTCTTTTAAAATGATAGAAAATCCAAAACAAAATGACTGAGGGGTAGCGACATTACCTCGAGCAACAACGTCCCGGTCCTGCCGAGCGTGTTGTCCATGGAAGTCGCCTCCATAAGGCCGAAGAACTCCCTTGCGAATATCTGTCAAATCGCCCAAGGAAGGATCTCTTCAACCTTTTAGCAGAAGGCTATCCTCTCTTCCTCAGCTGCTCTCATCCTCCATGACTCCCTTTCCTCAGCTGCTCTCATCCTCCATGACTCCCTTTCCTCAGCTCTCGGATCCGTGGAGGCTTCAATTGGTTCAGACTCGGGAGCTTCCCGAGGTACCTCAGAAGGTGCCGTCACCGCTTCAGTTGCCCCTGCCTCTGGGGCGGCTACTTCCATCGCCTCCGTGCCTTTGTTAACCTCGATAACAGTCGAGGGAGCAGGGGGGGTGGTCCTTACCGAGCCCTTTAAGACTGCCTTATGTCTCTTCGAGGCCCGGGGAGCGAGGCAAGGGTCAGATTTGAGATGGCGGACAGAGAGCAGGCCGAGCTTCGAACATGTCTGCATTCAAAGAAGGATGAGCGTTAGTACAGTCGGACAGGTAGAAATAAAAAAAACAAGGAAAACTCTCTCACCAGTCACTGCGAAAAAAGAAGCTCTGGCTGGAGAAGCCTCTTGCAAGATCTCATCTCCTGGTTAAGGGCTTAGAAACTCTGTATCCGGGTCAGAGAATCCGAGTCAAGGTTCGGAGGTTGCTTTAGTATTGCTGAAAAGTAGAGAAGTTACTCCTTGGATTCGGTTAAAAATGAGTTAGAAAAAAAAGGAAGAGGCGGTAGACCACATCAACTCTACCTGCCACCACCAAAAGGCTCAAGGAACAAAGGGCTGGATAGGTCTAGCTTTGACCGACTCCCACCTACTGAGGACCCAAAACCACCTATCTCTCCAGTGCTTGTTCGATGAAGGGAAGTCAGTTATTAAGGGCCCGCCGGTGTTCCGCTAGGAGTAGAAGAAAAACCAACCGAGATGCTGGGTGTGAGCCCGCACTTGGTATAAATGGAGAAATTCATTCACACTTAGATCGGGCTGTCATGTCTCGGCCCAGAGCACCACGCAGCCAAACAAGTCCCTCCACCTGTTCGGTACAACTTGTCCTGGGGCTATCCCCAGACTGCCTAGCAGTTCCCGAGCAATCTTTTGAAGTGACAACCAGAGACCGTATTGCAGCGCAATAAGAAAAATCGCAATTGCCCTAGGCGGAGGTTTGTCAGACAGCTCTCCAGGCCGAGGAAGAGTCAAAATGACTGAATCCGGAATGTGATATCTGGACCGGATCTTTAACAGCTCCTCTGCTGTCATCATTGAAGGTACGGGTCCTTTAACCCGTTCTTCGGTCTTAATTTCCTCCTCTCCACCTCCCTCAGAATTATGGCAGCCGGAGGAGCCCCCAACGGGCATACGGTCAGGAAGCGAATCCAATACCTCCACTGACGCCACCGGCCTCTCTGCCGGAGGGTCTACAACCCATTGCGAATGGCGAAACAGGAGGTCTACCTCTCCGGCAACCTCCGCCAACAGTGAAGGTGATTCCGAAGCAGACTAAAAGTCGCTCGCTTCACCCTCACCGTTGTATTCTCCCTTCCTAGGGCTTGTGGGGCTTGACATTGTTAAAAAGAAAAGAAAGGGAGGAAGAAGGAGCTCACCAGGAGAAATCCAAAAATGTCGAAAGAGGGAGGAAGCACAAAGGATTACAGGGCCGGAATCTGCGAAAGGAGGGAGGAGGCAAAAGCACAAGAGAAAATTGAAAGAAGGCACGAACTAGCAAAAATTCACTTAGGGCGACCCTCTTTTATAGAGCTGCCATGTGGCTCCAACATTAAATGAGGAGCCGAAGAGATGCCTCCTCGAATGCCTCGACTTTACACGTGGCTACTCCCCATGCGCTGTCGCCAAATATGTGGTCACGTGTCCGACCTTCATACGCCCTGGTGCTGCAACGACGACCACTCCGCTCGTGTGGTCGAACGAAGCGACGTATCTCAAAATTCGCATAAGCTGCCTTATACTCATTAAATGCTTCATCATTACTCGGCTTTAATACAGACCAACTCAATTCCGGAATACTCCGCAACCGCCTTAGGGTGCTGCATGGTGTAGGGGGCTTACTGTTGGGGAAAAAATATAACAAGTCCTTAAGTCGGCTAGAGGACTGAAAGAATAGTGAAGCAATGGCTCGGACTCGTTGGATGCCGAGTCTGAATAAAGCCCAAAGTCCATAAGAACCCTAGATGGAGAGACGTAGATCGGACCGTGAGGTCCCTGTCCCGGCCGTAGCCTGAGCATCTAGAGCCATAAAGCGAAAACCTCTAAGGGAGGAAGTGCACCTCGAGGCCCAATCAAAGCCTCACAGAGGAAAGCTTAAACCGACAGAGTAAGATCAGTCGGTCCTGGAGCCGCCCAAACTTTAGTCCAACTCAAGAATTGAGTCGGTCAACAGAGTAGGCGGAGAATCAGCAGTAGAGTTTCTCTCAGCATGATAATGTCGGAAAGATAAGCATTGACTGAGCTATCTTGCTCCATATCCGAAAGCTACCTAGTAAAACTCTGGATTTTGCCTGAGATTTTCGGAAGAGATAAGATAATAATCTCTGAGAATCTAGAGGAAACAGGGATTATGGATCCTCAAAGATTGAAATCTACCCTTACAGGATTTACTCTAAGGAATACGAAAGCCCTACGGGGTACGATGCTATTATAAATACAGAGATCCTCATGGTAAAAGGTATGCAAAAACTCTCGCCCTAAAAACCTTTCAAAAGAGACTCAGATTCTAATTTTAGCATTGGAGGGTCCCCTGGCAAGACCAGGGTCACCTTTTCCTTCTTATGTGTGCAGATTCCAGGGTCATAGAAGAGGCGAGCCAAAAATAACATCAATAAGATTGATTAATTTTTGCATTATGTTTAGGGCCTGTTTGGGAGCATGGATTTGGAACCCCCTGGATTTGAAATCCTCCTATTGTGTTGGGCACCCTAGATGGGAATCAACTTTAATCCAAAAGTAGCTATGCATGATATATTTACAAGGGTTTGAATTTAATTACTAAATCAACTTTAATATCTCTAATTAGTGAACGTATGTAATGTTTGACACAATGGTCGTAATAAGCCCACTGAAATATATATTTTGCTCGAAAATGATGAAATTTCTAAGTATCGGATGGGCCACAAGCACAAGATAATGTCCAAGTGACTAACAAATGATTTTAACCATTGATTTACATGGACAATGTTTGGACGATGTTGATCATCATATTAAAGTAATTATAGTGATGTAATTGATAATCTAGTTGTTTTGGGATATCATTAGTGGGTCATGTGCCCAATAGTTTAATAGTCTAATGACCCAATAGTTTAATAGTCTAATGACACATATATTACACATGCAACTCTTGGAAGAATTTTAAATGTAATCCAAGCTCTCACCAAAGATTTTAATCCCTGGTTACTTTATGGTGTCAAACAAAGGGCGATTTGAAATCCCCTCAAATCCTCCTAAATCCATAGTGCCAAATGATCCTACAAAATTACCTAGTAAACCCCAATGGACTGAGTTAGGTTGGTAGGCTATTGTACATAGCCCAAGCCCAGCCTATTTGAAAAAGGTCTCTCGAGCCTGATACTGCAACCTCAGCCAGGCCCGAAAGCCTAATGGGCCAGTGCAGCCCGTTGACAGCCTCGGGGAGGAAGTGAAATTTTCTTTAAAAGAGTCCTCTCTTGTTGCTCGTGGATTCCTTTCCCTACGGTTCTCGCACATAATAGTGGACGGGATCGATTGATGGTTCCAATGATTCAATTTACAAGAATATGTCATACACAAGGTTGATGGAGGTGGTGGGCTGAATATTTCATGAACCAATTGTTGATGAGTTCTTTCCTAACCACATATGGAATTTTTAATCTGGTTTTAAATGTTGGCAGGCGGATTGCGTCATTTCCCCACCGGGATGTAATCGGTCCAAGTAAGGGCTATGTGGGGCCACCATGATGGGTTTTATTGACGCTGTCGAACTTTTTTTTTTTCAGAACATTTTAATGGGATAAGCCCAAAAAAGAGGCAGATTCAGATCTCAAGTGGCCACACCATATGAAGCAGAGATGACAATGACACCAACGTTGATATCTTTTTAGGACCACCGGGATTTTTATTTGCCATCCATCCTGTTCATAAGGTCACGTAGACGTGGATAAAGGCTAAACAAAAATGTCAGCTTGATCTAAAACTTGTGTCCCCAAGAAGTTTTTAATGGTGGGTGTTCAATATCCGTTGTGTGGACCACTTGAACCTTGGACCTGTCTCATTTTTAGGCTCATACCCTAAAATGATTTGTAAAAAAGGATGAACGGCACTACAACAAAAATACGTAAAACCGGCACTTTGGGCGCATCATGCACCGGCGTTATTTAAAAGCGGGCCCACGGATGTTTCTATATAAAAATAAAAACAAAACCGAACGCGATTCCCATTTCGCTCCCGACTCTCTCTCTCTCTCTCCCGACTCTCTCTCTCTCTCTCTCTCTCTTCCGACTCTCAGCTTCTTCCTACCCCCTACTCTCTCCCTCGCGCGCGAGCTGCCATTAATTTCAGGGCTTAGATGAAGATCTGAAACAGGTAAGAGTCTAGATTTCATCAATTTCAACCTTAGTGATTTCCTAATTAGGGATTTACAATGTTGAAACCCTAATTAGGGATTTACTATGTTGAAATCCTAATTAGGGATTTACTATGTTGAAACCCTAATTCAATGTTGAAACCCTAATTAGGGATTTTTCTATGTTCGGAAGTATGTCAAATCCTTGAGGGATTTATAACTGTACCTCCGTTGTCAATGGATTTATACACTTCTTCCTGTTCCAATAGATGATATTTCTGTCTACCTTTTGATGCTTGTTTTGCATCAAGATCTACTGCTAAAGGAATCTACTATGGTGAATGACAAAGAAGATCAGTGGACCTCTAGGAGGAATCCATACATCTGTGATTAGAGAATTTCTCCATATCCTTGAGCGTCCTTATGTATTGTTTAGTGGTGCTCTGTTTTGAGGGGGTTTCTGTTTTGGTTACCCTCTCTTTGCTCTATTTGTGTTGTAGTTTGTCTTTCTACCTTGAGCTTACATCTTTGTCTTTTTAGTTTCGAATATATCTGAGTGTTAAAATTTATAAAATAAAAAATAAAAAAAAAGAAAAAAAAGAAAAAAAAGAAAAGAAAGAAATAAGCCTACTATGGTGATCTAGCACTAAAGAAGCCCAAATTGTTTCAAAAAGGTACCGAGGAGGTCGGTAGCTTTGAAGTGTTCTCAATTGCATATATGAATCCTTAGGGATTCCAATTTTGCAATCCTATGAGTGGGATGATTTTGAATAAATGGTATAAATGTAAACAGAGAAAGGCTATGTAATGACCCCAATTAGTTGAGATGAGGCTTAGATGATGATGAAAGAAAGACTGTACAAAGAAGTATATATTATTTCTGCAATAATATGTGGGATTCTATTTTTGTTTAGTCATATGCCCTTTGATCATTTAAGTATTTTACTTTGGTTGTCACTTGGAAATTGGAAGTTCAATCATGGAGCTTCAATTTGGTTGTCAGAGAGATGGATAAAACTTTTTTTTTTGAAGGATATGAATAGAACATATTCCATTTTGCATACTACTAAATATTATCTATACCACTGTTAAAGTACTATTGAATATTGTATTTTAAAATCCTAACTCTCTTTGGTAGCGACAATTTAAGGATTAAAATGGTTGGTAATGTGGCTCAATATGAACGGGTTGGACTGATGCTTTCGGGAATGGGAGCTAACTCTGATGTTTTCAAAATGGTAAGATTAGGATAGCTGCTGATTTGTTAGGTATATAGGACTGTTAGATCTCTTACACTGTATTTATTTGTGTGGAAGGCATGGGAAAAGCGCCAATCAAAAGTCTTGGTAAAAAAACGGATTCCTCTTTAGCTTTCATTCACAAAGCATGTGCGTGCACACACACAGCGTGCGCACACACACACAGAGGGAGGGAGGGAAGCTCGTGTTTGAAGTTTGAACTTGTCTATTTTTTCTCTTCCATTTGAGAAGTTTCCGTGTATTCCACTTATTTGAATTAGTCACCAGAGAAAATTCTCATCCTTCATTTTGTTTATAATATTTGATATTGCCTAAAAAGTCATATATTTAATCTAGAAGTATTTGCTCAAACCTCTTTTTCTTGATGGTATTAGACCTATCACCATGCACAGATGATAAACAATAAGTTGAGATTCACTAACATAGAATGCATTCATTTCTAATTGTATCTTTCCTTGCCTTGCCACTCATTCATTTCTAATTGTATCCTTCCTTGTCTTGCCACTCATCCATCTCAACATCCTCATTTCAACTACACTATCCTATGACTACTCATTCACTGAAACGTTTTTATTCCTTCCATTGAAAAGTAAAAAAAAATCATATTGTTTCCTTTCTTCTATGTTGCTTGCAGAAAACTGTTTTCAGTGGACAGCCTACTAAAACTGACTACAATCATATACCTTGTGCTGTATTCTGGTAACAAAAATATTCCACCTAAATTTCAAAGTTATTTTACATGACACTGTTGTATTCTGTGTGAAGTAAATTACTAGAAAAAAGTACCGCTACATAATTGATTATTTGGAATAAACTAATTCACATATTGATTGATAAATGTGTCAATGTTGTGTATCCTCTGCTAAACCAGACACCAGAAACTCCCTGAAAATTCCAATAAATATCATCTGCATGCCTTGTTTCAAGATTTTTACTATGTGTTTTTCCCTTCCCCAAAGGTTTTTTTGTCAGTTTCTCTTTTAGAGCCCCTTTCAATATATGATCTTGGTAGATGTATGTTATATATTCCAGTCCACTAAGGTAGAGCTCAGCCATATGCTTCGTGAAGCTAGTGAATTATCTTGTAGTATCCTGAGAGGAAGGAATGTGCAAAATTCTTACAGAGGGAATCAAACAACAATCACATTTCTTTATTCTTCCCGGTAAGTACCAAGGGAGCTAATGTGCTTCTTGCACTAAAAACAGGGGAACCTTGCCTTTTTTTTGGCATAAACATAACAAATGAGTGAACAACTTCTTGTTAGTTTTTGGTTTAACATGTAAATGTTCTCTGTTGAGTTCCACACATGTTTCCGTTCTCGCTTTCTGATCTAAGGCTTGCCTAGCTTGATATAGAAACACCTAGCAAACATTTATTTGTATTATTTTTCAAAAACAGCCCAAACAATAAATCACTTCTAAATCACTTCGCCAGCATTATGTCCATCCCTGGAATATGGTTTTCTTGATTGTAACTAAATAAAAGAAAGTTTATTGAAGTTCATTAGGACTGCCATGTCAATGCAATACATGTGTATGTTATACATGTACACTTGCATAGTGTTTTGTACATGGTTGATTCTCTTTACACAGTAGGTTTACTTTGTGGTTTGTAACACTCACTTGTATTTTCTGTTAACATCCAATGAAGTTCTTTTGAAGTCAGAGAATTAAATGTTGCTGATTTAATATTGCAGTGTGCAAGTGTCCAGCTTTCTGTGCTCATACCATCTGCCAGTAAAGAGGCAATCAACCTCGTCTCGGTAAGTATACCAGTTGAAGTAGTTTTCTCTCTGTTGATAATGGCTTGGACTTTTAAGTAGGATTTGAATGCTTGATTTTCGAATGGATGCACCTTATCCACCAAAAAAAAAAGAAGAAAGAAAAGATAACTAGTTGTGCTTATTCTTGCATGATCTGTGGATATGTCATATGTATAGTCACTTTGCTCATGGGACCCCAGCAAGAGGCCAACGGCTGTAGAGGCCCTCCAACATTCAAATGCACGGTATGCTATCAAGTCATCAGCTGTCAAATATTGGCAGAGTGGTTCTCTTTCTATTTGTATGTTTTCTTGAAAAAATCTTGGCTGCAGGTTGGACATGAGATGCAGGTAGCATTCTGTCTCATCCAGAAGTATGTTGATATGCAATCTATTGGAGCTAAATTACAGATAATATCTGCATTTTCTGTTGAGCATGTGAAAGGTTATATTTATATTGAAGCTGATAGGGAACGTGATGTCGTTGAGGTATTTTCTTGCAGATGTAGGGCACTTTCATTTCTTCTTTTTCCCTTTTTACATGCTTTCCAGACTAATTAGGAATGGAACCAATTTTCAAAACAGGTATGTAAAGGGCTTTGTAGTATATATTCTAGTAGAGTGGTGCTGGTTCCCAAAAATGAAGTTCTCTATCTACTTTCTCTTCAAATCAAATCAAGGGAAGTTTCTAAGGGCACATGGGTCCGCGTGAAGTATTGGAAATACAAAGGGGACCTTGCACAGGTAAGAGGTGTCTTTTCTTGACATGAGAATTAGCTAGCTTTCTGCTGGTTTTAAAAGTTCTCTTTTATCTATACATCTTTCTGTAGGTTGTGGCTGTTGATGATGCACGGAAGAGGCCACCGTAAAGCTGATTCCAAGGATCGATCTCCAAGCCATGGCACAAAAATATATATGTAATTTCTTTCTTCCAGAAAATTTATGTGGCAGTGATTTTGGAATTGTGAAGCAACTACTGTTGGTTGCATGCTATTGTTTTCTAACCAACATTCTGTTTTGACTTTTGTTTAGCTTTGATCATTTTTTTTCCTGGTGTGAATAAATATTCATATTTTGGGTTGTTTGGAAACTAGGAATTTACAAGTTGCTAAAGAATTTATTTTCTGGAAACAAATTCTTTATGAGAAACTGACTGGGTGTACCTTACCATCTAAGTTCTATTTGGCCATCTAGGAATTTATAAGTTCTCTTTTTGCCATAACCCAACCCAATCTAATTGGGTGTACCTTACCATCTAATTGCTGTCCATCTTTTTCCTAAACAATTGATATTTATATTCTATATTCTTTGACAGAGCTTATCAAATTAAAGTTTATATCTCACAACTACTGGCCACACTTGTAACAGGTAACAGGACACTTCAGCCTAATACAAGTCAGGCTGCTCAAATCATGGGCATACATGTACTGATCCAAACTCAAGCCATGGGCCCATCTTTAGACGGGGCAGATGCCAAAGTGCTTCATTGTTGTATAAATCATCAAGTATGCAGTGCTAGATGCTAATATCTTAGTTATGTCAGGTATGTAAGGCACATATGTATGAGATCCAAACTGTTCATCTATTATACCTAACTGTGGATACTCCATTGTCCGAAATCATAAAAACCAAATGATCCAGAGCCATGCCACTATTTTATAGGCTTTTCTTTTTTTGCTTTTTTTTGTTGAATGTGAGTTCTTTATGAATTGTTCCTATTCTAAGGCCCATGGATGACTTGTTTCCTAAAAGTTTTTCCAACCACATGATTTAGGGACAGCTTAGATAGAAATTTCAGTTTAAAAAAAATGTGAAAATGTGCTGGGCCTTACAATGCTAGCTTGGCTCCTTTTTTAAATGCAGATTTTGTAGATTTCTAAAATCATGCCCTGTTTTATCTGATTGGTAACCTTCAAACAAATAGTGAAAAGGAATATTTCACACCTAATTCAATGGGAGAATATTACCAGGACCTACCATTTTCTGTAGTGAAATTCCAACAAATATACATTCTAGGATCTTTTTTCTGTCATGTTTTATATTACATTCTTCAACTCCAGTTGTGTGCCATGCAATTTTGATTGGATTAAAACATGGAATCCAGTTGACCAGCCAAGCATAAGGAAAAGAATCCTAAAATGGGTTTTTGGAAAAATTGAAATCAGAGATTCACCAGCTAAAAATAAGTAAAATTAACTGAATTTCTAGAGTTTAAAAAGGTATATAGAAAATTAAACAATATTTTTGTGAATTCAAATTCCTCATGTTTGAAGTAACCTTGGATTCAAGCATGGCTTAAACTGAAATTCCTTCAATACAAAAGAAAAGAAGAAGAAAGAAGAAACTTTCTCTACATTCTTCATTTCAATTTTCTGATATTCAGTTGTAGTAAACTGAAATTCCTGCAGATTTGTAGATTTGATGCAAGGATCAGGCAGAACCTTGATGCCATGCAGCAGTTGGAACATGAGCTTGGGGCCATGTCTTCCTTTGATTATTGGCAAGTTTTTATCAACTCAATTTTTCACTTTTTCATTGGTTTGTCTGGAGATTCAGTTTTTGAGCCTTGTTTCTTTATCTATGCAGAGAAATAAGGCATGGGTTTTCATTTACCCCAACAATATATGAGGTAATGCTTTGATATTTTGGAATGGTTTTCTTTGATTTTTTCTTTTTTTAATATTAGAGTGTAATTAAATTGAGAGTTGTTGTAGATGCTAATAGATTCTTAACTTTCTAAATCTGTTCCTTTACTACTATTATTATGATCATTATGTAGAAGATTCTTGTTTGGATTCTCAACACATCTTAGATACCATCCAGTTTCATCCATGTCACCTAAAGCAGATCATAGAATTGTAATTAATGAACTAGATTCACCACTGATATTGGTCATGTGTACACTTGAATGTCACGTGTGAAGGGTGCATATGGATGGATGGGTGTGGATAAAACACATGCATCAATGTAGGGCCAATAGATGTAATGGAATTCAAGTTACAACATTTATTGCATTGATAGTTTTTAACTTTTTAAGGATAGGATCAAATGATTGATTATTTTTCATGCATCAATTTGTTGAATGCTGTCTTTTTACTCTCTTTTTTTTTTTTCCTTATGTGCAGGATTTTAATCAATTTTGCCTGAATTTAGGCCTACAAGCACTTTAGCCTTTTGACACCACTCGTGCTACGAGTAGACCATATAGAGGATTTGTTTTTATTTATTTATTCGAGACTATTTTTAATTTATTGTAATAAATATTATACTTTTTTTATTATGAAGTAATATAAATATTATTTAATATTCAGTTTTAATTGTATTGCATCATTTTTTATGTTTCAAATATTTAAAAAAGGCAGGTTTTTCAATTGAATTATATATAATAAAAAAAATATTATATGGCCTATTGGGGCCTTTCAAATCTATACAAAGACTTTTACCGGCGCCTGTGTAGATTAGCGGCGCTTTTTGTGAACAAAGTGTTGGCGCTTAATGCACTTATCCAGCGCTATTTACTTATGCCGGCGCTTCTGTCAGAAATAACCCCGCCGCCCAAAGCGTCCGTAAATGCGCCGCAAAAAGGTGTACAATTAGCGGCGCTCAGACAAGCGCCGCGAAAATGTAGTAGCGCCGCTGAAACTTTTAGTGACACCCTCAGTTATCGGCGCTTGGCTAGCGCTGGGATAGAAAACAGCGGCGCTTTTAGGGTTTTTAGCGGCGCATTAAAGCGCCTGGAAATACCCTTTTTCCTGGAGTGCGGTCTGGATAAAACCTAATATCACGGTGGGCCCCACGCAGCTCCTGCCTGGGACCAATTTCCGCACAGGTGGGGCAGGACGCAATCCGCTTCCTTAAAATTGCCCCCGGCACTGTGAAACCCCACACTACAGGAATGAATAAATAATATGATACCATTGACCAACCATGCATTTGGTGACTACCAATCGGCGAGTTGTGATTATATTCTATCCTACGGTGGCCCACCTAATTTAAAACAGATTCTACGGTGGTAAATGTATGCAAAATTTACAGTGTTCGCCTTCATGACTAGATGGTCATACCCTGCCACAGCATCAATGGTTTTTCTCTTGGAACTCACTACATGTAATGCGAAGATAAACATAATGATCGTTATTTCCTTGAGATGTGTGAATCCACATTTATGGGACGCGGCTTGGGTGGATCCGTGATTGAGGGGCCCACCGTGATGTATTTGTCTTATATCAATACCGTCCGTCCGCTTCTCCAGCTCATTTTCTGGCATTAGCCAAAAATTACAGCTGATCCAAATCTCAGATGGACAATATCATAGAAAGCTGTGGTGATTACCATTAAAAACTTATTGGGATCGACAAAATTAAGTTTTGGATCAAGCTTATATTTTCTTGGTCCCTTCATCCAGGTCTTTGTGACCTTTTCAACAGGTTGGATGGTAAATAAGCATTCCAGTGGCCGCTAAGAAGTTTTGAATGGTAGGCATTCGATCACCATTACTTCGTGTAGTGTGGTCCACCTGAGATTTTGATCTGCTGCATTTTTGGGATCACACACTAAAATGATCTGGAGAAATTGATGAACGGCATGGATATAAGGAAAATATATCACAGTGGACCCCACATTCAATGATCCACCGAGGCGGCGTCGACATTTATGGGGCATCATCCAATCAACCTACGACGTATTCAGAAACAAGTTTACAAATATCGATGTTTATAATTATCATCCGGTGACGAATGTCTGATTTCCACGTGGACAAACCAAAATGTTCCACGTCCGACAGTCAAATAAATGCTCGCTACATCTCCTTTCCAAACTTCAACGGTAGCTAGCTCTTACACTTGTATAAATACATGCACACACGTATATGGAAACATCATTCAAACCCAAAGTCTTGTGTGCAATCTACTTTCTTTTCTTCTTCTTCTCTAACCCAAAGACATGGCTCCCGTTGTTGAAGAGTCCGTGCCAAAAGAAGAAGTGAAAGATCTTAAGGCCAAGGAGGAGGTGAAAGAGGGCGAGAAGGTTGCACCCGAAGAGGAGAACAAGGTTGCACCCGAAGAGGAAAAGGCCGCGGAGATTGCACCGAAGGAGGAACTCGTGGAAGAAGAGAAGATACCAACTGAAGTCGAGCCCAAGACCGGCGTGGCTTTCCCCACGAAGCTGCACGATGGGAAACGGCTGAAGTCGGTGGGCATGAGGAAGAAGAGCATTCTAGGCCTTGGTGTGAAGATCTATGCATTCGGTATGGTAACGAAACCCGAAATAAAGTTAGTCTATTGATTGATGGGGATATTGATTTTAGATGTTGTGTTTTTCTTGGGTCATGCAGGGATATATGGAGACAACGAGAAATTGAAGGAGCTTCTGAGTTCGAGGATCGCGGGTGGCCCACCCACGAAACCCACAAAAGAAATGTACGATCTGGCAATCGACAGCGATATGGGGATGATGGTGAGGATGATCATCGTCTTTGCTGGTCTCACCATGAACATGGTGAAGAAGAACTTTGATGAAGGCCTTGGAGCATCCATTAAGAAGCTGACGGGAGGTCGAAAGGACGAGAACCTCATTAACAAGTATTATCTGTTATTTCTACTCTTTAACTCTTTAACCGTCTATGCTCTACCATTGATTTTAATACTCATGTAAGTAAAACTCAGACTCGATCGGACCTGAGTGGCTCGACGTCATGAGTCGCCTGTATGGGTCATGCCAGAACTAGCCGAGTCATGACTCAACTCGGGACCAGACGAGTTGTCTAACCCTTGCCACTTCCCTTAATAATAATAATAACAGCTGTGTTGCATGGTATGGTCAGGGTAATGGGAGCAGCATCTGATAACATCAAGCTAACCACCGGTTCCGTGATAGAGATAACGAGGCTTCCGGGATTTACTCTCCAAACAAAAGGTAATTAGTAGAGAGAAACACACCATCTCTTTTTATTGATTTTTTACTTTTTAAACGCACCATCTCCCGCATGTATCTTTGCATGCACCTTGGTTGAAGAAGGCGCCTTTGTTGCAAACGTGCGTGGCCATAACGGATAGAGGTTTGTCCATGCCCAGATATGCAAGCCTCCTAGCTAAATCAACTAGCCTCTTACAACCCAATCAAATCTGCTCCGTCCAAGTGGGGTCAATTTTCAATGTTAGGACAGGGGGCAAAAAAATAATAATAATAATAATAAAGAAGAAAAAAAAAACAAACATAAACTAAGGTGGGTCAAACCACAGAAGACAGTTGGGATATGGAGCGCCCAACCAATAAAACCTCCCTAGAGGTCTGTGGGTCCCACCACGTCGTTTATATATTTGTTATCCAAGCCATTCTTCATATACGCCCCACTAGGATGAAGAGACAAAAAATCAGGCTGTTTCAGTCCTCAGTCCTCAGGTGGGCCATGCCACGTGAATTAAAGGTTTGAGGCATCATTTGAAATTGTTCCCTATGGTGCGGCCCACCTGTCTTTGATCAACTTGATTTCTACAGCGAACATGAGGGGGACAAGGAAGATAAGGCCTATAGACCACATGGGCCCTACATAGGGTCCGCCACAATGTTCATGCAAAATCTATCCGTCCATCTGTTTCGTCCACTCATGTTAGGACGAGCTAAAAATTGAGGTAAATTAAAAACTCAACTGGCCCACGAATGTTTATATGCCATCAAAATCATCGATAAGGTCGTTGTCACTTTGATAAACGGAAAATACAAATATTAGCTGGATTCAAAACTTATGTGACCCCACAAATGTTTCAATAGTTCTGTTTAATCGATCCACACTATTTCATGTCTTGTGGGCCACTTCAATTTTGGAGAGCCGGCAAAACGGATGGACGGGTAAGATTTATCCTGAACATCGCCATCAGAGCATTGTACTAAATGTGTGGATTTGCTGGTGGGTTGCAGTGAACGACGAGGTGGTAAGCAACGTGGAGAGTGAGCTGATATGCAGGGCCTACTTTCACATGTACCTGGGTGATGATCCCTTTGATAAGGATGCCAAAGAAAAGTTTGGGAAATCCCTTCTTCCATTGTTCTAGATTTACCTATGACGTTCATGAACCTTGTTTCTTTAGAGGAACCGGTTTGAATAATACGGGCTGACCTTTGGTCCACCTTTCTTCTGATGTAATAAGAACGTTGAGACGGCTGAGAATTTTAATTACGTGAGTTTTCTATATTCATGTGAATGCATGTGTATTGAACCATGTTTGTTTGTGTTAGAGAGAAGATCCAGTTGTGCTTTCTGTGTCATGTTAGTAATCAACCATTCAATCTCTATTCATGTGAATGTGTATTACGCTGTACAAAATCCCAACCTTTCATCAATTGGGTCCCACCATGGTGGGTATGTGGTGGTCACTCACACTGGTGGGGTGATCCTCGTCGTTGATCACAGTACTTTTTGACGGTTACAAATGAACAGCGAGGAATCAGTAGACCCATTGGTTGAACTTCAAAGGAGAAAAAATTCCTGTGTGTAACAGGTGTTGCAAAGGATTCTGGTCCACTTAAAAACAACAGAGAAACTATCCAGTGCCAAAAGCTAATGTCCAAAAGATGGTTCTCAAGCAGCCAAGTTCCTAAGCTATGTGGGCCCGCCATGTTGTCTGTATGACATCCACTCCGTCTATCATCAGATGTGAACATCTCAACGACTAAGCCAAAGTTGGCACACGTATAGAGGCGATTAACATGTTATATGGCTGTCTCCACCGTGTTTGTGTCCGGACCAAAGAGCAAGGCGGGTTCTTCAATTGGCTAGGCCACACGTGTGTGAACTGCTGGCCTGATTGTTAACACTGTTTTCTTTATACATGCACGTGCGGCCACCTTATGGATGGACCATACTATTATTGAGCTATGGCACAAAAAAGCAGATGAGCGGCTCTTCAACTCGCACGTGAGCCAGTTTGGTACCTGTGGATGCATATAGATGTGCTTTCATGGGTGTGTGTTGTAAGAATCCTATAAGATGGGCCTTGTTGATCAACGGTTGAGATTAACCTAAAGGTTGGATGATGTGATTGGGTACACCAGTGGGCCCCACTACATTGATACATCTAAAAATTCGTTTAAGGGGCGGTGTGCTTCTACTACGCACACGGTATCATAAGATAACTAGGATTCCCTGTTTCATGTGGAGCCTTCCAGAGAGAGGAGTTTTGGTGGGTTTCAAACTCCTTTCCCCTCTTTAAATATAAATAAGAGCTAGGTCCTCAATCCAACACCATGACAGAAGCAAAATCCAATCGTATCTTCTCTAAAGAGGTGTAAAGGAAAGGAAGATCCCGGCATCCAAATTTGACTATCCGGCATCTGAATTTGACTAGCAATGGCGACTCAAATAGGTATGTTATGGTCTTCATCGATCCTTCATATCCAATGCACAGATGATCCTACCGAAATTCAGCATCAAGACTTAACATTTGGTATCAGAGACTCTGTGCATCTGGTATGGAGAACTAAATACAACAATAGGGATTTCAATTCCTAAATACCAGAATTAGGGATTTCAAATCCTAATCCCCAATTTCAATCAAAATTAGGGATTTCGGAACCCAGATCCCTAATCCCTAATTCAGTCACAAATTAGGTTCTTTTTTCGAAATTCCTAATTCAAGAAATCAGGATTTCGAAATTCCCAAATTAGTTTGAATGGGTATTTCAGATTTTAATCCCAAATCCAGGGACTGATAGCTTTCGGGATACCCCGAATCCGGCACTCAACTTCCATACATTAAGTCCCAAATTTGGCACACCACAAGGAAGATTTTTTATTGATTTTTTTGTTGTATATACATATAATAATACCTGAGCATAAAGATCCATGATCAAAATACCAAGCAACACTCTCCATTATAAATCCTGATGGTTACAAGTATAATGCTTTACAAAAGGTACATAACGTCATCACTGCCAAATTGAAAATAGATGCAATGCATCGAGAAAGCTAAGTCTTCTAAGCTACTCCAGCCCTGAAAAAAATGGAAAATAGGAAGCTTAAGCAAAAAGCCTAGTGAGTGCATATATGTGTGCAGTGTGTCCTATATGCAAGCAAGATAAATATGCCATAGAGAAATCATGTATGGTGAAAGGCATGTAGTATGTAAGATATGATGCCCATGCCAATGTAATGCATTATATAACATAGGAACACTCCGAGTCAATGCTACCAACATCACTAAGTCATATTTTCATTTCTCCTATACTACAACCATATCCTTATTACACGCATCCGTAATCACATCATCATCATCATATTATTATGCCATAATCATACAATATCAGAAATACTGGTAAGATCATGAATCATACGATATCAGAGTAAGCGAAAATACTGACAAGTCCATGAGTCTACAATATCAGAGTACGCAATACAGATCAACTATATAAATGAGGAGTCATAAAGAGTTAAATATCAAATGTCGAGGATGCAATGCATATATAATTCCTAATGAGTTCACGAATACCGTCAGCCGTATGTAAATGCAGAAATATAGTAACCCAAAATGTCATATGTCATGGATGTAATGTAATATGCGGTGCGAATGGAATGACCATGGTAGAGTGTGAAGTCGAGATGATAGTACGTAGTATCGTAGGCTATGGGGTCCATCACAAGGGACTTCTATCCAAACCAATCCCATACCTAATTTAGATAGTCAGACTCAATGTAGTAAACTCCTGATCTCAGGTTAGTCGTGCGCCTCATCCGAAATCTTGGTCATTGCGAAGGTACACATAACAAATAGTTGTGCACCACCAGCCCGAGTGGATAGTGAATGAATGAATGAATGAGTATGCAACTCCTGATCAATAAGTCCACATATTAGTACTCATCTCTGGGATCATCACCGGGGTCTATTACACTCTATGCCAGTTTACCGCCCCTATCCAACCGCACAAATAGGTAAGTGGAAGAGACCTCACTATCCACCTACCAATATCAGGCCCAGCTCGTCGATAGCGGACCCATTCTTCAAGGTGGTCAAACTTAACCTAGAAATTGCCCTCTCACTCAGGTGGGTAAGGTCACACCCCCTCTCAACCGACCACGACACAGTGGGAGACGCGACCTACTGGTATACGGCCCTCATGTGCTCATATATATCTACCCGGTCTCGACGTTGGGGCGTCTTCTGGTACCAAGAGGGTTTATGAATTTTCACCTAAGGCCATCTATGGTAGCCCGATGCTAATAACATATTTCTAGTATCCCATCTAGCCATACACAATATGCCTGTGGAGACTACGGCCTTCATGTCGCTAGGGCGTACAGTAATCACAACACACGATGCAAGATGCATGAGTCATATAATCCAGTCATGCATCAATCCTGCACATACCGTGCACTCATGTGAGATAACCTCCGCCTATCAGGGAGTCTCATAACAATCTGTCCAATGATATATGCAATGGTTAACCACATCTCATAACAAACATGCAGATGATGCGTATTGGCATGTATCATGATATTATGCTGTCATATACTCATAATTGGTATCGACAATCGACCTCGATAATCAGCATCGGCCTCGCTAATCAGAATCGACCTAACAAAGGACCTAAGGGAAGGTCATAATGTGGACATTTAACCATCATTGCCCATTAATGTGGACATTCAACCCACATTGCTCCCAAGCAGTGGCCCACATAGGGCCAAACATAAAGTGGGCCCATGGCCTCACACAAAGGCTTAATATACATCACAATGGGCCTCTTACAAGGGCTACATACACATGACTATGAGCCGCATCACATGCGCCTAATATACATCGTGATGGGCCGTAACCCATGAGCCTCAAATACAACAAGTGGGCCGCACCAATGGACCTCATATACACAGCAGGTGAGCCCTGCTCATGGGCTTCAAATACATAACATGTGGGCCCTACACATGGGTCTCGTATGCTTCAAATGGGTCACATATCTGGGTCTCAAATATATCAAATGGGCCACGCGTCATGGGTCTAATATACGTCACAATGGGCCACACGATAAGGGCCTAATACACACATAACGGGCCTTGTGTTCATCTAGTCAGGCCTCATCATATGGGCCTCATATACACAAAATTGGGCCTTAAACATGGGTTGAATACTCATCACAATGGACCTCAAATACGGGCAGCATATACATCACATGGGCCTCGGCACATGGACCATAAACATGAGCCTTAAATATATCATAATGGGCCTCATATACATCAAGTGGGCTACATCAATGGGCCACACTAATGGGGCAACCACTTTACTAAACTTTCACATAGTCAGGTGGCCAGTACCACAATTTCACATAGTTTAGCAGTTACCTAAGCACCACATAATCATATAGTTGGGCCACACATTCCCCACATACCCATATGATTTACGGCTATCCACGTCATGCATGATCACAAGATTTATGAGCTACATATTCAACACTATTTTGCCAAATCTAGTTGTCATTCATCCCGTCAGTGATCATATGGTTAAGGGCCACATCATTCATAAATCTACTTAGACAAGTAGTCACACAATTGTCCCAATTCATACAGTTAGGTGAGCTATAAAAATCAAGCACTCACATGTGGTGGTCCACATAACTTCCACCAATCCACACTACTAGTTGGGCCACCCAAAATCCCAAATTCCTATGGTATAGTGATCTACGAGTTCTACCAATTGACGATCCAAATGAGGAATAACCATTACAATAGGTACCATGAAAACGACTTAGATTGCAATAAATATATAGGCAGCCCCACACTCTAAAATGATCTAACAAAATAAATGAATAGCTGGTAAAACATATATATTAGGTGGTCTATGATCGGTTTAAAAAAGAATAGATGGATAGATTTCTTACAAACATTACTGCATCTCTAAGAAATATTTAACAGAGGACAAGTGATCAATATTGCTCCCGTGGCATAAGATTTGGATCTGACTAGTCTATGGGATCATACCTTAAAATGATAAGGATGAACCAATGAATGGCATGGATCTACATCATACTACAAGGTGGAGTCCATGGTCAAGGAAGCGTCCCAACATATAGGGGGGCACACTAGAGCCTAAGAATTTCCAATGGTTGGTACCACTATTTCTACTTATAGTGTGACCCACCTAAAATTGAGTTCTACTTCATCTTGTGTCCACGAGCAAGAGGTGGGTCCACTTCCCAAGTGACTGGAAAATATAGGCAATGTGGGTATACAACACATGCACCTAGGTGGGCTCCACATGTATCACGTTATGTCCAGGAAAGTTTTCATTGGTAAAATGCAACTCCTTTTCCTTATTATTATTATTATTATTATTATTATTATTATTATTATATTTTATATAATTGTGGGTCCCATTGACATGGTGGGGTCCACCCCATGAACAATTTGTACAACAAACAACATCATAGTTGATATCACTCATTAGATGAACGACATGGCTATAAGGTACATACATCGGGTGGGGCCCTCAACACATGCATGGTCTAAATGATGGATGACCTAGATAGAAAATACATGGAACGATTTGGCTCCGCTATCCAATGACTGACCCAACTTTGGTGGCAATTACACATCACAGTAGGACTCTAAGGGCTTTAATGGTAGGGATTTTTATTCCCACTGTTTCTTATAGTGTGGTCCACCTAAGGCGTGGATCCTCATTCTTTTACTCATGACTTAAAATGGTCTGAAGGAGTGGATGAATGGCCCAAATATATTTTTCGTCACCAAGGTGGGCCCCAGAAAAATCTGAGTATTTGAGTATAATTTTCACTGTTCAAGTGGCAAGGCCTGCATGAGCTTCTAATCGGCCTGATTTTTGGGACCATACAATGAATGGGGCTAGTAAGATGGATGAATGGTGTGGATTTAACACATACATCATGGTGTGGCCATGATCAACCCCCACAAAACCTTACCCCAAAGGTGGACCCGCCTTCTCTGGACGTCACCTCCTCCACGGCCTTTCTTTTATTTTATTTTATTATTTTATTTTTATATTTCTCTTCAAGGTGGGTCACTTGAGAGATCCAGTCCATCCATTGTGTGTGTCCCACTTGGTGGAGGGGTCAGTCCAAGTTTCAAATGCATCCAAATTTCAGGTGGGCTCCAGCAAGTGCCCTTATATGTTTTAGGCATGTCTTCACATGATTTTTGATGGTGTGGGCCACCTAAGTTCCATGTATGGCTGATTTTTGGGGGATCCCATCATTTAAAGGGGACCCATCAAATGCAAGGTGCTAATGTTCGACATACATCATGGTAGGCCCTACAGATAAGACCCACGGTCCCTGCCAACATAAGTAGCAAGACGCTACTTGCCGCAGTGTCATCTTGACACTGTTAGCAACACCGTCAGATGCTGTATTTTTATTTATTTATTTATTTATTTTCTTGTGGTTTTTCATAGGTGGGACCCATATTAAGATGATCTAGTCCATCTGTTGCATTCTATGGCCCGGGATTGACCTATCAAGCACAATATTTAATATATTTTGACGCACAGAAATATCACAATGGGCCCTAATAGTTTATCACTATCAAAATAATGTTTTTTGATGGTGTGGCCTACCAGAGATTTGGATTGATATCATTTTTGTGGTCAATGTCTAAAATGAGTTAGGGAATTGAATGGACGGTGTGGATTAAATATATATATCATGGGTGGGGCCCATTGTGGACCCACACCCCAGCCCCTATTGTGAAACAACTGGGATGCTGCTTGCTGCAGCTGGGACGCTGGCAGCAACAGCGTCCACCCCTCTTTTATTTTATTTATTTATTTATTATTATTATTATTATTATTATTTTTATGGTGTGGTGTGTACATGTGTGCATGGGTGTGTGTGTGTGTGTTTTGCCAGCCCAATGGGCCACACTTTGGACAGTTTGGATGGCCTACAAAATTCTTGTGGGGCCCACTATCATTGGGTCCCACATAAAGTCTATAACAAATTATTATTATTATTATTTTGTATGAATCCTCCTATACATCCACACCATTAATCACATCATTATCATCATATCATCACAACTATTAATCATCTTTTTATATGAATTCTCCTATACATCCACACCGTTGATCATATCATTATCATCAAATCATCAACACTATTAATCATCCAAATAATAAAAAAAGAGAACAAACCATAAGAGTGGAGGGGGTGTACTCACCTTGATGGATTAGATGGATGGTTGAGATGGATGGAAGGGATGAGATTGATGGAGTTGATGGCCCACCAAGATCACTCTTCTCTCTCTCTCTCTCTCTCTCTATGTGTGTGTGTGTGTGTAGAAAATGCAGAAATGTTAAGGGATGAAGGACTATGTGTAGAGAAATTGTTAAAATGTGGTTAGATTCAATTAATGTGATCTTGGTTAACTTAGATTAGGATTATGACAATTAATTCATGATTTGTAATTAATGGTGGGTTAAAGGAGCATGGGATGGCATGGTGTGATGATGTCATGCTTAAGGTATAGCATGGAAAAGAGTTGACTTGAGGTGTACATGAGAGAGGGAGACGTATGGGTCTGTGACATCACACACATGGGTAGAGATTCTCTTGCCCATGTGTGGCATGTACATGTGTGCATGGCATATGTTGTGCACATGTGTGGAATGGAGTACATATATAGCGCCTTGCGCACATGATATATTAATGATTCTTCATGGCGTATCTCACTAACGGAGTATCGTACAGATGCACGGTTGGTACCTACACGATCGCGGTGATGGGGCGGTCGATATGAGATAGGCTTTGAGGTCTTGGGGTTCCGGTCAGTTGGGTGTGTACTATAAATGGCCAATCTAGGTCTAGCTAAGGGGGTCAATCATCATGCACATATGCATAGAAAATGGTATGGAATGGATGAGGTCTTACATCGGATCTCATATATCAGATATAACCAAATTTTTCACCAGAAACCTCGTATGTGTGATCGAACCTGTGTCCCTATGTTGCGGCCTCTGTTGGCTATGATGGAGCAACACACCGACCGGACCTTCAGCCACACCATTCTTTCCTCGATCTTCCCTCTCTTCCATCCTCATTTGGCATCTTTCGATAGATTCTAGTGGATCGACAACACACAATCCACCCCATCTGTAAGTCGCGTGTCACCAAAAACCTTAGAGATATGATGAGGGAATGTTGTCCATCCTCCTCTCACTTCTAGAGTCCGATCGCTGGTATTGAGAGAGAGAGTGGAGATCGCGTTGTAATGGGAATAGGGATTTCTCCCCCTTTGTGGAAGAGATTTTATTTTTAACCCTTGGGTCCGTTGGCCCAATTACATAGATTTCGAGTTCACCTTCAGGACCCATAACCGACTTCTACTTTATGGTTATGGGCCCAAATCCACTTTCTAGGCCCATCGTTCTTAGTTTTAGAACATTGAAATTGTTGAGGGTCAAATATTGCATATTAGACCCAGTTATTGCCTGCATTTATGAACATGATGCTATTTAACAAACTATTTTAATTGTGTTTGTGTTGCAAGGTGACTTTAGGAGCTTGGGCTGAAAAAGGATGCTAAAAGCATGGAATTAATGCTCAGAATGCACCAAGGCAAGGGATGGACCCCAGGGGATCAAGATCAATGGATTTACATGCCAGAGATCCGAGAAAACTGAGAAACTGAAGCTCAAGTAACCCAAAAATCAGCCAGAATGCAAGATCACAGGGTTCTAACCATCTTCTCGGCTCG
This sequence comes from Magnolia sinica, assembly GCF_029962835.1. NCBI lineage: Eukaryota > Viridiplantae > Streptophyta > Magnoliopsida > Magnoliales > Magnoliaceae > Magnolia > Magnolia sinica. The sequence goes on from NC_080575.1 coordinate 41,614,374, forward strand.
AAATTTCATACATGGCCTGAGGACTATAAATTAACCGTACATGTCAAATTTCATCCATTCTATCCTTGTGAAAGAGGCCCAATAGCAAGATCAGCCCATAAATTATTAAACTGGGGCCCACCTGCTATCTGGATATGCTTCAATTTTGGTCTCAACCACTTAAAGTAGAAGAGAAACAAGATGGATGGTGTGGATTTCTCATATACATCACCATGAGGTCCACCTTACATGGTGTGTGTGCACAGCACACGCACAGCCGCCGTTCACCGGACAGTCAGCCCAGTCAAAGACAGGCTAACCCATCTTTTTCTTGCGCAGCAACAGCGGATGGACGTTGTCCGTCCGTCTTTCAGTAGTGGGGCCCACTCATCATCCAAATGGATGATCCAGACCATCCATTCACTCAGGAGAGTGGCCAAAACTATCTCCAAGCTTTCTCTTTGTCCTCATGTAAACGTAAACGTGTAAGATCACCGTCAAACGCAGAATAAACGGTGGAACCAAAGATACAGTGGCCCGCACTAAAGCCTGACCAAAACCACTCCTTCCAGCCTGTTTTTTGCCAGGAATCCAATGAATGGGGTGGATTTCTCTAAAAACCATACTGTGGGGCCCACCAATCGTCACAGCGTACCCTGTTTACGCAGGAACGCGCGTCTGTGAAAATCGGCCACGGTGGGCCATTCTGTGATCAATATCAGGGTTGGATCATTGATCCAGACCGTCCAAAGTTCTAAGCAAGGGGTTCTTTTCCTCACCAAGAAGCGAATTTCGAAGATGGGAGGTTCTTTTCTCCCAAACTAATTTGAAACGCCAGGTGTATTCTCCATGTTGGATACAAAAAACAGGGTGCGGCTGTTTTCTTCAGCGAAAAAACAGAGTCAGTCTAGCGGACTCTGGACCGACTATTCCTCCTCTATAAAAGGAAGGAAAACGAGAGGGAGAAGGGATCGAGGAGGGGAAGCATCCATCGGTTTGTGGACGTGGATCAGAAGGAGAGCCGAGAAGGAGAGAGAAAGAGTGGAGTACAGGCAAAGCTTCAAAAGAGTTTTTTTCCTTCTCTTTTCTTAATTTCTGCTTATGTTTATTTTAGATGTTTAGCCTCATTGTGTTCATGAGTGGCTAAACCTCTTAGCTAGGGCTAAGAGGTGAAGCTTGTGGTGTGATGGGAACGATTCTATGGTTTTGATTCATGTTAGACTAAATTGATGTTGATTTAGTTTGATTAATAGGAATGCTTTCAGTTTTTAATGGTTTGTTGTGACTGAAATTACAATAGATCTGCGATAGCTTTGAGCATGTTCTTAGCATTATAGGGTTTATGAATTTGGGAACCCTGTTGTTCACCATCATCTCCTGGGCATGGTTGGATGACGAAACTCTTCCTGACATTCATACATCACTCAGATTGGCTGTGAATTGGTTTAATTTTGTTGTTTGCTTTGTCTCATTGGCATGGTTTTGTGATGGAATCCATTCTAATTTACACCCGTCTGATCTCTTGAAAACTAGATTAAATAAAGTTAAGAGTTGATTTTCAGTTTATATCTTCCAACTGGATAAAGATGAGACTCGAAGTCCAGTTGAGTTCATGAATCGACCGTAGATCTCCCTGATTTCTACAAGTGGATCCTCTGAATCCCTAGTTTCCTACCTCTAAATTTCTTAAGTTTTACATTAATATTTCACCATTATTCCTCAAATTATAATCAATTTAGATTTCATCTTAGTCTAATTTTAATTCTACCTAGTTTCAGTACAGGTTTCAATCCCTTAGGATTCGACCTCGGTCTCACCGAGTTTATTACTACATCACAACCCTATACTTGGGGAGTGAACAGAAATTCATTCCAAATTTGAGTATTGATCTGGGCTGTCTAATTAGTTCACAATGAACCTGCAATCTAACTCAATTCACTAATTAAATAACATAGAACATGCCTTTTCATCAAGTGGATATTAAGAATCTGATATGATCTGTCCATCTTACAAGCACTACTCTATGGGTCTAACAAGATATTTGAAAGATAATTTGAAGGTAAATCTGACAAGATATTTGAAAGATAATTTGAAGGTAATTGATTTGTCTGGGTTTGTGTGATATGACTTTTCCTGCTGAAATCCTCTTTTATTTATAGCTTCGATCCAGCCATTCTGGATCCTTTCCATGATCTGACGGTTATCATAACCATTTCTGCCCATACAATGTTTCCAGATTCTTCCCATGATCTAGTCTTTCTTGAGTTCTTTAACTCCTTTTCAGCATTTGTGGTGACTTGACTGCCTGTTAACTTATCATTCGATCGCTCGAATTCAGTCGCACTTTAACGATCACTTGTCATGTGCGAAACACGTGATAAGATTCTTCAGGAATTCAATCACATATTCTTACTATAATCCTTCAACCATTAACCTCATACACGTGTGACCCACATGAACTTAAACGAAACGGGATCCGTTCGAATAGAGTATAAACATTGCCCCCCTTATCATAGTCTTTTTAAAGAAAGAGGCTACGACATTTGAGTATGGTTATTAAATATTCACAAATATTTCCATCATTCAGCACATCGATATTGAACAGTTAGTGTGTTTTGAATGGACACGTATCTCCAAAACTACCTGTTCTGCTACGAAAAGGTGTACTTCTTAATTACTGCCTCCTTTAAAATCCTTATATATAGAAAATCTATTTTTGCATCTTATAGGATTCCTCATTTCTTTCTTCCTTAACCCTATTCCTTACTCTTCTTTAGCCATGGCTTCTTCTTCATCTACACCTACTTTCAACCAAAAAGATATTATGGCCATAATAGATCTTTTCTTGAATTTTTGTTCAACAGATACGATCTTCAAATCCCCAATTCATGAAGATGCTTATGGTCTAAGCCCTTTATTTTCTCCAAATATATTACAGCTAAATCACTGCAATCTCTTGATCCCTTCTTTCCAATTTATCCAGGAAGTAATGTCCTAATTCAATCTAGAGAAATCCCTGATGCAACAAATGCATTTAAAACACCATGATCATGGCTAAAACCTCTTCCTGAATGGAAAGATTGGTTCAACAAAGTATCAGTCCAATATGAAGACCTGTGGAAAGATATCAGAATTTTTGAATGTATCAAGCTTTCTCTCTCAGAATATCTTCCTAATATCCATCTTCTTCTAACATTAACCTCATTCTGAAGTATTTCTACCAATATTTTTATGTTCGGTTGCAGACCAATGAGCATCTCTATCAAGGACCTCTGTCACCTTACCGAACTTACTCATTTTGGCACGCCCTTCTATGCAAAAACCAAAGCTGAACAGCGTAGGAACTTTCCTAACAAGAATGCTAAAATCTATACCAACTTCATGCATTCTTATCACAAACTCACAGGACCCGTTGAAGAACTTGAGCACCTTGATTTTCTCCTCCTTTGGATCTATCGTCACCTTCTATGCGTCAATGCTCAATAAATTACGAACGAATACATCACTTTGGCCGAACACTTGGTTCAAGGTCAGCAAATAGCCTTAGCACCATTTGTTCTTAACCATTTGTACAGGGGACTCTACGAAGTTAACTCAAGAGGGTTGTATTCAGTTGCAGGTCCCATGTGGCTCGTATAGATGTGGTTAGTTGTTGAGTGTCAAATATTGTATATTTTCCCCCATTTATATCTTGGTTTTACGAACATGATAAGGCTTAATGGTATATTTTATACATGTTTGTGTTGCAAGGTGAGTTTAAGAGCTTAGATTGAAAAGAATGCTAAAAGCATGGATTTAAGGCTCAAGAATTGCCAAGGCAAAGAATGGATCTTTGGAGACTAAGATTGAAGATTTCAAGACCTCAAGATCCAAATAAACCAAGTGGAGAAGGAAGGAAGTTCGCAGTGCAAGGTGCAGAATCCACAAAATCTGTGACATTAACCACCTGTCGTTGACATCGAAGCCATCGTTCAATGATAGCAAAGAATTACATGAAAATCAAGTTTGGTCATTGAACAAATTGGATGCATTTCTTAATGGATCGAAGACTTGTTCAATGACTTGAAGACTTGCTCGATGACATCAAAGACCGTTCGATGACATCGATCTTTTTGCAGAATTTTAAAGAAACTCATTGGACTGTTCTGGACACATTCTCGATGGATCGAGCACCCTTCGATGCAATCGAAGGTCTGCTCGATGACATCGAAGGAAGGTTTGATGACACAATGACTTACGCAGTTGAAAGGAGTTACGTAGTGCGAAAGGAGTTATGCAGTGCGTAAAGGGGCGACTTCGAAAAATCAACTTACGTTCGATGACATCAAAGGCTGTTCAATGACATCGAACGCGTTACGCGGAACTTATGCAGACTGTATAAATTAAGGCAGTTTTGCGATCTTACGCGAACAAGGCTATAAATATGGGTTTCCTAGGCACTTTTTAAGATATCTAGGGTTTCAAGGATTTGAGCCAAAGGGGGGAGGAGCCTCTCAAGAGTTTTTCTTCTTTCCTAGTTTTTTTTTAATGCTTTCTTTTAAGGTTCTGATTCCAATCATGTGTATAGTTGGCTAAATTCCTTAGTTAGGGCTAAGGGGTGAAGCTTGTAGCGTGTTGGGATGTTTTTCTTGTTTTGATTCTTGTTCTTATTGAACCTCTTTGATTTCTAGTTGATTTTAAGGAATACTCTTAGTTTTTAATAGTTTATTGTGACTCAAATTACAGTAGATCTGCGATAGTTTCGAGTATCTTCTTTTCTTATTTGAGATTGTAGGATTGGTAAATCCTGTTGTTTGCCATTATCTCCTGGGCATGGTTGGGTGATGGAATCCCTTCCAAATCCTCGCAATTCTCCTACTTTGAGACTGGATCAATGAGAAGTTCAGAGATTCGATTATCTCTCTCTTTAACTGGGTAAGATAGGACTCTAATTCTAGTTGGGATTCCTGAATCAAGCAAGGTAGCATCTTAATTGCTACAAGTGGATCCTTGGCACCCTATTTCCTACTTTTAATTGATATTTTAAATAATATTCACAATTATTCCTTTTATTCCAGATTTCTAATTAGATCTTCTTTTAGTTCTACTGCTAGTTATTTTCAGAATATGCACAAGATTAGTCCCTGTGGATTCGACCTCGGTCTCACCGAGATTATTATTACATCGCAACCCTACACTTGGGGTTGTGAACAATTTTTTAGCACCATTGCTGGGGATTAACAACTGTATTTTTCTGAATTTAATTAGTATTAGAATTAGGTTAAGATTAGGGTTTATTTTCCATTTTATTTTGGTTAGGAACTTTTCTGCGTTGTTTTTAGAAACTAATTTGTTTTTCTATTTTGTAGGATCCGAACATAGAGATCTTCAATTTGGCAACCTCTTTCTAATCCTCTCTCTTTCTTTTTTAAATTTCTTATTGCTTTTTATTTTCTTTCTTCTTAGGATTAAGTTAGATTTTAATCTTAAGGGGTGAGAGTATTTCATGCCTAAGTGGGTCTGTGACAACACTCTACGTCTCTTAAGTGAAGGAGAATTACTCAAAGGGTAGCCTATCCATCACAAGATTAGACACCACTTGAGATCCTCTGAGTCAGTGGAAGTTATGGCTATAAATCAACCTGCAAATTAACCTCAACCTCCGGTTGAGAAAGTCCAAGATGAAAACGAGGTGCAGAATGTACCCCCACCTCTTACTCTATGAGATTTCTTACAACTGGCGGGGGTGAGCTATCATGCCCCAAACTAAAAAACTGGGCTCATGAAATTCCCGATCATCGAATCCGGTGCGACAACCTCCGTAGTACCCCAGTCTTGGCTCCCAGCGTGCATACACTAGATTTCGATCCTGGAATCCTACAAGGAGGATTTTTCCAACGTACATTTATCTTGTAAGAAGCATAACCACAAGTTTACCCAAATCACAAAGGCAACATCATCATCACATATCCACTAATATATACAATTGAATATAATGTTGAAAGGGAAATACATATATTGAAATTAAAGCTCCAGAAGATGGCTGCATGCTCCAAGCTCAACACTACTGTGACCTAACGCCACCTGCACGCATCTATCATGCATAAGCTTATAGAAAGCTTAGAGGGTGGTGAAAGTGTGTGCGCAAGATATGTAAGACCCGTGTCCTAGTCTGTACTGTTCCGTTGGCTTCCGCGGTCCTGCCGGTCAAATTCCGGCAACCTTCGCACCATATCCGGTGTTTGCGCACGATCCTAATCCATGTCCCGCACACCGATGTCGGCTCGATCCGAAACTTATGTCTTGGCGATCGCGTCGTCGCCGCGGTTCCAACGCCATGACTTGCGCACCGAACCGATACCCAGGCAAGAAGATGCCGATCTGCGTTTATTCCAAAGAAACACCGCGCGTTGCGGATTTTGAGGGAATCTCTACACAATTAGTCCCATCAATCAACCATTAATGCAACCATACCTCAAGTACATCAACCCATCTCCTCCTTTTTCAAAAGTCTACCCTCTTTCCACCTCACCACTCCTCTTTTTCCCATTTTCAACATCAACCATACCCCTTTTACAATTTTTCAACCCAAACCATCCCCCATCACACCTCACCCCTCCATATCACCCCTCTCTCTCTCTCATTTCTCAAAATCTCCAAGCAACTCAAACCTCTCAACGTCCAAGCTTCCTCTCCCTCTCAAGTGTGGCCCACCTTCCATCTTCCATCTACACCCTCTCATCTCTCATCCCCACCATCAATCTTCCATCAACCTCCATCAAAGTTGAAGCTAAGGAGCATTGGAGTCTAAGGGACCAAGAAAAAGGAAGATAAGGTGGGTGATTTGCCATCATTTTAAATTTTAGGGCCCACTTGTTGGTGGGACCCATTTGGATGTATGTGATTTAATCAAGAGGGCCCATAGTGGCGGGGTTCCTCTATCTCACCGTATATCTCTCTCTATATCTCTCTCTATTCCTTTGTAATGGTGTGGATTCCACCAATATGTGTTACATCTACCTCGTCCATCTACATCAGATGGTGTGGTCCACGCTATTACAGGTGATGATCCACACCATCCACTATTTAGGTGGGCTAAATGCTTTATATATATATATATATGTTATATTTTATATAATATATATAATATATATAATATATTATGTATTATATATATAATATAATATATATATTATATGTATATAGGTTGGTGGGCCACATCTATGTGGGACCCACCCCAATAAAATACTTATGTATGCCGTCCAGCGTCCCTGGACGCTGGACGTTGGCAAGAGGAGTGTGTGCACAGGTAATGGGTGTGTACTTTAATTTTTTTTTAAAAAAAAGGGAGAGGTGGACCACTCATGCAGGCCCCACCTTGATGTTTTTTATGTAATCCAAGCCGACCATCCTATTTCCCAGATCAATTTAGGCGTTGAGCCGAAAAATGATCTCAATCTGAACTTTTGGTGGGCCATAGCATGGCGAACAAGTTTTCTACCTTTGATTTACTCCCTGATGCTCCTGTATATCTGAAACAGCCCAATATTGGACTCTATGGGTTTGTATCGAGCCACAGGGACCCATGGCTGGAGTGGATGTTGCTAATGTGGGCCCTACCATAGAAAATTTGTAGAAAAACGGTTTTTCAAAAAAAAAAAAAAAGGACGCAGCAGCGCTGACGCTGTTGCTGCCACTGCCGTGCTAGCCGCTGACAGACGGACGAGCTGGGGCTCACGGCCCCAGCTGTGGGCCCCACTTTGATGCATTTTGACCATCCACACCGTGCATTTGCTAGGTCCCCATGGACCAGCCGTCCACCCCAAAAATTAGCAGTAAATGGAACTTAGGTGGGCCACACCATCTAAAATCATATGAAGACATGTCTAAACATATAAAAGCACTTGGTGGGGCCTACCTGAAATTTGGATGCGGCTGAAACTTGGTCTGTACCCTCAGCCAAGTGGGGCACACATAATGAGCGGGCTGGATTTGTGGACCACATCACAGTGGGCTCCCTATCCGTGTGTGTATATATATATATATATATATAACAGCACGGTGGGCTCCCTGACCGTGTGCGAGGGATGCAAATAAATGGTGGGCCCCACCCACGATCCGTGTGACCTTATGAATAATTTGGGTGGAAAATAAACATTCCAGTGGACCCAGCCCAGTGGGCCCTACCTTGGTTCAAGTGGTTTTATGAACAGTTGGGTGGAAAATAAACATTATGTTGGGCCTTAAGTTGGGTGGAAAATAAACATTATGTTGGGCCTTAAGTTGGGTGGAAAATAAACATTATATTGGGCCTTAAGCTGGGTGGAAAATGAGCATTTTGGTGGGCCCCACTTATGTAAGTATTGTAAACCACACCCTCTATTAGTGTGGGCTCCATCATAATGTATGTGTTTCATCCAACTGTCCAACTGTTTTGGAGATAATTTAAGGTCCATTGTGGAGGCCCATCTTCATGTATTGGTGGTCCTTGTTGAGGCCCACCTTGATTTGTATAAGGCCCATATTATGAGGCCCATTATGATGTATACAAGCCTATCTGACTAAGCCCATGTTGATGCATTTGTGGCCCGTCCTTAAGAGCCCACCTTGATATATGTAAGACCCATGTATAAGGCCATTTGATGTATTAGAGGCCCATGGGTCGAGGCCCAATAAGATGTACAAAAGGCCCATTGAAATGTGTGATTTGTGGAAGGCCATCCTTTGGGAGCAATGTTGGTTTGATGTCCACATTGTGAGGATAGTGTCGGTTAAATGTCTGCATTATGATTCTCCCTAAGGCCCATTAATAGGCCATACCTGTAGTATATAGGCCGTCCAGGCCCATCTTCATTTTGATCAGAGCCCATCACCACATAACATGATTAGTATAGGTCCATGATTCATGATCATTCGCATCATACGTATGCCTGATGTGAGGAGTGACCGATCATAGCATATGCCTTTGGGCAGACTGTTTATGGGCTCCCTGATAGGCGGAGTTGCCCCATATAAGTGCATGGTACATACGGGACTGTTGCATGACTGATAATGTGACTCATGCACTTGCATTTGTGTGATTGTAGTTACTGTATGCCCTAGCGACATCAGGGCCATAGCCTCCATAGACACATCATGGATGGCTGGGTTGGATACCGGAAATGTTTGGTTCTAGCATACGGGCGCCATAGACGTCCCTGGGTGAAAATCCCTAAACCCGATGGTACCAGAGGATGACTCCAACGTCGAGACCGAGTGGATATGTGAGCGCACGAGGGCCGAATACCAGGAGGCCGCGTCTCCCACTGTGTCGTGGTCGGTTGGAAAGGGGTGTGGCCTTACTCGCCCGAGGGTAGGGGGCAATACTAGGCTGAGTTTGACCAGCTCGCGAATGGGTCCGCTATCGACGTGCCGGATAGGTATTGGCAGACTATTGGCCAGGCGGATAGTGAGGTTTCTTACGCTTACTTGGACTGTGCGGCTAGGAGAGCGACAGTGCCATTTGGAGTGTATTGAACCCCGGTGATTATCCAGAATGAGAACTGTACTGATACATGATAAGGATTGGCATGCTTGAGTTGCATCTCACATCGCATGGCTGTGTTATGGCCGATAGCATTCATATCTTGCACCGCATAGCCTTGGTACGGCTGATTACATTCATGTGCTCATCACCATGATTCCGCATCACTCTGACCTTGCATTTTGAGCACGTTTATATTGCGCACACACTTACACCAAGCTTTCCATAAGCTTATGCACGATTGATGCGTGCAGGTGACGCCAGGACGCAGTCGCAGCCATAGTCTCGCTGTAGTTGGAGCATGCAGCCGAGCTTCTGGAGTTTTGTTTCTTTTATTACATTGTATTTTCCCTTTTTGTTGTATTGTACAAAAAGTTTTTTATCATAGTGGATTTTGTGGTGGTGTTCTTGTGGTTATTGTTTGTGGGTTATGCTTTTGTTATGCTCATTATGAATCAGACTGATGATTTGAAACCCTCCTTGTAGTATCCCAGGATCAGAACCTGGTGAATGGGTATCGGGATTCGAGAACGGGGTTCTACGGAGGCTGTCGGCGCCGGGTTCGGCGATCGGGAATTTTGTGAGCCCGGTTTCCGAGTTCGGGGTGTGACAAGATAAGTGTCAAGCACACAAATATAATACCATAAATCATATAACATCGAAAATATTAGCAAGGTCATGAATCATACGATATCAGAGTAAACGAAAACATATTGGTAAGTCCATGAATGCTATCAGCCGTATCAAGGGTATGCGATGCAAGGTATGAATGTTAATGGCCCTATCAAGGCTATGCGATGCAAAAATATAATAAGCTAATATCATATACTGAGAAAGCAATGTAGATCAGCTATGCAATACGGAGACATAGTGAGCCAAATATCAGATGTCGAGGATACAATGCAATATGCAAATCCTAACAAGTCCAAGAATACCGTCAGTTGTATCTAGGCCATATAAATGCAAAAACATAACAACCCAAAATGCTAAATGTTGTGAATGCAATGCAATATGCGGTGCGAATGAAATGATTAAGTTGGAGTGAAGTCGGGATGATAGTACATAGTATCGCAGGCTACGGGGTCTACCACAAGGGACTTCTATCCAAACCAGTCTCATACCTAAATTTGGATAGTCAGACTCAATGTGGTAAACTCTTGATCTCAGGTTAGTCCCACGCCCCAACCGAAATTCTGACCATTGCGAAGGTACACGTAACAAATAGTTATGTACCACCAGCTCGAGTGAATAATGAATGAATGAATGAGTATGCAAATCCTGCTCAATAAGTCCACATATCAGTACCGTACATCTCTGGGATCATCACCGGGGTCTAGTACACTCTAAACCAGATTGCTGCCCCATCGCGCGTAACTAGGTGAGTGGAAGAGACCTCACTATCCGCCTGGCCAGTAATCAGCTAATACCTACCCGACACATCAATAGTGGACCCATTTATGAGCTAGTCAAACTCAACCTAGTTTTTCCCATTACAAATCAGGCGGATAAGGCCACACCCCCTTCTAACTGACCACGATATAGTGGGAGACGCGGCCTACTAGTATTCAGCACTCGGACGCTCATGTAATCCACTTGGTCTAGACGTTGAAGCATCTCCTGGTCACGGAGGTTTAGGGACTTTCACCCACGGACATCCAAAGTGCTCAAATGCTCGAACCAAACATTTTTGTTGTCCCATCTAGCCATCCATGACATGCCTGTTGAGGCTACGGCCCTGATGTCGCTAGGGCGTACAGTAATCACAACACTCAATGCAAGATGCATGAGTCATACAATCCAATCATGCATCAATCCTGCATATACCGTGCACTCACGTAAGACAATCTTCACCTATTAGAGAGTCTCATAACAACCTGCCCAATGACATATACAATGGTTAACCACATCTCATAATAAACATGTATATGATGCGTATGGGCATGTACATGATGCTATACTGTCACATACTCATAATTAGTATTGACAATCGACACCAATAATTGGCATCGATAATCGGCCTATACAATTGGCCTCGACAATCGGTCTCGGTAATCGGAATCGACCTTGACAATTGGCCTCAATAATCAGAATCGGACTCGATAATCGGAATCAGCCTCGATAATCAGAATCAGCCTTGATAATCAGAATCGGCCTCGACAATTAGAATCGGCTTTGACAATCAGAATCGGTAATCGGCCTAATAAAGGCCCTAAGGGAAGGTCACAATGTGGACATTTAACCATCATCGCCCATCAATGTGGACATTTAACTAACAGTGCTCCCAAGGAGTGGCCCACATAGAGTCAAACGTATAGTGGGGCCCATGACCTCACACAAGGCCTCACATATAACATAATGAGCCTCACACAAGGGCCTAATATATATCACAATGGGCCTCATCAAAGGTTACGAACACATCACAATGGGCCTCCTCACGTGGGCCATATATACATCACATTGGGCCTTACTCATGGGCCTCAAATACATCATGTCGGGCCTCATACCCGGGCCACAATTACATCATAGTGGGCCTTGCCAAATGGGTCACAAATATATCATAATGGGCCACATAAATGGGCTGCAGCAATGGGCCACATATACATCAAGTGTGTCGTAACAACTAGCCGCACCAGTGGGCCTAATATACATCAAATGGGCCTTGTATACATCAAGTCGGGCCTCATCATATGGGCCAGAAATATATCATAATAGGCCACGACATATGGGCTGAAAATACATTATAATGGGTCACGACCCATGAGCTTCAAATATGCAACAGGTGGGCCCCATCACATGGGCCATAAATATACAATAGGTGGGCCTTCCACATGGGCCATAAATACATTACATCAAGCCTTGCCTATGGGCCTCGAATACATCACAATGGGCCACAACCTATGGGCTTCAAATACACAATAGGTGGCCTTAAATACATCTAATCGGGCCCACTGTTCTTGGTGAACTATCTACACCATACATCTATTTTAAAGATCGTTTTAGAGCTTTCCTAAAAAAAATGAATCATATCGACAGATCACCTGGACCATACCATAAATAACAGTGGTGATAATGTTTCCCACCATTTAAAATTCCCAGGGCCCACCATAACGTTTATTCTCCATCCAATCTGATCATAAGGTCATAAAGACTTGGATTAAGAGGGAAAAATAAACTCCACATAGATCCAGAACTTCTGTGACCCAAACAGGTTTCAATGATAGACGTTCAATCCTCCACTGTTTTCTACACTGTGGTCCACCTAATTCACGGATCTGCCTCGTTTTTAGTCTCAAGCCTTAAGGCAAGCTCACCAATTAGATGGATGGTGTTGATGAAACACATATCATGGTGGGGTCCATGTCAAATGGTTGGACGGTATAGACACATACATCGTGTGGTACTTTGTGAGGTACTCCAACTAGTCCGCACCCAACATCCATGGTTTGGACGGTTGGGATATACCCATACATCAGGTGGATTTCACAAGCACCATCCAGAGGGACGGTGCAGACGTAAATACATCAACATGGGTCCCACATGGGGTCCACCACATAAACATAATATATATATATATATATATATATATATATATATATATATATATATATATAATGCATTAACTTGCGGTACAGTGTGCAGGAGACCAATACTCTCTCTCTCTCTCTCTCTCTCTCTCTCTCTCTATATATATATATATATATATATATATATATATATATATATATATATATATATATATATATATACATATATTATATTATATTTTAATTATATTGCCATTCATTCAAACGTCCAGCCCTGGACATCCTTTAATGAACGGTCTGGATTTACAGTAGCTATACAGCTGCACGCCTCCATGATAGGTGGGTCCCACGTATGTGTGGGCCACACGTGCCATCAAGGTGGGCCCACTCAAGAAAGGATGGATGGTAGGATATAAAATACATACTATCAAGGTGGGACCCACAAAGCCTGCTAATATTAAACAGATGGATGGCTTGGATTGACTTATACATCAGTGGGCCCCACAGAACTACTGACGTTATCATATCAGCCATATAACTAGTGTGAGTTACACCGGCCAATCTGCTTCCCAAGGTGGGTCCCACGTACATCAGGGCCCACTATAATATTATATTAAAATAAAATATTCTATAAATATCCAGCGTCCAGGTGCACTGGACAGACGACTTGGATGTAAGGTACATATATTGGGTGGGTCACACCGTCCAAGAGGCTGAACGGTGTGGATAAATCACATGCATCACGGTGGTCCCACGAGGGTGGGCCACACGTGTTAAATTAAGCTGTTGTTCATGTTTGGGCCACACGTGTTAAATTAAGCTGTTGTTCATGTTTTCACTTCATACAGTCCAACAGACTGTACTACTGGACGATCTGGATCTCACACATATATTAATACAAGGTGGGCCCCACATGGTTGGGGTAATACACATGTGTCAGGTGGGCCACGTCCAGACAGTTGGACTGTCTGGATACAACACATACATGGGCCCCACTTCCATGCAATGGACGACATGGATATACATCACTGTGGGTCCAGCACCATCCACAGGCTGCTGGACGGTGTGGATCTACATGCATCATAGTGGGTCCAGCGCCGTCCTAGGGCTGCTGGACGGTGTGGATTCAACACACGCGTCTGGTGGGTCCTCACTCAGCGTTGTCCACAAGGTGGACAATTTGCATAAGGAAAGAGAGAGAGAGAGAGAGAGAGAGAGAGAGAGGGAGGGAGATCGGAGTAACGGAGGGACCCTGCCACTATGGGCCCCTCATATGATCACAACACATATCAAGATGGGTCCCACCATATGTGGGCACTAAATCAAATGAAGAGGCACTATGAACACCCACTGATAGATCTTCTTGGACTTCTTCTTCCATCAACGCATCCTAGAGCTCCAATGGAACATGATTCAATGGATGTGATGAATTTTAGATGGTGGGATTGGGTAGTACGGAGGTGAGCCACACTTAGCTTCTCTTATGGAAGCTTGGATGTTAGGTGCTCATTGGGTTGCTTGGGAGAATGAGAGAGAGATGAGAGAGAGGTTATAAGAGAGAGAGGGATGGGTGAGTGATGGGGTGTAATGGGTGAGTGAGTGATGGGTGTACTTGATGGGTGGAGAGAGAGAGAGAGAGAGTTGACTTTAGGGGAGGGGTGATTGATGGGATATGTACTTGACATGATTGATGTGATTTCTCTTGGGTTTGCAAATGCATGGCGTTTTTCTTGAACTGAACACGGGCTCACAGCTCCTGGCCTGGGTATCGCCTCGGTGCGCAAGACGTAGCATCGGAACTACGGCGACGGTGCGGTCACTAGGGTACAAGTCTCGTGTCGAGCCAACTTTGAAATATGGGATACGATTCAGGATTGCGCACAACTACCGATTACATATCGCAGGTCGCCAGAATTCGACCAGGAGGACCACGAAAGCCTACGGAACAGTACGGGTTAGGATATAGGCCTCACAAAGCACACCTTCGTGTATGATTTTTTCAGAAAATACAGCGAATATGGATATCAAGCCAGGGTGATCCAACTCCTTCCAAAATTCCATGGACTTGAATATGAAAATCCATATTTACACTTGAAAGAGTTTGATATGATCATAGCCACTCTATACTTTCCCAACGTGTCTGAGGACACGGTCAGGTTGAAACTATTTCCCTTCTCCTTAAAAGAAAAGGCTAAGACGTGGTTGCACTCACTACGTCCACGATCGATTGGGAACGACATGACAAGGGAGTTCATTAAGAAAATTTTTCCATATCATAAAATAAACACCCTCAGAAAGTCAATCATGAACTTCCCCTAAAAGGAATATGAAACACTCTTCCAATGTTAGGAGCGGTTCAAGGAACTTGTCAGTTCATGCCCACAACACAATTTTAAAACGTGGCGCATAACAAATTTTTTTATGATGGGTTGACATCTTCCATGCACCAAATGGTTGAGACAATGTGCAATGGGGAATTCATGAACAAAGATGTCGATGATGTGTGAACTATTTTGATAAGCTTGTTGAAAACACACAATCATGGGACATCTCCCCAAAACCTAACACCACTTCAAAGCCTACTCAATCTGTGAGACCTGTATCCTAACCCGTACCATTCTGTAGGCTTCCGCGGTCCTCCCGGTCGAATTCTGGCGACCCACGATCTGTTATCGACGTTTACGCGCGATCCTGAGTCATATCCTGTATATCAGAGTCGACTCGATTCAAAACTTGTATCCTTACGACCGCACCATCACCGTGGTTCCGATGTCGTGTCTCGCACGCTGAGGTGATACCTGGGCTAAGAGATGTGGGCTCGCATTCAGTTCGAGAAAAATGTTACGCGTTGCAAATTTCGAGAGAATCTCTACAACCCATCCATCAATCAATCAATTAAGTACACACCCTATCTCAATTACATCACCTATACCCCATGTTACCTCACCCCCTCATAAGTCAACTCTCTCTCTCTCCCCACCCATCCCTCTTTTACCCAAATTTCAAACAAACCCATACCTCTCCATCCCCTTCCTTACAACACCCATTCTACCCATCCCTTATCATCCCATCTCATTCTCTCTTCACTCAAGAAACTCCCAAGAGAAGCCAACGTCCAAGGCATTTCCAAGCACCAAGAGAGCTTTATGTAGCCCACTTCCTATCTCCCATCCCCACCCTCTAAAACCAATCTCGACCATTGAATCTCATCCATTGAAGCTCTAAAATGCATTGATGGAAGGAGAAGTCCATGATCAAAGGTGGGTGATTTTTTTGTTTCAATTTGATGATTAGAGGACCCACATGTGGTGGGACCCATCTTGATGTATGCAATGTATAGGGAGGGTCCATAGTAGCAGGGTCCCTCCCCTCTCACGTTCGTCTCTCTCTCTCACTTGATGTGTGGCCCACCTTGATGAATTGAGTAGATCCACACCATCAATTTGTGGCAACCACCTTGTTGTCCACCTGTTGGATGACTTTGGGTAGGCCCGAATGATGGGAAAACAGAAATATTTGCTTGATCCACTGGTGGGCCACACTTAAGTGGACCCACAGTGATGTTTATGTTATCCAAACCGTCCAGATCTCTGGACGGTGGGCCCCTTGGAAATATGTATTGTATCCAACCGTCTAGGTGGTCCATCTGGACACTAGAGTGGATATGTAAAGATATGATATATATATTAATATAATATATATATATGTATAATATATATATTAATATAATTTTATGGTGAGCCTCACGTGTGGACCCACCTGACATTTGCATTTCATCCATGACCATCCACCGTCCCTGAACGGTGGAGCCTACGTTGATGTATGTGTTGTATCCATCGTCTAGCTATTGGACGGTGGTACACACCATGATGTATTTACTATATATCTGACCGTCCGTCTATTTTTCCAGGTGGGACCCACTGTCGTATAACGTCAGCAAGTTATGTGGGCCCCACGAAGCATGCAGTTGCTGTTGCTTTAACGTCACTAAATTCTGGGGCCTGATCATGTGGTATGTGTCATACCCACTCCGTCTGCCTATTTTGCCAACAGGTGGGACCCACCATGCACATTGTACATGTGTGGGGTGTGGGGCCTACCATGATGGATGTGTTGTATCCTCACCGTCCAGGGATTGGATGGTGGGAAGCAGTTTGACTGGAGTACCTCTCACCAACCATATAGTGGTTGTATTTTGTCAGCAAGTTATGTGGGACCCACCTCTGATGTATTTGTTATCCAACCATCTAGCACTGGGTTCCACTGCATGACATCGGCAGTTTCTGTGGGTCCCATTTGATGTACGTATTGCACGCCGTCCATCTTTTTTGGTAGTGGGTGGGACCCACCTTGATGTACGTATTCTATTTCGGCATCATCCATTTCTGGACAGTGCTTTGTGGGGCTGACTTGATGTATGTGTCCCATCCACGCTGGCCATCAGACGGTAGGGCCTACTATGATGTGTGTGCGATCCACACCATCTTGATGGGCTGGACGTGGGCCCACCATGCTGTACGTATTTCATCTATCCCATCCAGTCCAGTTAGACGTGGACCCCACCTATTATGGTGTGCTGAGCACACATGTAATGTATTGGGTCTAACCTCCGTCGTCCGTGCAGTGGACCCCACGTGATGTATTGTGGCCCATATGATAAGTCCCAATGTGATGTATGTAAGGCCTATAAGGCCCGATGTGACGTATTTATAGCCCATGAGATGTGGCCCATTGTGATATGTATTAGGCCCATGACGTGCGGCCCATTCAATGTATTCAAGGCCCAGATACGTAGCCCATTTGATGCATATGAGACCCATGTGTTGGGCCCACCTGTTATGTATATTAGGCCCATGTGTAGGGCCCACCTATTGTGCATTTGAAGCCCATGGGTTGTGGCCCATTGTGATGTATTCAAGGCCCATGGTCGAGGCTCAATGTGATGTATATGAAGCTCATGTGATGTGGCCCATTGTAATGTATTTGTGACCCATAGGTGTGGCCCATTGTGATGTATTTGTGACCCATGTATAAGGCTCATTGTGATGTAATTATAGCCCTTATTTGAGGCCCATTGCGATGTATATTAGGCCTTTGTGTGAGGCTATGAGCCCACTTTATGTTTGGCTTTATGTGGGTCACTGCTTGAGAGCGATGTTAGTTGAATGTCCACATTGATAGGCAATGTTGGTTGGATGTCCACATTATGACCTTCCCTTAAGCCTTGTTAGGCTCATTCTCACCGATTCTGATTGTTGGGGTTGATTTCGATTCCGATTGTCAAGGCTGATTGTTAAGGCTGATTCCTATTCCAATTATTGAGGCCGATTTCGATTGTCGATACCGATTCTGATTTCGATTGTCGAGGTCGATTCTGATTGTCAAGGCCGATTGTTATGGCCGATTCTGATTATCGAGGCCGATTTCGATTGTCGAGGCTATTACCGAGGCCGATTTCGATTGTTGAGGCCGATTTCGACTCTGATTGTCGAGGCTGATTTCGATTGTCGTTACCGATTCTGATCGTTGAGACTGATTCCTATTGTCGAGGTCGATTGTTAAGGCCGATTCCGATTCCGATTATTGAGGTTAATTCTGATTGTCGAGGTCGATTCTGATTGTTGAGGCCGATTCCGACTCTGATTGTCGAGGCCGATTCCGATTTCGATTCCGATTATTAAGGCTGATTTTGATTGTCGATATCGATTCCGATTATCGAGGCCGATTTCGATTGTCGAGGCCGATTGTTGAGGCCGATTCCAATTCCAATTATTGAGGCCGATTCCGATTGTTGAGGCCGATTGTATAGGTTGATTGTCGAGGTCAATTATTAAGGCTGATTCTGATTGTTGAGGCCGATTATCGAGGCCGGATATCAAGGCCGATTGTCAAGGCCCAATGTGATGTATAAGCAGCCCATATTTGAGGCCCATTATGATGTACATTCGGCCCGTGTTTGAGGCCCAATGTGATGTATATGCGGCCCATATTTGAGGCCCGTTGTGATGTGTATTCAGCCCATGTTTAAGGCCCAATGTGATGTATATGAGGCCTATGTAATGAGGCCCATTATGATGCATTTAAGGGCCAGGCGATGGAGCCCCTTGTGATGTATGTTAGGCCCATGTGAAAGACCCATCGTGATGTGTATTAGGCCCTTGAGTGAGGCCCATGGTGTTGTATATTTATCCCTTATATGAGGCCATGGGTCCACTATATGTTAGGCTCTATGTGGGCCATTCCTTGGAGGCAATGTTGGTTAAATGTCCACATTGTCGAGGTCGATTATCGATGCCGGTTATTAATATCGATTTATGAGTATGTGACAGCATAATATCATGATACTTGCCCATACACATCATCTATATGTTTGTTATGAGATATGGTTGACCATTGCATATGTTATTAGGCAGATTGTTATGAGACTCCCTGATAAGCGGAGGTTATCTCACATAAGCGCACGGTATGCGCAGGAGTGATGCATGATTGGATTTTATGACTCATGCATCTTGCATTTTGTGTTGTGATTACTGTACGCCCTAACAACATCAAGGTCGTAGCCTCCACAAGCATATCATGGATGGCTAGATGGGACACCGAAAATCTGTTATTAGATCGGGCTACTATAAATGGCCCTAGGTGAAAATCCCTAGACCTCCAAGGCGAGGAGATGCCCCAACATCGAGATCGAGTGGATATATATGAGCGCATTAGAGCTGTATACCAGTAAACCGCGTCTCCCACTGTGTCGTGGTTGATTGGGAGGGGGTGTGGCCTTACTCGCCTGAGGGTAGGGGGTATAGTTAGGCTGAGTTTGACCAGCTCGTGAATGGGTCTGCTATCGACGTGCCGAGTAGATATTGGCCGACTACTAGCCAGGCAGATAGTGAGGTCTCTTCCACTTGCATGGTCGCACGTCAGTGGGTAGCAATTGCATGTAGAGTGTACTAGACCCCGGTGATGATCCCAGAGATGTACAGTACTGATTTGTGGAGCAAGAGTTACATACTCATTCATTCATTCATAATTCACTATCCACTCGGGCTGGTGGTACACAACTATTTGTTACGTGTACCTTCGTAATGGCCAGGATTTCAATTGGGGCACGCGACTAACCTAAGATCAGAAGTTTACCACATTGAGTTTGACTATCCAAATTTAGGTATGGGACTGGTTTGGATAGAAGACCCTTATGCTGGACCCGAGAGCTTACGATATTACGTACCATCATCCCGACTTCATACTCCTGCATGGTCATTTACATCGCATATTGCATTGCATCCTCGGTATCTGATACATGACTCTTTATGACTACTCATTTGCATAGTTGATTTGTATTGCGTACTCTGATATTGTATGACTCCTGGACTTGTCAGTATTTCTGCTTACTCTGATATTGTATGATTTATGATCTCGCTAGTATTTCCGACATTGTATGATTATGACGTTGTATTTGTGTGCTTGGCACTTATCTTGCGCACACACTTTCACCACCCTCTAAGCTTTTTATAAGCTTATACATGACAGATGCCTGCAGGTGGCATTGGTCGCAGCGGCGTTGAGCTTGGAGCGTGTAGCTGTCTTTTGGAGCTTCGATTTTATTTTAACATATGTACTTCTCTTTCAGCATTGTATTCAAAGTTTATATTAGTGGATATGTGATGATGAGTTGCTTTTGTGATTTGGGTAAACTTGTGGTTATGCTTATTACGAGATAAAAGTACATTGGAAAATCCTCCTTGTAGGATCCCAGGATCGGAATCTAGTGTATGGACGCTGGGAGACGAGAATGAGATACTACGAAGGCTATCGGCACCGGATTCGGCGATCGGGAATTTTGTGAACCGGGTTTCTGAGTTTAGGGCATGACACAATCAAAGGAGAAGGGTGGAATATATCTTTTAAAATAGGAAGACGATATAAATGCTAAAGTGGCCAGTCTCACAAAGAAACTTGAGGCCATGGAACTTAAGATGGATAAGGATAAGGAAGTTATCTGTGGTATTTGTGCTTGTAACGTTCATACAACTAAGAATTGTCCAACAATACTTGCTTTTCAAGAAATATTGAACAAGCAATCGAATGCCGTAAACAACTACCAAAGGACTTTTAAAGGGCTCACTTCAAATACATACAATTCAAGTTGGAGAAATCATCCAAACTTCAGTTTGAGGAATGGACAAACTGCTACTCCTCAAGGAATCCCTAATCAATTTCTAAATCAGGGGAAACCTCAAGAGGAATTGGTTCAAAATCCCACACAAACTCAAGAGCTTATCCAGAAAAGTACTCTCCAAGCCTTACAAGAACTTACTAAGGTTATACAAAAAATTGACTCTCGTATTACGGTTATGGAGAAAGAGATCCTTCCAGCTCAACTAATCCCCAATCCTAAACTGCCATACGGAGTTAGTGAACCAAGCTCTTCAAATTTAATGGAGCAAACCAAGTCTATCACCACTCTTAGGAGTAGAAAAACAATTGACAAATCTATTCCGGTAAGAGCTAAAAAGTCAAAGGACCCGAAAGAAGACATAAATGATAAACCCAACATTACTTCACATGGATTAGAACTAGAACCTCTGAGCAAGCCGATTGCTCTGTTCCCCCAGCGGTTGATTGCACCAAAACCTCTATCTAACTCTCAGGACATTTTAATGGTATTGAAATAAGTGAAGGTCAACATATCTCTTCTGGATGTTGTGAAACAAATTCCTTTCATATGCTAAATTTTTGAAAGACTTATGCATGACCAAGAGGCGACAAAGTATCAAAAAGAAAATTTTCTTAACAGAAAAAGTGAGTGTCATCCTCAAGCAAAGTGTGCCACACTTGTATAATTGGGAATCACCAAATTAAAAATGCACTTCTTGACTTGGGGGCGAGCGTAAATCTGATCCCTTACTCGGTCTACGAACAACTAGGTTTAGGTGAATTAAAATCCACACAGATCACATTACAACTTGCTGATCGTTCAGTTCGTGTACCGAGGGGGATGATCTAGGATATGTTGGTCTAGGTTGGTAAATTCCACTATCTAGTAGATTTTATCATCTTGGATACTCAGCCTATTGCAGATATGAGCACTCAAATTCCTGTCATACTTGGCTACTCGTTCCTTGCTACATCAAATGCTATCATCAATTGTAGGAATGGGGTCATGAATTTGTCTTTTAAAAATATGACGTTGGAGCTCAATATCTTTTTTAACATGAGCAGACAAGCAGAGGATGATGACGAGGCCCACGACATTAACATGATAGACTCTTTCGTGAAAGATAGAGCTCTGATGACCTTATCCTTTGACCCTTTAGAGACGTACTTGGCACACTTCCCCAATTTGGATGACGATACGATTAGGGAGATCGATGTCATGCTTGATGCTACGCCAGTACTTGAAGTTAATCGGTGGAGGCCACAATTTGAAAAGTTACCCAAAACTATTGTAATGCCTCTACCGTCTATCCTCAAAGCGCCGAACCTTGACCTGAAACCTTTACCCTCTGATTTAAAATATGTCTATTTAAGTCAAGATGAGACATATAAGGTAGTGATCTCTTCCGCATCTTGGCCAAGAACAGGAGAGTATGCTTATCTCTACTCTCATTGAGCACAAAGGAGCCCTTGGATGGTTAATTGTGGACATCAAGGGAATTGACCCTTTGATTTGTACTTACTGCATTCATCTTAAGGATAATGCGAAGACCTCCCATCAATCACAACGTATATTAAATCCAAACATGAAGGAAGTGGTTAAGGCTGAGGCTCTTAAGCTATTGAACGTGGGTATCATATACCCTATATCGATAGTCAATGGGTGAGTGCAACTAAAGTGGTTCCTAAGAAGTCCGGAATAACCATTGTACCCATGCCAACAATGAACTCGTGCCAACGAGATTCACTACTGGTTGGAGAATGTGCATTGACTAGAGGAAATTGAATACTGTCATAAGGAAGGACCACTTTCCTTTGCCCTTTATTGACCAAATCTTGGAAAGACTAGTTGGTCACTCTTACTACTATTTCCATGACGAGTATTCAGGATATAATCAAATAGAGATTGCCCTTGAAGATGAAGAGAAAACAACATTCACATGTCCTTATGGCACCTTTACCTATCGAAGGATGCCATTCGGACTGCTTAATGCACCTGCCACATTTCAGCGATGATGTTAAGTATTTTTTTTGACATGGTGGGGCAATATTTAGAGGTCATCATGGACAACTTCTGTCTTTGGTCCATCCTTCAACGAATGTTTGGATAATTTGAAAATTGTGTTGAAGTGATGTGAAGAAAAGAATTTAGTACTCAATTGGGAGAAGTGTCATTTCATGATTCTTAAGGGAATTGTTCTTAGACATATAATTTTGTCTAAGGGAATTAAGGTAGACAAGGCTAAAATTGACTTTATCTCTAACTTACCTCCACCCAAGAACATACGAGATGTGGCTAACCATCTTTCTAGACTTGATCTCTCTGATTCTCTTGAGATGACACCTATAAATGACATGTTCCCTAATGAACAACAGTCTAAACTCTCCCACCTACCTTGGTTTACTGATATTGCAAATTATCTTGCTATAGGTTTCATGCTGACACATTAGACTGCACAAGATAAGAAGAAAATTCTTCGCTAAGGTACGCAAATTTTTCTGGGATGACCCGTATTTATTCAAATATTGCCCAAACTAAACTCTAAGGAAATGTGTGCTAGACAATGAACACCGGAGTGTCATCT
This sequence comes from Magnolia sinica, assembly GCF_029962835.1. NCBI lineage: Eukaryota > Viridiplantae > Streptophyta > Magnoliopsida > Magnoliales > Magnoliaceae > Magnolia > Magnolia sinica. The sequence continues at coordinate 41,638,118 of NC_080575.1, forward strand.
CCTTCTGTCACACTCAGGCCTATAGTGGTCACTTTTTTGTTAAAAAGACCACATCCAAAATCTTGCAGTGCGGCTTTTACTAGCCCACTATGTTCAAAGACACTTATGAGTTTTGCAAAGCTTGTGAGCGTTGTCAGAAATTGGGAGCATTGTCCTGTTAAAATATGATGCCTTTGAATCCTATTCTAATGATTAAAGCATTTGATTGCTGGGGCATCGATTTCATAGGGCCATTCCCCCAATCCTTTGGGAATTTATATTTTTTTACTAGCTGTAGACTACATCACCAAATGGGTTGAAGCGATCTCGTGCTGGAATAATGACCATCAAACGGTCATTAAATTCCTAAAAGAAAACATCATTTCCTGGTTCGAAACGCCTCGGGCCATCATTAATGATAGAGCCTCACATTTCTATAATAGGCCATTTGCAAACTTAATGAAGAAATATGGCATCTCTCATAAGGTGAGCACTCCTTACCACCTGCAAACAAGTGGGTAAGCTGAGATTTCCAATAGCAAAATTAAACATATTTTGGAAAAGACGGTTAACCCTGATCACAAAGATTGGTCAATCTACTTGACCAATGCTTTATGGGTCTACCATACTGCCTTTAAAACACCCATTAGAATGTCTCCCTTTAGACTTCTCTATGGGAAAGCTTGCCACTTGCCTGTAGAGTTGGAACATAGAACCTACTGGGCTATTAAAAATCTAAACTTTAACTTGGACAACGTTGGCTCACTACACGCACTTTAATTAAATGAAATCATGGAAATCCGGAATGACACATATGAGAACTCAAGAATTTACAAGGACATGATGAAGGTGTTTTATGATAAAAACATCCTTCAAAAATTATTCTTGATGTGTCAAAAAGTCATTTTATACAATTCTCGATTACATCTTTTTTCGGATAAACTCAGATCTCGTTGGACCGGCCCTTTCACAGTTACTAATGTCTATCCTCATGGGGCTGTTGAGATAAAGAAGCTGAACAATGGCAATGCTTTCAAAGTAAATGGACATCGTTTAAAGACATTTGTTGGGAAATTTGAGTCAGAAGACATGTCCATGTCTTTGACTGATCTTGTGCACCAGGACCGATCTCTTAGTCTAATGGAGGTATAGTTAGGTTTATTGCTTTTATAGGATTTAGGACTAGGGTAATTTTCTTCCAATATGTTTAGTTGTTGTGCTAACTCTTTCATGCTAAGATTCGTGGAAAAGCTTCAAGTTTCCTTCCTCCAAGTACTATCTTTCCATCACTACCCTCTTTCTTTTCGTTGCCTCATGTGCATTACATGCTTATTTCCTTTACGTTGAGGACAATGTAGATTTTAGGTTCGGGGGTGTGGATTAGATAAACAAATCAGTATTTTCTTAGTCTTAAGCAAAAAAGGTGTGGAATTTTTGAATTTTTCAAACTAAAAACCTATTTGGAAAGCGATAGTTGGTGCACTTAAGGATGATTTAAGTATGATGATGGGACAAAGATTAAATTTTGAATTGTTAGAGTTTGATCAACTAATTAATCTATCTCCTAAGTTCTTGCAATCGATGGATTAAGAGGAAGTTTGGATATCATATCCATTCAAATTACAAAGACACGTTCAAATTGCTTTCTGTGAGTTGTGATAGAATTTTCAATTGTTAGTATGTAAATCATTGAAAGATGTTGGTAATTGAGTATGGAGAATTTTATCCACATTAAAGATGAAAAACCAATTTTTTTTAAAAAAAGGAGATCGACAAAAAGGTCAAAAATGAAAAGAATGAAGAATGACAATGTCTTTGAAGGGAATAAAAAAGGTCTCTGAAAAGAATGTAAAAGTCTAAAAAAGAATGAATAAGAGTGGATGTCAATATAAAATCAGAAACTAGAAAAATAAGAAAAATGGGATATGAAATTGTGGGTTATACCACTAATACTGAAGAATAAATATGAGACAAGGTCCTAAAGGGGGGTGAATAGAACTTTTTAAATATTTTGCCTATTTAAAATTCCTAATTACCTAACTTAAACAATAATTCAATTTAAAGCAAGTAAGACAATATAACTCTAAAGGCTTCCAAGAGAATAGAGGGTTCAATCACAAAGGCTATTCAAGATATACAAATAAAACAACTAACTTAGTGTTGTGAGCTTGTGTGTTGAGTGTGCTTCCTATCAATCTTAAGCATTCATTTAATCATGTATAAGCAATCAATCATTCAAACTTAAATAAACATGATTAAATAGATGAGCAAATAATAATTCCAAACACAAGCATATATAGTGGTTCGGCTAGTTGCCAACTCCACTCCCGACAACCGCACTCTCTCTTAGAGTGTGTCAAATTTCATTATAAATGGTTTTAAATCAGGTTCACTATTAACCTTTACAGCCCTACACAAAAGACTCAACAATTTATGCTCTTCACATGAGTAAAGGTCCTACACTAAGAACCTATGTTTAGGCCCACCAAAAAGGTCCCACAATAGGCACCTCCGTTTAGGCCCACCGACCAAGGTCCCATAAAAGGCACCTACATTTTGGCCCACTGGCCAAGGTCCCACACAAGGCACCTACATTTAGGCCCACTGGCCAAGGTCCCACACAAGGCACCTACATGAGTTTGTTGATAGAAAACACTTAGCCTCAATCCTCCATGAGGATAGAGACTAAACTTTGGACTCTTAAAAATGACACTTACTTGTCGGAATGAGTCCTCTCTTGTAGCTTGTCTTGGATTGCTTAATCTTTGCTCTTCCGTGCTTGAATTAGCTCCCCAATGCTCTCCCAATCGCTATACTATAGTTTACCTGTTGTTTCAACTTCACGATCAAGAACCTTACATATGATGTTCCTATAAAGGTAACCAAGGTAATGGGAGTTTATTGAATCTCTAATGAATGTTAAGAATGGATTTCCTAAGAGATTCAACTGATAAACGCTCTAGAGTATCATGGAGACTAAAGTTTTACTTATAAGTTCAGTCTCTATACTCTAGAGGAGGCTTGAGATCATGTTCTTCATTAATAGGAGCTTTGAATGCTCATGAGTGATGAATCACAATGAAAAGAACATGAATCTCATGTGAATAGAGTCTAGGATAAGTTATTTGAGGTTGGGACAACCTAAGGACTCTGAAATGCCTAAATCCACACATTTCATAAAGTTCTGGATCCTATATTTATAGGGAAAAGGTCTTAATGGATATAAAATGACTAGTTCTCGGTTCTACCGAGTGAACCTTTGGTAGAACCGAAATTCACTTGGTAGCACCGAAATATCACTCGGTGGTACCGAATTAAATCTTGAAGTTGCTCGATGAATTTTACTGCTTTCAGTGGCACCGAAATTTGTACATCGGTAGGAGTAGGTGGCACCAAAATTCTAGTCGGTAGTACCGAATTTCCTTTGAAGGCTGATGGAACGTTTTGGGCACTTTCGGTGGTACTGAAGGTATCTTCGGTGCAACCGAAAGTGCCATTCGGTGGCACCTTCTCTTGCCGAACTAGGATATATTTTTCCTTTTTAATTCTTTATCTTATGATTCATTCAATAACTTGAACTTTCTCAAAGCCAAGACTAATAGGATAGAAAGAATGAACTTGGAGTTGGCTTTGAATAGATGACCTAAGTGGGTTTTCCTATTTAGGTTTAAGTCATCAATAGGCAAGATCCTAATCGTAGAAGCCTCTTAGGAATCTGTCTTTATAGCTCGGGCTTCTGCTCTAGTTGCGTCGTCGGTCTTCATTTGCAAAGGACTCATCCGACTACTTGACACAACTAGTAACATGATTGACAAACATGTGTGCAAATACGTACACTAACAATCTCCCCCTTTATCAATTACGTGACAACAACAACCTATCACAGGATACTGTTATGATCCATACCATGACCTACCAAAACAATAAAAGATTACATATCATGTACCAAATTACAACTCAAACATAAGACTAGATATGTAACATAGAGATTTTACTCCCCTGTAGTTTCTTCCATAATCATCTTGTATTCTGCAGAAAATAATGGAGTGTTTTGGTGGGTGGATAGGTTTCTTCTCCCCCTTTTTGTTAGTTATTGGCAAAGGATTTACCAAAAAGTAAGCCAATATATGATGAAATTCAATGTCGAGAGAGAGCGAGCATGTAAATCACATAAAGTTAAACTGGAATAGTTGTGAAATATATAAGCATTATGTGATCAAAAGAAAGATATAACCCATGTCAGAAGAAATATAACCATAAAAGAGAATAGCCAACATGAGCATAAATATAACATCATAGATGCATCAAAATTACTACCCCAAGTTTGGGTAGAATAATCCATCATTCAAAAATAAACAAACAAACCCCTAAGGGTATAATTATCCAAAAAAAATGTACTATGATTCAACAACAACACAATAAAAATCATCTGGACAATCCACCCTCATAGGAGGGATATAAGAACGATGAGTTAGAAGCAATTCAGTGATGTGCTCCCTAATATGTTGAAGAGCGTCAAGATGTAGTTCAAACCTAGAGAGTCGATTTTTGCACTGCCAAAGGTGAGCTTCTATATTGAACTGCCCTTCAAGAAGTTGACGAGCTGAATTGTTCTGGTGAAGTAAACGCCTGGTGCTAACAGACAATGGACTTGGGGCAGGCACTGAGGTGTGACAAAGAATCTCAATCAGCGGCCATGGGAGTGTCTTGAACTTCTTCGCCACTCCCGCATTCCTGATTCTCCTCAAATGTAGTTACAAATACATTTAGTTGAATTAGAGTTTCCCACGGCAGGATATATCGTATTGTGCATAGATGGCAGACCAAGGAATTTTGAGAGTTTGCAGATAACATTTGGGAAGGAAAGACTAGTACAATGAACACCCTTGACAACTAAGATCAATTGTTTCAAGATAAGGGTCGGTAGGCATATTTCAATCCCCTAAAAGATGTCTTACAGGATATTTAGAATAAATGGAGAGATCATATCTCCAACAACTTCACATGAGTATGCATTTGTACTTAGAATGTTATACAATACTTTGGTGGTTGAGTCTAAATGCAATGATGAGAGGAAGTTTTGTTTATTCGAGGGGATTGTGGCACCATTACACAATACTCGAGTTAATTCACCCCAAACTCTGAGATGATTGAGAGGACGATCAGTTGGGGGAATTTGTGTTACTCTGAGGTGTAATAGTTGACTCAGCACCAAAGGAGTGACGTCCTTAGTTTGGTTCATGAAGTTGATGCTGATGGATGGAGGATCATCATGAATGTCATGACAAGAATTTAAGAATTGATGAATAAGGTCATGCTGAACCTCTCCTCCAAAGTACAGTAGGTTATCCCATCCAATTGATCCCAAGTAGAGATCAATCCCATATGGTTTAATGAGAAGGGATTTGATTAATCTATCCAAGATTGTTTTGTTTGACATATCCATTTCAGTGGGATTAGAATAAGGAGAACGGCAGATGTGTTTGTTCGTCTAGTGGAGTGTTCTCCTTTTGCAGGAGCCTTGCCTTTGTCTTTAACCATTGTTGTGATGTAATCATATATTGGAAATATTAATGGAATGACTAACAAATCTCAATAGTATGTATATGAAGTTCCATATTTTTCAAATATACCAAGAGAAGCAGATGAAATATTTCAACAAGAATTAAGTTATGCATATGCAACTTCAGATAAACTTATCTCCACAATAAGATTCCAACTATAAATTTACCAACATAACAAAAGGATGGAGTCCTCTAATTTTCTTAAAAAATCAGTTATCAAGGAAATGGATGATTGATGCATCAATATACCTATAAAAAAAAAGTTTAGCTATAAAGTATGCTATATAAAAAGAAATCTCAATACAAAACAAAAAAAATGATCCTGATACACAATTAATCTAGGAAAGTCCATCAACAATATCTTCTTGGGGGCATGACAGATGTGCTGCAGTCTGTTCCAGGGACTGTTGGAGTGAGTGTAGATTTTCTTCCATTGACTTCATCATCTCACCGAGTCTTGATTGTTCCTCCACAATTTGTACGAGAGTATCATTCTGAGAAGTAGAAGTTGTAGGAGCAGAGGTTGGTAGATGAGTATCTGGGCCTTCCTGTATTGTCTCATCCTCTTTATCTGGAAATTCTTCTTCCGTTGGATTATCAGTTTCATGGATAGAAGAGAGATTCATTTATTGGATTATTAGTTTCGTGGATAGAAGAGAGATTCATTTTCCTAATACTATGTAAACTGATTTCTGGTGCTGATATCGACTCATCTTCAGGCACCCTAAACCAACATTAATGGGCCAACTTATACAGCAAATGTCCAAAAGGTATTGCTATGGAGTTAGCCTTGAATCCTAAAATTATTTCATTGTATATTAAAGTAGGCAAGCATAATGGTTCCCCTTTACCAATGTGATATAGGGTCTCCACCATGAATGGTGAAGCTCAGTATAATTTCCGTATCTAGGATAGATGTTGGAAATAGAAATCAAATGGAGTATATGATAATCATGGGACATATTTGTGGCCCATAATGCGTTTCATAATGCCAAGGTACATTCTTCTCATTGCACAAGAATTTAGTCTAGACAACACTTTTTTCTTCAGTGGGTAGATTTAATTCAATGGGTTGTTTGGAGCTCAATGGAATTCCTATATGAGTTTAAATGTGATATCGAGTGATTTTAACTATTCGACCATTGCTGTTAACTTCGAAACCCTTAGATAGAGTGCAATGAGACAAGAACGATTGGACTAAGGTTTCGTTAACTGGCCCTCCAAATGACAGAACTTGTAACCATCCTTGTCGTGAAAGAATTTCCTGAACTTTAAATTTTTCAATACATTTCACATTTACTCTTCTTTCACATACAATCCTTCTCTATAAAAATCTAGCAACAATGGGACTTGCAGAGTCAGGATTTGAAGAGGACGAGGGTCTAGATGATTGGTTAGAAAATCATCCACACTTTGGAACACAGAGTTTTGCTTAGTTCTGGTTGAATCTTCTCTGCCATGCTTCATCTTGGATCTGTTTTCTCTAGGTGGTGATGACTCCATTTGGTGAAATGAAGTGGAATGACAATGACCTATCAAGAGAAGTCAAAGCTAAGGCAAATGTTCCTAATTTTTGAGATGTAATGAGAGAGCACTAAGAAATACGTTAGACTTTGCTGATTTTGGTGGCACAGCCCTTCAACCAAACTTGGGAAGAACCAAGAGAGGTGATAGTATAAACAAAATTGAGCAGTGAGGGATTTAAGTAACTTGACACGGTTCGATTTCGATAGTACCGAAGGTACGTTCAGTGGTACTAAAGTTTCCCTTGAACTCAGAAGTTGCTATAACAGATTTTCCTAATATACATTGTGTTCATGATATGATCAGGATGAGAACACAAAAAATGTTTAGAGGCCAGAAATCTTCAGATATGTCGATTTGGCCAATCATCAGGCTCAATCCTTTGATTTGACTCTAATGTTTATATAGGAGGCATGATCCTCAGATATGTTAATTCAGCTCAAGTGGACCACTGAGGTTGCTTTTCAATATTCTTTAGGGGATGATATAATGTGACCCAGTAAACTGCACATTTGGCTCTCATCCTTCATATTTATATGTTTTTCTTCTATTTTGTTCTTCAGTTTGGGAATGACTATATTTGTAAATGCCATAAGTATTTTTAGTGACTTTTGGTCATCTTCACTTTCGGATTCACTGTTTTCAGAATTGGATTCATCTGTGTCATCCCATGTGGCTGCAAAAGCTTTTCCTTTTGATTTCTTAGATGGACACTTAGTGAATATATGTTCATACTTCTGGCAATTATAACATTGGAGTTCTTTGGACTTCCTAAAGCTTTTACATATTTGGCATCTATGGTCTAGTTGAACTCCTTTGTTATTATATGGTCTCCCATGATTCTTGTTGAAGAATTTCTTGAACCGTTGAGCCAACAGAGCTACCTCCTTATTAACATCTTCATCTTCATTTTCATTTTCATCTTCCTCTATTATGTTCATGTCTTTGGTAATTTTGAGGGCATTGTTTTTAGTTTTTGTAGAAGGTTTGAAGTGTAATTCAAAGGTTTATAGGGAATCTACTAGTTTTTCTTCCTTCATTTCTTCTATATTTCTACGTTCTTCAACGGTAGTGACCTTGGAGTTAAAACGTTCCAGTAGGGATCTCAGAATTTTCCTACATATTTTAGGTACTGGAATTCTTTCTCTAAATCCTCCCATGGAGCTGCATATACCATTTAATCTTGTGAAAAACTCCATGAATGTCTTATCTTCTTCTATCTTTATGTGTTCAAACTGAGATGTTAGGAGTTGAAGCCTTGACATTTTCACCGTATTAGTTCCTTCATGGATAGTTTCTAATAACTCTCATGCTACCTTAGAGTTTGCACACATACTTATCTGATGAAATACTTCCTGTGAAACTCTACAACAAATTGCATTCATGGATTTAGCTTCACACATCCTCATCTCTTTGTCATACAAGGTCCATTTGACCTTTGGTTTTGGTTTGGTGATTGTTGTGCCATTCTCAAGAACAATTTGTTCTATAGGTGCAATATATCCATTTTCAACAATCTCCCATACATCATCATCTAGGGCCTAGAGAAAATATATCATTCGGGCCTTCCAGTATGCATAGTTTATACCATTAAAGATGGGTAGTCGTAAAATGGATGGTCCTTCTCCTTTGCCCATAATTCTTTCTTCAATCAAGATCTTCCTCTAGGTTGTTAAACCCTTCAAGAGGAACCTTGCTCTGATACCAATTGAAATTGCGGTTTATACCGCTAATACTGAAGAATGAATATAAGACAGGATCCTAGAAGGGGGTGAATAAGACTTTTCAAATATTTTACCTATTTAAAAATCCTAATTGCCTAACTTAAATAATCATTCAGTTTAAAGCAAGTAAGGCAATATAACTCTAAAGGCTTCCAAGCCAATAGAGGGTCCAATCACAAAGGCTATTCAAGATATACAAATAAAACAACTAGCCTAGTGTTGTGAGCTTGTATGTTGAGTGTGCTTCCAATCAATCTTAAGCATTCATCTAATCATGCATAAGCAATCAATCATTCAAATTTAAATAAACATGAGTAAATAGATGCACAAATAATAATTTTAAACATAAGCATATATAATGGTTCGACTACTTTCATACTCCACTCCCAACAACTGTACTCTCTCCAAGAGTGTGTCGGATTTTACTATGAATGGTTTTAAATCAGGTTCACTACTAACCTTTATAACCCTACACAAAGGACTCAACAATTTATGCTCTTCACATGAGAAAAGGTCCTGCACTAAGAACCTACGTTTAGGACCACCCACCAATGTCCCACACTAGGCACCTACGTTTAGGCCCACCGGCCAAGGTCTCACATAAGGCATCTATGTTTAGGCCCACCGGCCAAGGTCCCACACAAGGCACCTACACGAGTTTGTTGATAGCAAACACTTAGCATTAATCCTACACGAGGATAAAGACTAAACTTTGGACTCTTAAAAATGACACTTACTTGTCGGAATGAGTCCTCTCTTATAGCTTGTCTTGGGTTATTTTATCTTCACTATTCCGTGCTTGAATCAACTCCCCAATGCTCCCCCAATCATTATACTATAGTTTACCTATTGTTTCAGCTTCACGATCAAGATCCTTGCATATGATGTTCCTATAAAGGTAATCAAGGTAATGTGAGTTTGTTGAATCTCTAACGAAGGTTAAGAATGGATTTCCTAAGAGATTCAACTAATGGATGCTCTACAGTATCATGGAGACTAAGGTTTTACCTATAGATTTGGTCTCTATACTCTAGAGGAGGCTTGAGATCATGTTCTTCATTAATAGGAGCTTTGAATGCTTATGAGTGATAAATCACAATAAAAAGAAAATGAATCTCATGTGGATAGAGTCTAGGATAAGTGATTTGAGCTTGAGTCAACCTAGGGACTCTAAAATGCCTAAATCTACACATTCCACAAAGTTTTGGGTCCTATATTTATAGAAAAAGGTCTCAATGGATATAAAATGTCTAGTTCTCGGTTCAATCGAGTGAACCTTTGGTAGTATCGAAATTCACTCGGTAGCACCGAAATATCACTTGGTGGTACCGAATTAAATCCTGAAGTTTCTGGATGAATTTTACTGCTTTCGATGGCACCGAAATTTGTACATTAGTAGGAGTAGGTGGTACTGAATTTCCTTTGAAGGCTGCTGGAACGTTTTGGGCACTTTTGGTGGTATTAAAGGTATCTTCGGTGCCACCGAAAGTGTCATTCGGTGGCACCTTCTCTTGCCGAACTAGGACAGATTTTTCCCATTTTAATTCTTTGTCCTATGATTCATTCAACAATTTGAACTTTCTCAAAGCCAAGACTAATAGGATAGAAAGAATGAACTTAGAGTTGGCTTTGAATAAATGACCTAGGTGGGTTTTCCTATTTAGGTTTGAGTCATCAATAAGCAAGATCCTGATCGTAAAAGCCTCTTTGGAATCTGTCTTTATAGCTCAGGCTTCTACCCCAGTTGCGTCATTGGTCTTCATTTGTAAAGGACTCATCTGACTACTTGACACAACTAGTCACGTGATTGACAAACATGTGCGCAAATAAGTGCACTAACAGGATATGTTCGGAATCAGTGCTTGAGATTGCAAGTCTTGATATGACGAACATGGCTAACATTATGAAATGATAGTATGTTTATGGGAAGTAAGTTGATATTCACTAAGCACGTTGGAAAAACTTAATATATGAACTTATACTTTGAGTTAATTGATAAAGAACCTATTTGAGTGGTTGCTTATGTGATTCGGCTCTAGGTTTTCAAAATCTCACTTCTTGTCTTGATTCTACCCATTCATACTTGATTGCACAAAGGATTGTTTTTTGAAAAAGGTTTTGATCCTTGAAGATGGAAGATTATTTCACGCATGTTTTGCTCGGGAATAGCAAAATGTTGGTTGGAGTGTGTTGAGTGTCAAATATTGCATATTTTTTCCCATTTATATCTTGGTTTTTATGAACATGATATGGCTTAATGGTATATTTTATACATGTTTATATTGCAAGGTGAGTTTAAGAGCTTAAATTGAAAAGAATGCTAAAAGCATGGATTTAAGGCTCAAGAATTGTTAAGGCAAAGAATGGATCTTTGGATACCAAGATTGAAGATTTCAAGTCCCCAAGATCCAAGGAAACCAAGTGGAGAAGGAATGAAGTTTGCAGTGCAAAGTGCAGAATACACAAAATCTGTGTCATCAATCGCCTGTCAATGACATCGAAGCAATTGTTCGATGACATCGACCACAGTTCGATGACAACGAAGAATTACATGAAAATCAAGTTTGGTTGTTGGACAAATTGGATGCATTTCTCAATGAATCGAAGACTTGTTTGATGACTTGAAGACCTTCTCGATGACAATGAAGACCGTTCGATGACATCGATCTTTTTACAGAAATTTGAAGAAACTCGCTGGACTGTTCTGGACACATTCTCGATGGATCGAGCACCCTTCGATGCAATCGAAAGTCTGCTCAATGCAATCGAAGGTCTACTCGATGACATCGAAGGAAGGTTCGATGGCACAATGACTTACGTAGTTCATAAAGTCGTGACTTCTGAAAATCAACTTATGTTTGATGACATCGAAGGTTGTTCAATGACATTGAACGCGTTACACAGAACTTACGCAGACTGCGTATATTGAGGCGATCTTGCAATCTTGCGTGAACAAGGCTATAAATATGGGTCTCTTAGGCACTTTTTAGGATATCTAGGGTTTTAAGGAGCTGAGCCAAAGGGTGGAAGAGCCTCCCAAGAGTTTTTCTTCTTTCATAGTTTGTTTTTAATGCTTTCTTTTAGGGTTTTAATTCCAATCATGTGTATGGTTGGCTAAATTCCTTAGCTAGGGCTAAGGGGTAAAGCTTGTAGCGTGTTATGATGTTTTTCTTGTTTTGATTCTTGTTCGTGTTGAACCTCTTTGATTTCTAGTTAATTTTAAGGAATACTTTCAAGTTTTAATGGTTTATTGTGACTCAAATTACAGTAGATCTGCAATAGCTTTAAGTATCTTCTTTTCTTATTTGAGATTGTGGGATTGGTAAATCCTGTTGTTTCTTATTGTCTCCTGGGCATGGTTGGGTGATGGAATCCCTTCTAAATCCTCACAATTCTCCTCTTTTGAGACTGGATCAATGAGAAGTTCAGAGATTCGGTCATCTCTCTCTTCAACTGGATAAGATAGGACTCTAATTCCAATTGGGATTCCTGAATCAAGCAAGGTAGAATCTCAATTGCTACAAGTGGATCCTTAGCACCCTAGTTCTTACTTGTAATTGATAGTTTAAACAATATTCACAATTATTCCTTTTAGTTTATATTTCTAATTAGATCTTCTTCTAATTCTACTCCTAGTTATTTTCAAAATACGCACAAGATTAGTCCCTGTGGATTTGACCTTAGTCTCACAGAGATTATTACTACATCACGACCCTATAGTTTGGGTTGTGAACATTAGTCGCATATTTTCAGCCATAATTATTCAATCAAGAGTGTATTGACCGACCATTCACCTCCTACGGCGACTAAATCATACACATCCCATTAGAAGTTACTACTGTCGCTGAGTATCTGCAAGAATTCTTCACCCTCAGTCTCCTTGATAATGGACCATCCTCCATGCCCTTTTTAGAGAGAGAAAGTTACGGACCAACATGGCTTTCTGTACAATTCGACCCTGCTGATGATCATGTAGTCGGTCAGCTTCATCATGTGTAACACCCTGAAAATCGGGGGTCGAGCAGAAGCTCGGCTCCCGAGTTCCAATGCATCAATCATGCAACATAGATAATGATGATTAAAAGTTGTCCGTATTAGTGCATTAAACATGAATGGGATTACACTAAATCAACATATCATACTCCAGAGATAATTAGATTATGCAAGCGAAAGACTGTGATAGATATATAAAGCATATAAGTAGTTGTAAGTCCCCAGAGTATGAACACGTTGCTAGGTTAAATAATTACATGTATAGTTCCAAAAGTTCATAAAGTGATACAATGTAATGTTCATCTAGTTTGTATCCCTGGAATCCCACCGACGCAACTCTAGGTCTATATAGACTTGTCAGAGAGTTGCATATAGGAGGACTCCTCGTCATCATAAAAGTCGGGCTCTGCCTCATAAGCCGCAACATCATCTGCAACTACAACAGAGTCTGGTTGGTGTTTTAAAACACTGTCCCAAAGTTGGAGTGAGTGATCAACTCAGTGGAGCTATAAGGCAAAGGTTAACATGTTATCAATTCAATCAAGCAGTAATAATAAAGCAGTACAACAAGCATTCCTAAGTACTTTGGTTAATGTGAGAATGATATGTATTAATGATGCATGCCCTCGCCTTCACTCCCTCTGTGACATCATCTTATGGTCGCGCATGCTAAACTCCCACTGTGCTCAACACCCACGCCAAAGGCACATGCAATGCGGTGCATAGTTGTGTTAGCCAAGTTCTTAATTAGACCTATTCATACAGCAGATTCAAAAAGCTAAGGTACCTCCTTTTATATCACTTACCCAAACAATGATCCATCTAGGGTCATCAATCCTAGTTAATCACATACGATAGGCAAGTTCACGAGTTTATACTATAGGTTGCTACGGGAGGCTCGTCACCTCAACGTAGGCTTAATTCATACTTGAGGTCACTACAAGGGGCTCCACCTATTCATATGCCTATTTTATACTCGAGGTTACTACGGGAAAGACTCGTCACCTTAGCGTAGGCCGACAGCTCGAATACAGTGTCCCATACCATCGTATTTGGCTCACGAGTTTGGTTTACTCACTGGACACTAAGGGGAGGCTTATCACCCCAGTGTAGGCCGACAGCTCAACCACAGTATTCCATACCACCATGCCTGGCTCATGAGTCTTAGCGGATCGTAGTACCAAAGTTAAACGGATTTTTCATTGGTAAGTGGTACCTTAGATTCAAACAGTAGCGTCCATGCATGGTGAACATACATTAGGCCAATCAGGTTACTTGACAAGCTCGACTAGTACAAGCGTAGGTTGAATTAATCGACATGGATCGCATACACACTCCTTGTGGCCTAACCACTGTTGATAATCACCGTACGACTCGGATTCATCGAACGTGTTCGTGGTGGCGAAACTGATTCAGCTGCTCGATTGGAAGCCGTTACCGATTGCCTGGACTACTTATTAGTCCCAATCACACTCCAAAACAGTAGCATTCACATATGGTAGTAATAATAGTATTAAACAAACAATCTAAGCATCGCAAACATTTGAGCATTTCATGTAGCACATAGTGAACATGACATCATACATATGCATTTCATACATAAATCACGTAGTAGCAAGATAGGTTGCACGAAGGAAACTATAACTATAGCTAAAGTAATTGAGAATCCTATCTCAAGACCCTTATAAAATACTTTTCAATCAGCATTTTCTCATTCAGACATTTTACCAAACACTTAGACTACACATATCAATATACATATAATAAGTTAGTTAAAACATATATTATAGCAAATCCTTTCACATAAGAGTTGTCACGCATACAAAAATCATGTATTCTCATTCAACAATCATGGCAAGCACAAATCATGATTCCATATTCATTCAAACATTTCAACAAACACATGGAATGCATTATATTTGACATAGTTCATATATATGTATAATACTCGGAAAACAACGCATCCAAGTACATGTGACATCGATCAAGTCACATGTACTTGGATACACCTAGGATACATGTTATGTGTGAAGATGTGGTCGAGTAGGTGAGAGTCAGGAGTCATCTTGGATGCTAGGATGCAGTTGCCTCGACTTTAGTGGACCAGTCGGCCACAAAGAAATCACGTACGTCGATCTCTTTCACACACACTCTTGAGACTCTTCTCGCTAGCATTAACCTCACCAAGCGGCATCCCCATGATTCAGGCTATCAAGTCCACATTGACAATAGCTTTCCGCCTTTCCACGGGGATAGAGAACTGTAGAGGCTCCAGCAGTGGTTCTCGTATATGGGCGTAGAAGGCTCGAGTGTTCTCATTCGCATGAGACTTACCCTCAAATATAGGACCCCACCTGGCATCCAACGGGAGATCCATCACTGGATAAAGCCCAAATAGTTTCTTGTCCAAGTGTGCTTTAAAGAGGACCCTACAGCCTTGAAACCTTCCATGTGCGATATCCACCGGTAGAGCTCTTTCAAGAGGAAGTTGGGGATCGAGATCCCGCTTCGTCCTTAGCTCCCAATCGACGCTTGTGCTAGCCTCAACGCCTTTCTGCCTCCTTGAACAGGTAGGACGGTTAGGCTTGACTTCATCCAAGGGATCCCTCTTCTTTCCCATGAGGGAAAGAAGTGTAAAGGGGGAGAAGATCACAGCCACAAGCTCAAAAAGGGTCATGAAGTCAAGGGAGCTTGAAAGATGGAATGGGTTGGTGGATTTGGAGGTGTATGAGACACAAAGATGGCTCAGTGTGCTTAAATGAGAGGGATTAAGGGAGGTAGGCGGTTGTAGAAGATGGGTTTAAAAGGATGGTGGAGGTGGGTGCAAGAAAAAGGAGGAAGATGAGATTGGAGGGGGAATTTGAGAGAGAAAATTGAGGTTTTTAGAGGTTTGAAAAGCTTGGAAGGGTGTAAAAGGGAAAAATGAAGCAAATGGGGCGGTTATAGGGGCCCCCACATGATTTTGTGGGCCTCACATGCATGTATAATGGCCGGCCGGATAGGCCTGGACAAACCAGACCGCGAGGCCTCGCCCTAGGCACGATGCCATCGCGATCCACTGGACCTAGGGCGATGGCATCCCCCCCCCCCCCCCCGTGGTGTCGAAAATGTGCGGGACCCACCTCGAGTCCCACTGTTTTATGTGGTTTAGGCCCCCGAGTCCGTTTGGTGCAATTTTAAGTTCTATCTCGTGTATATTCACGCTTTTCGGGTTATATGAGTATGGGATACACCAAATCATCACCTAAACCCGTCGATGGACGGTCTGGAAAGGAATTGGGATCATCTTGCACGATCACAGATGCCTATGAGTCCGATTTCAACAATCAATTTTCGCCCATCGGCGAAACTTAGAATCCTACAACTGTTTCTACGTTTCATCACCCTCCCCTAAGTCAAAGTACGTCAGTGTGCATCGTGTTACCATAACCCAGGTCTAGTTTAATCCAAATCATTCTCTGATACTAACTTATAACCTCCTGAAAATCGAGGGTTGAGCAGAAGCTCGGCTCCCGAGTTCCAACGCATGACTTATGCAACATAGATAATGATGATTAAATGTTGTCCGTATTAGTGTATTAAACATGAATGGGATTACACTAAATCAGCATATCATACTCTAAAGACAATTAGATTACGTAAGCGAAAGACTGTGATAGATATATAAAGCATATAAGTAGTTGTAAGTCCCCAGAGTATAAACACGTCGCCAAGTTAAATAATTACATGTACAGTTCCAAAAGTTCACAAAGTGATACTATGTAATTGTAAGTGCTATAGTTTATATCCCTGTCTGTTGTCAAATTTGTGGTGCCAAAATCACTGTTATATATAACTTGCATAAGTGAAGCTCTCTCAAGGATCAACATTCATAAACAAGCTAAGCTCACAACAAGCAAAGCTCACAAGTACAAGGATCAATCTTGAATGCAAGAACTGCTCACAAGACAAGACTCAAGCTACTTAAGCTGCAAGACTTCAAGAAGAGTACAAGGCAGTTTGTAAAGAACTCAAGACACTTTCAAGATTGAGCTACATCAAGATTTCAAGATTGAACTACATCAAGACTTCAAGGCTCATACTTCAAGGTCACTAGTTCCTAATGTTTCAATGTCCTTACTTCATGGTTGAGGTTTGACTAACCTTAGGTTGACCTTAGAAGTAGGTCATTTTGGATACATAAGTCAAATGTTATTTTACATAAGTTTGGTCTGTTCTTCGACTAGTCCTAAGCCTTCTTCGACTAGTCCTAGAGTTGCTTCGACCAGTCTAAGAAATTCCTTGATCAGTCATAAGTTTGTTACAAATTTCGGATAAAATCTGTTAGGCTTCGACTAGTCCAGGATCTGTTCGACCAGTCGAAGGAACAATGTCGACTGCATCTTCGACCAGTCGTAAATCTTCGACTCAAAATCCAGCGACGTTTTTCAGGTTCTTCGACCAGTCGAAGGAGACCTTCGACCAATCGTAGAACGGTCAAAGCTTATCGCGCCTGATTTTTCAAATATCTGTTATTGCTTCGACTAGTCGAAGAGCTCCCTAGACCAGTCGAAGACGCGATCTGCTCACCTATAAATAGTGCACGAATCTCAGAAGAAATCATTGAATTAATTAATCCATTCAAGCCAATCTTCGTCGAACTTCTGAGAGATAATTATGTGCTCCATCTAAGCTAAGTGTGCTTATTTAATATTCTCTTTCCTTAGCTTTATTTAATTGATTTTGTTTCTGCTATTCCAATCTAATTTGATAAGAGGAATTGTTATTCCCTTTCTTTGGAATCAAAATCAATTAAGGCAAGCCCTATTTGGTTTAATTTAAAATCTATTAGAATTAGAACCATTGTAATTGAGTACTGGACATTGAACTTGGACATTCAATCATCTACTCTGATTTGGTTCTACCGGGCTGCTACAACGAAGGAGATAACCAGGTATTTTACATTTAATTGTAAATTCCTTTCTGTTTTGGTTTCTTTCAAGATTTGTCAGAAAAATCTTGTTGTATTGGTTATCTGAGGAGAGCCAAGAAAACTCAGAAGTGAGATTTTTTTAATTGTGTAAGCCCACAGACAAAAACACAATTGTAAAGGTTTTGGGTGAACCTGGGAAAACCTATTTTGTTAATGAACGCTAATATCCCCTGTGTGAGGATATTAGGAGTGGAGTAGCATTCTGTGTGGCTGTTGTTTAACAGTTGGTGAACACACAGGCGAACCACTATAATCCCTTGTGTTGTGGTTGAATGATTTATACTTCTGATCTTTAATTATTCTTTTGTGGGATGTATGTATAGTGGTGAATGTTATAATTATTTAATTCAAGCATTGTGAGAATTTTGTAATAGTTTAGAATTTATTTTCTGCTATTCCTTTATCAGCTTGATATTCAATTTCCTTTAAAAGTTGTTCCAGCAAGGTTGCCCTGCCATTTTTATGGTGTATGGCTGTCCCTAGAACAATACATTTGTGATTACAATTTATTTCAATTCAGTTTGTATTTATTTCTGTATTCCTCTTTGGTTTGAGATTTGATACAAAGATCTTTCTAGAAATAAGGTTGTCCTACCATAAAGTCTGGTTTTTGGTGTAAGGTTGTCCTTAGAACAACATTTGTATCAACCTCTCAAGATCTGAATTTTGAGGTTATTTTACTTTCTTGCATTGTGATTTATTTTGGCTATCATATTCTTTTTAATTCCGCTGTTATAAGTTTTATTTAACATTGTCCTATTCATCCCCCCCCCCCCCCTAGGACATATAGCTAGGCCTTTTCAAGTGGTATCAAAGCCTAATAGCTCTTTTTTAATTCTTGGATTTAATTCCTGAGCTAACGATTTAAGCTATTTAAGATGTCAAATTTTGATAGCCTTTCAGTCTCAAGGCATCCACCCTTTGATGGCTCCAACTATGCTTATTGGAAAGCCGAAATGAGGATCTTCCTCAAATCAATGGATGAAAATGTGTGGCAAGCCACGGTGATGAATGGATACCTCCTATCATGGAAGTTACGGGGTTGATGGTTCAAAATCTATGAAAGTCACACCATATTACCAATGGACCACTCTTGAAAAGTGAGAGTAGTGCAAATGCTAAAGCACTAAATGCAATTACTTGCGCACTATCACCGGATGAGTTCAAAAGAATCATTTCTTGTGATACCGCAAAGCAAGCTTGGGATATATTAGAAATGACACACGAGGGTACTACAATTGTCAAAAATCTAAAGTCCAACTCCTCACAACCAGATTTGAAGAAATTCATATGGAGGAAAATGAAATGTTTATGGACTTTTACACTAGATTGAATGACATTGTTAACTCAATGTGGGGTCTTGGCGATAAAATCCCAGAAAGTAAAGTGTGTGCAAAAATATTACGCTCACTCCCTGAACGGTTCAATTCTAAGGTAACCGCGATCCAGGAACTTCGTGATACGGATAATATGAGGGTAGAAGAACTAGTTGGTTCTCTACAAACCTACGAGTTAAACTTTAAAGCTCCTAAAGGTAAATCTATCGCACTAAAATCTTCTAAATGTAATTCAAAAGAAAAATTTAGAAGATGATATGGCTCTTTTAGCTAAGAAATTTTACAAGATTTTCAAAAGCAAGAAAAGGGTTGATTTTCAAAAATCAAATGATAAAAAGAAGTTTAGACCCAAATCTCGAAAATCTTTGAAAGATAGTCAATGTTACAATTCCAGAATATGGGCACTTAGCAAATAGATGTCCTAAAAGGGACAAACCCAAGAAGAAGGGTATGTTGGCTACATGGGATGAATCATCTGATTCTGAAGGTTCTTCTGAATCAGAAGATTCTGAAACTGAGTCAGGCAATGAGGTTAAAGCTCTTATGACTCTAGCCAAATTCACATTTTCAGATAATGACTCAACAAGTGAAGAAAATCTGAGTAGTGAATGTGAAAATGAAGATGATCTTCAAGACGCTTACAATGCCCTATATAAGGAAAGTTGTAAAATTGCTGTCAAACTTAAACTTCAACAAGAAAAGTTTTCTAAACTCAAAAAATGTTTTGAATCACTTGTCTTAGAAAAATCACAAATTTCAGATTGTTTTGAAAAATCAAAACGCGATTTGGAATTCAAAAACTCCCTAATTATTGATTTAAAATCTGAAATTGAGAAACTTAAAACTGAAGTATCATCTCTTTTGAGTCTAAAGGACACATGGAAATATGCCCAAGGTGATCCAAAGTTAGAGAAACTTTTATCCGGATCAAGAAAATGTGGTGATCTATCTGGGTTGGGCTATGATAAAAATCTACCTCCTAAACAAAAGTATACTCCTCCTATGTTTGTTAAAGGAGAGTCCTCAAACTCAAAAGGGAAAAGTACTTATCAAGATTTTTCTAGAAATTCAAAAACTTTTCAAAAACCTAGAAGCAGCCATGTCAACTTTAATCAGAAATGAAATCCACTAGCTGAAAAGATAGTTGATTTACTCAAGGAGCTCTTAAAATCTAACTCTATAGGTCATTCCTACAAATATACACAAAAGAAGACCAACTATGTTCCTAAACTCAAAACAGTTATGAAATGGGTTCCTAAAGTTACCTGCTTGGTTGCTCACACTGCTTTCAAAGCAACAAGTCATTCAAAGTGGTACCTAGACAGTGGATGCTCCAGGCATATGACAGGTGACAAAGCTTTATTCACGGATCTGAAAGATATGACTGATAGTTCAGTCACATTTGGTGATGGTAGCAATTGCAAGATTATAGGCCAAGGTACGGTACAACTTTTTAATCTTCCTGTGTTTAAAAATGTTTTATATGTTGAAGGCTGAAAACATAACTTGCTTAGTATATCTCAAATATGTGATAATAACCATAGTGTTCGGTTTTCTAATCAAAGCTGTGAGATACTAAATAATAAGGGTTCTGTAATATTAACTGGACGTAGAACGTCTGAAAATTGCTATATTATTAGCAAATCCAGCTCATCTAATCAAACATGTTACATGGTCCATACAGACGAGACTGATTTATGGCACAAATGTCTTGGACATGTACATTATCAAAATTTATATAGATTGAGCAAACGAGAACTTATAAGAGGTTTACCCAAACTTCAAAAATTAGATAAAATATGTAGTGAGTGCCAGATAGGCAAACAAACAAAGAACTCACACAAAAAGGTGAATTCAAATACCACATCAAGACCACTCGAACTTCTCCACATGGATCTGATAGGACCTACCAGAACAGAAAGTCGTGGTGGGAAAAATTATATCCTGGTAATAGTTGATGACTTTACCAGATTCACTTGGGTAGTCTTCTTAAGGGATAAATCTGAAACCCTTGAAGAAGTAAGAAATGTTTTCAAAAGGATTCAAACTGAAAAATCTTCTCAAATCAGTAAAATTCGTAGTGATCATGGATCTGAATTTGATAATAGCAATTTTGAGAAGTTCTGTATGGACCAAGGAATATTACATGAATTCTCTGCTCCAAAAACTCCACAACAAAATGGAATTGTAGAAAGAAAGAATAGGGTGCTTCAAGAAATGGTTAATGTCATGTTGAATAGCATGAAGCTCTCTAAAAATCTTTGGGCTGAAGCAGTCAACACAGCTTGCTATATTATTAACCGAGTCTACACTAGCAAAGATAATAATAAAACGGCTTACGAATTGTGGTTCAATAAAAAGCCTACTATTAAATACTTTCGAGTTTTTGGCAGCAAGTGCTATATTTTACGTGATCGTGAAAATTTGGAAAAATTTGATACGAAGAGTGATGAAGGTATTTTTCTAGGATATTCCTTAAACAGTCGAGCTTATAGGGTTCTGAACAAAAGGACTGGTGTGATTCAAGAATCCATTAATGTTGTCATTGATGATCACTTAAACACGCCAATTTCTAATTCAGATAATGATGAAGTACTAATCATTGATAAACCCGATACTTCATCGAATCAGATTGATTCTGAGTTGAGGACTATTAAAGATCATCCAACCACAAAAATTCTTGGAAACCCTCTCACCGGTGTTCGTACCCGTAGACAACTTGAGGATATATGTAATTATGTATGTTTTACATCCCAAATAGAACCATTTAACGTAAAAGAAGCTCTTGCTGATGAGAACTGGATTGTTGCGATACAAGAAGAACTCAACCAATTCGTAAGAAATAATGTTTGGTATCTCGTACCAAGACCTAAAGATAAACACATCATTGGAACAAAATGGATTTTCAAAAATAAGTCTGATGAGTATGAAAATATAATTAGAAACAAGGCTAGACTAGTGGTACAAGGTTATACTCAAATTGAATGGATTGATTTCGATGAAACTTTTGCACCAGTAGCACGTCTTGAATCTATCAGACTATTTATATCCATTGCATGTTTTAAAAAGATAAAGATCTATCAGATGGATGTGAAAAGTGCTTTTCTAAATGGCGATTTACATGAAGAAGTCTATGTTGAACAGCCAATGGGTTTTGAAGATTCCAAAAATACTGATTATGTATATCGGCGTAAAAAGGCACTTTATGGATTAAAACAAGCACCTAGGGCATGGTAAGAGAAACTAACGAAATTTCTTTTAAGTCATAATTTTCAAATGGGATCTGTTGATAAAACTCTGTTTGTTAAAAAACATAATGATCATATCTTAATGGTGCATATTTATGTTAATGATATCATTTATGGATCAACTTGTACTGACTTGACTACTGAGTTTGCAGATTTGATGAAATCACAGTTCAAAATGAGCATGGTTGGGGAATTGACTTATTTCCTTGGATTGCAAGTAAAGCAACAACCTGAAGGAATATTCATTTCTCAATCTAAGTATGCTTTGAATCTAATCAAGAGATTTGGATTTGAGAATGGCAAGAATTTCGATACTCCTATGAGTACTACCCTGAAACTCTCAAAAGACTCTAATGGTAAAAATGTTGACTCAAAACTTTATCAGAGTATGATTGGTAGTTTGTTATATTTAACGGCTAGTAGACCTGATATTTCTCTAAGTGTTGGTATTTGCGCAAGATATCAATCTGATCCAAAAGAATCTCACTTGATTGCTGTCAAGCGAATTATTAGATATGTCGCAAGTATTGTAAATCTCGGCCTCTGGTATCCTCATGAGACCAGTGTCCAATTAGCTGGGTACTCGGATGCTGACTGGGCTGGTAATCTAAATGATAGAAAATCAACCAGTGGTGGTTGTTTTTACATTAGAAATTGTCTAGTTTCCTGGTTTAGTAAGAAACAAAATTCTATATCACTTTCAACAGCTGAAGCTGAGTATTTTGCAGCTGGTAATGCATGTACACAGCTTGTTTGGATGTAACGAATGCTAAGTGATTATGGAATTAAACAGGATTCTATGTTATTACATTGTGATAATTCCAGTGCGATAAATATTTCAAAAAATCCTATTCAGCATTCTCGTACTAAGCACATTGACATTAGATTTCATTATAAAAGGGAATTAGTAGAACAAAAAGTTATTTCTCTAGAATATATTCCTACCGAAGATCAACAAGCTGACATTTTCACAACACCTCTCGATAAAAGCATGTTCAAAAAGATGAAATTTGTTCTTGGCATGTGCATTTTAAATTGATTATTTATGCCTACTTGTATTATAGTGTATATATTTGCTAGATTGAATTCTAATTTTTGTATAATTTGCAAGAAATATGAATTTTTGGGCATTCTTCGACCAGTCGTGAGTATACTCGACCAATCGACCTTCGACCGGTCGTAGATATCCACGACCTGTCGTAGAACTCGGGAATCACTTAAATTTTGGAGATTTTTACGTTCTTCCTCATTTGGTTTTTCTTCTCTAAGGAGTTGTGCTTCAACTTGTCGAACCCATCTTTCATGTTCTTCAAGGTTAGTGTTCCAAATCTCATTTTTCTTACAGATTTGTGTCTAGATTGTTTACTTTTCTAGCTTAAAGCTTTCTATTTTGGATTTCATTGAGATTTGGGGTTTGGATTTTGAAAAATCTGTTTTGTGTAAACCCACTTCTCAATCCTTTGCAACTTCTTAATTCCTTGATATCCTTGTTGCAAATGGCTTCTACAGGTAGAAAAACTACTTCCCATGGTCCTTCTTCTTCCTCCAAATCGACCATTATCTCTAAGCGTCATCTTCTTGTTCCCAATGATGATCCATCATATGTTAGGGACATTAGATTACGTAATGTTATTGTTGAACATCCTATTGATGTTAATCATATTGCACCTTTTGACATCCTTCCTATGCTTGAAGCTGTAGGTTGGGTTAACTTATTACATTGGGGTGGGCCTGCATACCGGTCCATTGCCCAATCCATGTTTACATATATTAGTGCTTTCTCACAGGATAATTTAACTTTTAAAATATCTACTAGAGAAGGGCCTTTTAACATTGATCGTCATTTAATTTCAGCCCTTATGGATATTCCTGTGAATGATGAGGGTATTCCTATCCATAACTTAACTGATAAACCCTCAATATCTGAAAAACGCATGCTCACTAGAGACTTGTGCAACATGGATGTTCAATGGACACAAAAAGGGAATGCGCTTCCCGCAAGGTATTTGTTACCCAAATACAGAATTCTCCACAAAATCTTTGTGTCTAATCTGTATCCTTGTTCGGGTAAT
This sequence comes from Magnolia sinica, assembly GCF_029962835.1. Taxonomy (NCBI): domain Eukaryota; kingdom Viridiplantae; phylum Streptophyta; class Magnoliopsida; order Magnoliales; family Magnoliaceae; genus Magnolia; species Magnolia sinica. Next base: position 41,662,531 of record NC_080575.1, read on the forward strand.
AAATCGGACTTGACTTCATTTATGGTTCGTGTTATCCATGCTATTTCCAATGGTACTCAGATTTGTTTACCATCCTTAATCTGTCATTTCATTCTTCAGTTTAGACTCCATCCTGGTCATAGTGACATTCCTTTTGCCTATTTAATGACTGTATTGGCTACACATATGTTAGTCGATATGCCGGTTGATGAGGCACCAATCCATCATCTGATCTTCAACAATACTAATATCAATAAGATGAAGCTGGATCTACTTCCTGAACAAGGTGGTGGTGGTGGTGGTCATGAAGAAGTTGGTGATGACATTAATATGGATGACATTTTTGAGGAACTGGATTCTGACTCAACAAATGATCCAGATTTTGAACCATCTGATGTTGATGCTCGTCTGAGTGCATTAGAGGATAAAGTTGAGAATATAAATGTAAAGATGGAAAACATGTCTGTTGCTCATGATTTACAATTTAAGTACATGCGCAAATATCTTAGGCGATTGAACAAAGGCATGCACCAACTTGATCCCCCTATTCCTGCTCCGTCATCTGGTTCTGGTTCTGACTAGTTTTTATGAAACTTCTGGTCTGTAATAACTTTATAACTTAGCACTTGGTTGACTGATTTTGAGTTGGATACTATCTATGTTTTATGCTGGATATTTATTCTATGTGAAGCTATGCTGAGTATCTCTATCACTGTTTTGCTATACTCTCATAACTCCTCATGTTTACTCTCATATATCCCTTTATTTAGTTCTCCTTTATTGTTGTTTCCTTTGTCATATTGTGACAAAAAGGGGGAGAATGGTTTGTTCTTAACGATGTGATTGTGAGAGGAGTAGCATTAGTTATGTTACTCAGGGGGAGTATGTTTGAACTAGTTGAATGAAACTGGTTGAATGTTGAATGTTGAAACTGGTTGAATGTTGAATGTTGAATATTGAATATTAATTTGCAGGTAAGCCAGTTTATATGACCTGGTTCATAACTCTTTAACCAGTTTTTTTACTTTATGTTTATCTTGGTTATGTGTTTTGTCACTAATTTGACAAAGGGGGAGATTGTAAGTGCTATAGTTTATATCCCTGTCTGTGGTCAAATTTATGGTGCCAAAATCACTGTTATATATAACTTGCATAAGTGAAGCTCTCTCAAAGATCAACATTCATAAACAAGCTAAGCTCACAACAAGCAAAGCTCACAAGTACAAGGATCAATCTTGAATGCAAGAACTGCTCACAAGACAAGACTCAAGCTACTCAAGCTGCAAGACTTCAAGAAGAGTACAAGGCAGTTTGTAAAGAACTCAGGACACTTTCAAGATTGAGCTACATCAAGATTTCAAGATTGAACTACATCAAGACTTCAAGGCTCATACTTCAAGGTCACTAGTTCCTAATGTTTCAATGTCCTTACTTCATGGTTGAGGTTTGACTGACCTTAGGTTGACCTTAGAAGTAGGTCATTTTGGATACATAAGTCGAATGTTATTTTCCATAAGTTTGATCTGTTCTTCGACTAGTCCTAGGCCTTCTTCGACTAGTCCTAGAGTTGCTTCGACCAGTCTAAGAAATTCCTCGATCAGTCGTAAGTTTGTTACAAATTTCGGATAAAATCTGTTAGGCTTCGACTAGTCCAGGAATCTGTTCGACCAGTCGAAGGAACAGTGTCGATTGCATCTTCGACCAGTCGTAAATCTTCGAATCAAAATCCAGCGATATTTTTCAAGTTCTTCGACCAGTCGAAGGTGACCTTCGACCAGTCGTAGAACGGTCAAAGCTTATCGCGCCTGATTTTTCAAATATCTATTATTGCTTCGACTAGTCGAAGAGCTCCCTAGACCAGTTGAAGAAACGATCTGCTCACCTATAAATAGTGCACGAATCTCAGAAGAAATCATTGAATTAATTAATCCATTCAAGCCAATCTTCGTCGAACTTCTGAGAGATAATTCTATGCTCCATCTAAGCTAAGTGTGCTTATTTAATATTCTCTTTCCTTAGCTTTATTTAATTGATTTTGTTTCTGCTATTCCAATCTAATTTGATAAGAGGAATTGTTATTCCCTTTCTTTGGAATCAAAATCAATTAAGGCAAGCCCTATTTGGTTTAATTTAAAATCTATTAGAATTAGAACCATTGTAATTGAGTACTGGACATTGAACTTGGACATTCAATCATCTACTCTGATTTGGTTCTACCGGGCTACTACAACGAAGGAGATAATCTGGTATTTTACGTTTAATTGTAAATTCCTTTCTGTTTTGGTTTCTTTCAAGATTTACCAGAAAAATCTTGTTGTATTGGTTATCTGAGGAGAGCCAGGAAAACTCAAAAGTGGGGTTTTTTTAATTGTGTAAGCCCACAGACAAAAACACAATTGTAAAGGTTTTGGGTGAACCTGGGAAAACCTATTTTGTTAATGAACACTAATATCCCCTATGTGAGGATATTAGGAGTGGAGTAGCATTCTGTGTGGCTGCTGTTTAACAGTTGGTGAACACACAGGCGAACCACTATAATCCCTTGTGTTGTGGTTGAATGATTTATACTTCTAATCTTTAATTATTCTTTTGTGGGATGTATGTATGGTGGTGAATGTTGTAATCATTTAATTCAAGCATTGTGAGAATTTTGTAATAGTTTAGAATTTATTTTCTGCTATTCCTTTATCAGCTTGATATTCAATTTCCTTTAAAAGTTGTTCCAGCAAGGTTGCCCTGCCATTTTTATGGTGTATGGCTGTCCCTAGAACAATACATTTGTGATTACAATTTATTTCAATTCAGTTTGTATTTATTTCTGTATTCCTCTTTGGTTTGAGATTTGATACAAAGATCTTTCTAGAAATAAGGTTGTCCTACCATAAAGTCTGGTTTTTGGTGTAAGGTTGTCCTTAAAACAACATTTGTATCAACCTCTCAAGATCTGAATTTTGAGGTTATTTTACTTTCTTGCATTGTGATTTATTTTGGCTATCATATTCTTTTTAATTTCATTGTTATAAGTTTTATTTGGCATTGTCCTATTCACCCCCCCTCTAGGACATATAGCTAGGCCTTTTCAGTAATGTTCATCTAGTTTGTATCCCTGCAATCCCGCCGACACAACTCCAGATCTATATAGACCTGTCAGAGAGTTGTATATAGGAGAACTCCTCCTCATCATCATAGAATTCGAGCACCGCCTTGTAAGCCGCAACATCATCTGCAGCTACAATAGAGTCTAGTTGGAGTTTTAAAACACCATCCCAGAGTGGGAGTGTGTGATCAACTCAGTGGAGCTATAAGGTAAAGGTTAACATGTTATCAATTCAATTAAACAGTAATGATAAAGCAATACAACAAGAATTCTTAAGTACTCTGGTTAATGCGAGGATGATATGTACTAATGATGCATGCCCTTACCTGCACTCCGTCTGTGATATCATCTCACGGTCGCGCATGTTAAACTCCAACTAGGCTCAACAACCTTGCCAAAGGCACATACAATGCAGTGCATGGTTGTGTTAGCTAAGTTCTTAATTAGACCTATTCATACAGAAGATTCGGGAAGCTAAGGTACCTCCCTTTATGTCACTTACCCAAATAATGATCCATCTAGGGTCATCAATCCTAGTTAATCACATACGATAGGTAAGTTCGTGAGTTTATGCTATAGGTTGCTATGGGAGGCTCGTCACCTCAGCGTAGGCTTAATTCACACTTGAGGTCACTACGAGGGGCTCGTCACCCAATTATAGGCCTATTTTATACTTAAGATCACTACGAGAAAGGCTCGTCACCTTAGCGTAGGTCGACAGCTCAAATACAGTGTCTCATACCACCGTATTCAGCTCACGAGTTTGGTTTACTCACTGGACACTATGGGGAGGCTCATCACCCCAGCGTAGGCGGACAGCTCGACCACGGTGTCCCATACCACCATGCCCAGCTCATGAGTCTTAGCGGATCGTGGTACCAAGGTTAAATAGATTTTTTAATGGTAAGTGGTACCTTAGATTCAAACAGTAGCATCCATACATGGTGAACATACATTAGGCCAATCGGGTTACTTGACAAGCTCGACTAGTACAAGAGTACGTTGAATTAATCAACATGGAGCGCATACACACTACTTGTGGCCTAACCACTATCAATAATCACCATACGACTCGGATTCATCGAACATGTCCATGGTGGCAAAACTAATTCAGTCGCTCGATCGAAAGTCGTTACCGATTGCCTAGACTACTTATTAGTCCCAATTACACCCCAAAACAGTAGCATTCACATATGGTAGTCATAACAGTATTAAACAAATAATACAAGCATCGCAACCATTTGAGCATTTCATATAGCACATAGTGAACATGACATCATACATATGCATTTCATACATAAATCACGTAGTAGCAAGATAGGTTGCACGAAGGAAACTATAACTATAGCTAAAGTAATTGAGAATCCTATATCAACATCCTTATAAAATACTTTTCAATCAGTATTTTCTCATTCAGACATTTTACCAAACACTTAAACTACACATATCAATATACATATAATACGTTAGTTAAAACATATATTATAGCAAATCCTTTCACATAGGAATTGTCACGCATACAACAATCATGTATTCTCATTCAACAATCATGGAAAGCACAAATCATGATTCCATATTCATTCAAACATTTCAACAAACACATGGAATGTATTATATTCGACATAGTTCATATATATGTATAATACTCAGAAAATAACGCATCCAAGTATATGTGACATCGATCAAGTCAGTAATAAATCATTAACTAACATTGAAAGCCTTGAAAACCATAACTTAAACGTGTATAGTCCGTACCTTCCGTTGGTAAACTCGTATCGAACTCATTTCGAACACTATGCCTTTGTCTATGGCACAACGGCTACCTACATCATAAAATAGGTTAGCTATTTCACCAATCTACCTATCTGGATACCTAAAGCATATTAGGGTGTAATGACCTTGGAAATTTTGTGCTAATCTTTCCCTAAGTAGTTATTTTTGGGGTAATTAGCTCTATACTCGATTGCTTGTGAAATTCGCATCAATCACTTTAAATTCGATCTGCATGACTCAAAACGTGTAGATTAGTTAGCGCTATGTTACTCTGAAATCTGGGATCCATCGCTAAATCCAGTTGTTCTGGGGAATTTTTGGAAGTTCTGGATCGGACCTGGACCGTGCGTCGAAAGTCCGATAGCGATGATCTTAGGCTGTTGCGGTCACTATGTTGAGCTTGACCATCACCTCAAAAATCAAGTCCATGTGATGTTCTGGGTCGATTTGATTGAGTTCGGAGTGAAGAGTGTGAGAACAGTTGAAAATTTATTAAGCTTTTATGAAATCTGAGTCGTGTCGCTTGCGCGATGATTTTAAGCAATCTGACCATTGGATTCTGACCCAATTTCACCCTCTGATCAGGGAAGGTGGCCCAGGCATATCCTTGTGCTTGTGGACCTGATCGAGACTCTGTGACCGTTGAATTGAGTGTGGTCTGCCACGGCTAATCTGAAGAGCCGGTCGGTATGAAAACTCAGCCTGACCTAGATCCATGGTCAGTGAGCTTAAGTCCGACCTTTCGTGGTATTTGGCCCACCAGAAGTGCTTCGTTGAATCGAGAGAGGCTTGCTTTGGTTATAACCTAAGTATACCTTGGCCCTGGAGTTATTTTCATCAATAATAGGCCTATTTATAGTCCTTAAACCCTAACTCTCTTTTCCATACGAATTTTCTCTAACCCTAACTTAGAAAGAGAGTGGAAAAGAGAGAGATAGTGAGAGAGAAGTTGGTGAATCATCTTAGATTCTTTTCGGTTCTTCTTCATCCTTGAACCTTCACTTTGAATCGTTATTCTGACGATTCTGAGTTCATCTTTGGGTAAGTTAACCTAACCCTAATCTGTGTTAGAGCTTAGAATAGTCTTGGTGTTGTTGTATCTCATTTCTATTCTTGCTTTAGGGTATTCTATCGCCGTTGACGAAGACAACTCGTCTAAAATCAGTTCGGTGTTTCTTTTCTGGCTTAAGGTGCGAACTTTAAGTGTATAGGTTATGGTTTTCAAGGCTTTCAATCCCAGTTAATGATTTATTCTTGTTATGGATGAGATTTCACATGCCAAATGTTATGTTTATGTTGCGTTCCTGATATGCATGTGTTATATTGAGATTTGTGTATTCTATGTGTATGATAAAGTACCGTATACGTATAAAATATGCACTTGTGTTTGCCATAATTATTTATCACGTATGTATGCTAGATGTATGTATGACAACTCCTTGGTAAAAGGAATTGTCCAAATGCTTGTATTTCAACATACGTCATGTTTGTTGTTTCATGTATTCTGAGTGTTTGTAGAAATGTCTGAATGATCTAAAGTGTAACTTATTACACTAACTCCGGGCGTTGAGAAGTGATTCTCAACACTCCTATTGATGTGCATGATTTCCTTCTTGCTAGTTACATTCCTTGTTATTTAATTTCAAGCATTTCTTATGCTTACATTTATGTTAGGTTGATATTCTTCAGATGCTTGGGTACCATTTGATTTAAGTTGTTGCTCCATTACTGTTTTACATTTAATATGATTATCTGTTGTAGTGTACTGTGTTTGGGACTATGAATAGTCCAGGAAATCGATAATCTGCTTTAAGGTTGTGGCTGAGATTGCTTTCACCATAAAGGATGTAATTAGACGAACCCGAGCCGTATTAGAGTTGGCGGCAATGGTTTGGCCACGCGGAGTGTTTGCGCACTCTATGTCGTTCAACCCAACGTGCGCTCGTGCTAGTCGAGTTCGTCAAGTAACCCGATTGTCCGATGTATGTTCACCATGTATTGGACGCTACTGCTTGAATCTAGGTACCAAACTTACCAGTGGAATCCTATTAACCATGGTACCTTGATCCGCTAAGACTCATGAGCCAGACATAGTGGTATGGGACACCGTGGTCAAGCTGTCGGCCTACGCTGGGGTGACGAGTCTCCCCGTAGTGACCAGTGAGCAACTAAACTCGTGAGCCGATTATGGTGGTATGGGACACTATATTCGTGCTGTTGGCCTACATTGATTGGTGACGAGCCCTTTGTAGTGACCTCGAGCATGCCTGAATACCGCATTGAGGTGACGAGCCTTGGTGTAGTAACGAAAGTATGAAAGGCGTGCATTGATTGGTGACAAGCCCTTTGCAACGACCTACAACAATATGATCGTATGAGAAGTCTAGGACTGACGACCCTAGAATGGATCACTGTTTGGATGGTGATATGAGGAAGGTATCTTAGCTTCCCAATCCTGCTGTATGAAAAGGACTAATAACAACTTGGTAATCATATTTATGCACCGCATTTGCATGTGCTTTGTAGATGTGGCACACTTTGAGGTGGTGTTATGTGTAACGTAAGATGAAGACGCTGAGGGTGTACGCGTGAGGGCACGCATCATTCTGCATACATCCTTGCATTAACAAGAGTACTTAGGATTTGTTTAATTGTCCTGCTTTATCATTACTGCTTGATTGAACTGATAACATGTTAACAAGTGCCTTATTGTTCCACTGAGTTGATCACTCACTCCCACATTCTGGGGTGGTGTTAAACACCTACCAGACTCTGTCTTAGGTTCTGATGTTGCAAATGTTGATGCGACTTCTGAGGCAGAGCGGGAGATGGATGATGATGAGGCTGCCTTCTCTTATATGCAGTTTTCAGACGGGTTCTAGCGAGCCTTGTTCTGATACGTGGGATTTTGGGATTATTTTTGGGAAATTAAATGATGTAATTTATTACTTGTAATTTTGATAAGTAACACTTTCAATACGACCTGGTTGGTGAATGTATTTCAGGGATTTACACTTGTACACATATATTTCTATAAGTCTTCCGCTTGCTTTCTTCACTTATCCATGAATTATAGCTGTGCTTTGGCTTAATCTATTCCATGTTTTATGCACTAATACAATCAACATACATCCATCATTAATTATATTGCATAAGTGATGTTTTGGAACTCGGGAGCTGAGTAATGCTCGACCCCTGAATTTCAGGGCGTTACATAGGGTTAGGATTCCTTACCCAAAAGTGGAGTCAAAATCACCGGTATAGCGATACAGGTAGGATGATTTAGCACATGGAGCGGTGGGATCAGATCCCAAGAACTATCTCTCACTCTCTCTCTCTCTCTCTCCTCCTCACTTTTTCCTTCTCTTTTCTCTCTCTCTCCTCCTCACTTTTTCCTTCTCTTTTCTCTCTTCTCTCTGTTAGGGTTTTGAAAATTTGTATGAAATGAGAGAGGGGTGGGTTAAGGGTCTTATATAGGCCCAGAATTGATGTCAATGGCCCCCAGGTCATGATATACTTAGGTTATAGCTAAAGAGTGGCTGTTTCGGGCCAACGAAGCTCATCTGGAGGTCCATTTCTTGCATACGGTCTGAAAAAAGTTCCCTGACCATGGATCTAAACCAGGTTAAAGTTTCAGTCTGATCGGATTTATAGATCGACCGTGGAGGACCAGTTTCAATTCAACGACCATCGTCACTCGATCAGGGTCACAAGTACACTGACATGTGTTGGGAAATTTTCTTGATCTAAGGGTGTAGTTGGGTGGAATCTGACAGTCTGAAACCTTAAATTTGGCCTGCAAGTGAACGGCCCAATTTACTTAAGTTTGAGTTCATTTTCTAAAGATATTCGTGTTTCTCATACACTTCGCTCCAGGCTCAAGTTATGCATTTCTGGATGCTATTTGGACTTGATTCCCGAGATGGTTGTCAAGCCCAGTAAGGTGGTCATAAGTATATAGTTTTACGGTAATCAAACTTTCGACGTCGGTCCAGGTCTGATACGGAGTTTCAAGATGCTCCCAAGAGCAACTGGGTTTTGATATTGATCCTAGGTTTTTAAGTAACGTAGAGCTAGCGATTCTGCTAGTTTTGGACCTTGTAGTTCGTATAGAAAGTGATTCGAACTAACTCACCGATTAACTCAGTTTTGTACTTAATTAATTTTCATCTAATTTCTAAAGGATTCGGTCTTTAGCAATTTCTGCCTAAGGTGGTACTTGGGTCATTGTACGAATTTTTTCGAGATGTTACAATCTACCCCCTTAAAAAAAATTCATCCTCGAAATTAGTACATTTTCGTACTCCTCGAGAATCTGAGGGTAGTTCTTGTGGATCTCGGCTTCTATTTTCCAAGTAGCCTCTTCCTCAGTGGGGTGCATCCACAGTACCTTCACAAGTGGAATAACTTTACTGCGCAACACTTGTTCCTTCCTGTCGAGGATGCACGTGGGTCGCAGTACATAAGTAGCATCCTCACTCAACTGTACCTACTCCCATTTGATAAGAAGGGTTAGGAACGTATTTCTTCAGCATCGATACATGAAATACGTTGTGCACGCCAGTGAGTGGTGTGAGCAAAGCAAGGCGGTACGCTACCACACCCACTCGGTCTAGTATCTGGAATGGGCTAATGAATCTTGGTGTGAGTTTTCCTTTCTTTCTAAACTAGAGGACTCCCTTCATCGAAAAAACCTTTAGGAATACATGGTCCCCGACCTCAAATTCTAGCAGTCGCCGTCTCCTATCAGCGTAACTCTTCTGTCTACTCTGTGCTGCAAGAAGTCGATGCCTGATAATGTCAATCTTCTTTGAGGTCGCCTGTACTAACTCGAGGCCAATCAAACTCTTCTCGCCAACCTCTGCCCAGTAATGCGGTGCTCGACAAGGACGCCCATACAAGGCCTCATAGGGAGTCATGCTAATACTCGCCTGAAAGCTGTTGTTATAAGCGAACTCAGTATAAGGGAGACAATTATCCCAACTGTCCTTGAAATTAAGCACACAAGCTCGCAACATATCCTCTAATACCTGATTCACTCATTTCGTCTGCCCATCCATCTGTGGGTGGAACACGGTACTGAACTTCAGTTTCACACCCATTGCTTCCTAGATACGAGTCCAGAAGATAGATATGAATTACGTGTCTCGGTCCAACATGATCTCCATAGGAACTCCATGCAGATACACTATCTCCTTGATGTATAGCCTGGCCAAATCATCTGCTGAGTTTGAAACTCTAATAGGGAGAAAATGAGCCGATTTCATCAACCGATCCATAATCACCCAAATGGAGTCATGTCCCTTCCTCGTCTTCGGTAACCTTGAGATGAAATCCATAGAGATGAAATTGTATTTTCATTCAACTATGGGCATGGGCTGAAGTAAACCAGGAGGTCAGCGATGTTCTGCCTTGACCTGCTGGCACGTGAGGCAACGGGATACATAGTCTGCTATGTGGGCCTTCATGTTGTCCCACCAGTACGAGTGCTTCATGTCTCGATACATCTTCATACTACTAGGATGTATCGCCATCTTCGAATTGTGAGCAGCTTCGAGAACTTTCCTTCTCAAGTCATGAAGGTTTGGAACGCATAGGCAGCCACGATAACGTAAACCCTCATCCGTACCAACTCTTCATTCCAAGTCTTCACTGTCGCTCACTTGCTCTCTCATCTTTACCAATAGTTCATCATCTTTCTGAGCCGCAATAATCCTGTCATCAATGAGTGGCTACACATGAACGTGTACGACGCTCTCGAATGGTTCCTTTACCGTAAGCTTATGCTCAAAGTCTCACACAAACTCCACCATGTTCCATTCATCAATCATCAGCGAAGCTACAAATGCTATCATCTTCTTGTAGCTCAACGCGTCTGCCACAAGGTTGGCCTTGCTGGGATGGTAGGAAACCTCAAACTTGAAGTCCTTCAAGGGTTCCATCCACCGTCGCTGCCTCATGTTCAAGTCTCTCTGTGTGAATATGTATCTGAGACTCTTGTGGTCGTAAAAGAACTCGAACTCCTCTCCATAGAGGTAATGTCTCCAGAGCTTTAATACAAAGATGATGGCTGCTAACTCTAGGTCGTGCGTAGGGTAGTTTTCCTCATGCTTCCTTAACTATCACGATGCATAGGCAATAACCCTGTCCTTCTGCATCAGAACACAACCCAAACCAACACAAGACGTGTCGGTGTATATCGTATATTTGACCCCTTGCTCTGGCAATACTATCATGGGTGCGGATGTCAACTTGTCCTTTAGCTCCTGAAAGGATGCCTCTGCCTTCTCATTCCAGGCAAACTTAAGGTCTTTCCGAGTGAGTTGAGACAATGGTCTGGCTATCTTGGAAAAGTCTCTAATGAATCGGCAATAGTAGCCAGCAAGTCCCAGAAAACTTCTCACCTCTGTAACCGAACCGGGCTGCTCCCAGTCCTAAACTGTGGTCACCTTAGCAAGGTCCACAACTATTCGTTCCTTAGACACCACATGTCCCAGGAACTTGACTTCTTCTTTCCAGAAGTCACACTTTTTGTACTGGGCAAACAACTGGTTCTTCCTGAGGGTATCAAAGACTACTCGCAGGTGCTTCTCGTGATCTGCCCAACTCTTAGAGTATATCAGGATGTCATCTATAAATACGACGACGAATCGGTACAGATACAGCCGAAACACCCGGTTCATCAGATCCATGAACACAGCTGGTGCATTTGTGAGTCCAAACAACATCACAAGGAACTCGTAGTGCCCAAAGCTAGTTCTGAATGCTATCTTCTGCACGTCCTCATTCCTGACACGTAACTGGTGATACCCTGATTGTAAATCGATCTTAGTGAAGTACTGCGCCCCTTTCAACTAATTGAACAAATCGTCTATCCTAGGCAAAGGATACTTGTTCTTCACCGACACTTGGTTCAACCTGCGATAGTCAATACGCAATCGCAGTGATCCATCCTTCTTCTTCACAAATAATATGGGTGCTCTCTAAGGAGATACACTTGGTTATATGAAGCCTGTATCTAATAGATCATCGATCTGTCTCTGCAGTTCCTCCATCTCACATGGAGGCATGTGATATGTTGGTAAAGATATAGGTGTCGCACAAGGCACTAGATCAATGGTAAAATTGATCTTGCGCTGAGGAGGTAATCCAGGTATCTTCCTAAATATGTCCATAAAATTTTGAACTACTAGCATGTTCCCAAGTGTCAGACCACCAACATTCTCCAATAAGGAAGTGTAACAACTCATGCGGCAGGGCAAACTGACTTGTACTGGAAAAGTAAAGACCGTGCCCTCAGGTGCATGGGCTGTTACCACTCTAGTGTCGCAATCGATCTTTGCCTTCATCGCGGTGAGCCAATCCATACCGAGGATAACGTCGTAATGGTATAGTGGGGCAACGATCAGGTCAGGGTACCACTATAGGGGATGTTTAATTCTTATATTAGTGAGATGGGATCTTTCACCTTTTTATTTGGAATAATCCCTAAGTGTTTGAAAATTGAGCCCTAAGTTGTGATAGACCCCATTGCTGAAAACTGTCTGATTATTTTTGTGTTTTGTACTAACTTTGGGCCTCTATAGTGGACCCCACGCATAAGATATGAGTAGGTCACCACTTAAAAATTTTATAATATACCAATGAATAGAGAAATTATATTTTACTTGGGCTAAATAAGACCCCACATGATCAGGGAGTGGATCTCAATATGGGGCAAGGCACAGTTGTGCAGAAAATTAAAATACCTACGTGTGGCCCTATACCAAATATTATGTGTGCACAACCAGTTGGTCCCAGCTTAAACTTTTTGAAGTACATATATAGTACTACCAAGGTCACCTCACGGTACATTGAAAGGTGGTCCCTTGTGATCATGGGACATACTCAAAATCGAGCCAAAACTAATTCTGCACTGTGTTTCCTGCACAGTTCTTCCAAGCACCCTAGTTTGAGTCTTCACCAAAAATTGTATATGCATGATTAAGTAGGGTTACCTTGTGAGTTTTGAAGTACATATATAACTCTACCAAATTCCCTTTTTCCTTTAAAATTAGTGGACCCCATATAATTGGGGAGTGGATCTCAAATTGGACTGGGCATAGTTGTGCAGAAAATCCTGCACAGAAAAATTGAAATGCCTATGTTTGATCTTATGCCAAAACTCATATGTACAAATCCAGCGAACCACACTATTTGGATTTTGAAGGCCACACATAGGGCTACCAAAGAAACCTAATGGCATGCCAAAAGGTGGCCCCACATGATCATTGGACACCCCCAAAAATGGCCAAGGGTCATTTTTGCACTGTTTTTCTGCACATCTCTCCCAAGCACCCATATTTGGGCCTTCACAAATACTTGTGCATGCATGATCAATTAGAACTGAATTTTGATTTTAGATGCCTATAGACAGAACTATCATATGGATGTTTTTCTCATTTGGAAGTGAGCCCCCAAAATAAAACAGCCCGACAATAAGAGAGAGGGCACTAACACACAAATCAACGGACCCTAACCCTAGGGGCGACACTAAAAATTGACGAACCACTTCTAGGTACGGACCATTACCTTTAGGTTGTCAATTATCAAACTCACGCTACAATGAATGGTTTATATAGTGAATAGATGAATGCATGATAGTTAGTGCTGATTTGTGAATGTGTAGTGTGTAGATGGATGCATGCTAACTAGTGTTGATTATTGATTTAGGTAATGTATAGGCCAATGCACGGTAATTAGTGTTGATTTATGATTGTGTAGTGTGTAGACGGATGCATGCTAACCATTGTTAGTTACTATTAGTTGTGGGTGGATGTATGTGTGTTAATCAGTGTCGATTGATGATTGAGATACTATGTAGATGAATGCTTGCTTAGCAATGCACTTGTATGCCCACTCACTTACTATAAATTGTTAGCATAGCGTAATGCCACCTACATGTTCTATAAAATACCCAATAGAGTGAAATTCTCTAAATTATCATTTACATCCCTTCATGTAGTCACGTTAGTCAATTTATTAGTGTGGTTGAATGACTGAGACTACCTAGATTGTCAAGTTGGCCGGCAAATCGCAGATCCATGAGGGTTGCTCCGATTGGGTTGGTCGCCCCAGACTAGTCCGATTGATTCGGGCTGAACACAGATAACCGATAGTAGTCGGACTACATAAGATGCTTGCACCTAATGCCAGTTATGCCAGAGTTTGTCCGAGTCAACCGAATTAGCCTAACAGCTGACCAACCGTGTGTGTTCACCATATATGATCACGCCTGCCTGAATCTAAATCACCTTATACCTTTAAGAGGCCTACTATTAATCGTTAGTGATCCGATCCCCAAGTCTCAGGAGCCGAGCATGGTGGTATGATACACTGTGTCTATGCTATCGGCCTATGATGGGGTGACAAGCCTCCTCGTATTGACCAGCAAGCACAGGAGGTGATAGATCCCTGTTCGAACGGCCCTTGTTAAATTACCTGGCCGATGGTTCCGTGCTAGAGTATTGTTTGAAGGACCCGGGCATGAATGGAATTGGGTGACGAGCCCTTTTCCTTGTGGTGATTTCATTATAGGACAAGCCAACACCTCGGAACTGAGTGATCATACTCAGTGTTTGGGTGACGACCTATACCGAGTTAATCTTTATATCTTTGGGTATCATGCCTTAGCTTTGGAATTATTAATCTGTGAGACAAATGGGTGATACCTAAATTTGGATCATGGATCGTAGGCTCAGAGCCGCTACGGCCACCCTGTGCCAAGTGATCTGGATAAGGCCATTGATTAAATGGAGGTATTTCAGCTTCCCAATATTGCTAAATGAACGGGCTTAATTAAATACTCAGCTAACATGAACATTCATAGCATTACATTAGCATAGGTTTGTAACTCAACAGTCGAGGTCGCATTGAGGGAGTGTTGGTCATATGCAAACGTATAGATGGTGTCGCTTGAGGGAGTGTTGGTTAGTGACGGCATGCATCATATTACAATAACATGCGTGTGCATTAACAAAAGTATCTAGGGACTGTATGCTTAAATTGCTTTTCATTAATTGTGTACGTGGATTTTATAGCTTGTGTAACTTAATGTTAATGAAACCATTGAGTTGATCACTCACTCCCACTTTGGGACAGTATTTTAAAACACCAACTAGGTGATATTATCAATACAGGTACTATCAAGATTTCAGAAGGATAGGCTTAAAGTGGCTTGCACCACTGACGTTGTGTTTTAGAGGATTGGACTAAATCGAAAACTTGCACTTTAATCATTTTTTGTATGTATATTGTGTCTTGTATTATCCTCATTTGGGCAAACATCATATTTTAATTATATTGTTATTGTTAGCCCCATATTTATTTATCTTTATTATCTCTACCTCGTTTTAGGTCCGCTAATTTGAATTGCGCTACTCTGATTGCTCGTGTGAAAATGAGTATGAATATGAACGAGGTCACACATACATTTTATTTGGTTAACACCCGGAAACTCGGGATCGGCGTCTCTGTACTCGGGTGCCAATTTTCGAGGTGTTATAGAAATATAAAGATAAACATAGTTTTTCTATGGCCGAATACCTAGTCTCTGCATCGAGTAACACCCGGCTTAGATAATAGATTGCCCTTTCCTTTTGCGAATCATCCTCTTGTACTAATAAGGCTCTGATCAATCCTGCAGATGCAGTTATATATAACCTAAGCGGCTGACCTTTGATAGGAGACATCAACATGAGTGGCTTTGTTAAATATTCATTGATTTGATCAAAAGCTCACTGGTGTTCTTCTTCCCATAAGAATTCGGCCCCCTATTTTAATTTCAACAAAGGACATTATTTTTATCGGCACAGTTAGATATGAATCATCGTAAGAAATTGAAATGGCCTAAAAACTTTTATAACTCCGCCTTATTCCTCGATGGCTCCGTATCGATCACAGCTTAAGCCTTATTTTGATCGACTTTAATTCCCCTTTGATGTACAACCCCAGAAAATTACCGATCGATACTCCATATGCGCACTTCATTGGATTCATTTCTAACTTATGGATCTGCATTTGCTCAAAAGATTTACGCAAATGGATCAGATGATCTTTTGCATCAACAGATTTAACCACTACATCATCAATGTAGACTTCAATGAATTAGCCAATCATGTCATGAAAAATGACATTCATTGCCCTTTGATATGTTGCCCCAACAATTTTAAGGCTAAAGACCATAACTACCCAACAATAGGTACCCAAAGGTCCTGGGCACCTGAATGTTGTCTTTGGTATGTCATCCAGGGCTATATATATTTAATTATATCCTGAATGTCCGTCCAAAAATGATACAATCTTGTGTCCAGCGGCTTGATCAATTAATTGATCGGTCATAGGCATAGGATATTCGTCTTTATGAGTGGCTAGATTTAAATTTCTGAAATCTACGCACACATATCTTATTGGTTTCTTTCATTGCCCAGACTAAGTTTGACATCCATTCTACATATTTGATCGGTCGAATGAACCCGACCTTTAAGAGACGTTCGATTTCTTCTTTGACTTTAAGAGTGACTTCGGCCATCATTCTCTTAGGAGGCTACTTATGCGGCCGATTTCCTTCTTTGGTAGGTAACATGTGCTCGACCAAAGACTTGTCTAGCCCTGGCATGTCATGGCAGTCGCACGCAAAATAGTCTACGAATTCTCGCAGCAGCTTTATTATTTCCTCCTGCTTAGGTGGTCACAATAAGTTGCTTATGAACGCGGGCCTCGGATCTTGATCTGTCCCTAAGTATACTTCATCTAACGGGTCTTGGACCTACGGTCGATGCTCTTCCACTTCCTCTAATAGATCTTTCATATCGAAACTATCTTTTACGGCAGATTCGTCTAACTCAGCCAAATTTATGAAAATTCCCCCATCGTCTTGATCTAGACTCTCTTCAAGTCTCTTTACCCTGACTGCGAACTCAGCCAGACACACTACACCTTTAGTTGTCGCAATCATGGCACTCTTCAACAATGCAGCTCACAGCTGACCGAATGATCAAATCACTCAGCTAGATTTCACCTTCCTTAACCATCATAGATTGAATTATATAGTTTAGGTTTTTCTTTATGGAAATACCTATCGCCTGTCCATACTTGTTTCTCCCAATGAATCTGATTGGCCCTATTTCTTCGCCACAGTAATAAGCTTCATTGGCATTTAATGAGGCTAAAAAAGGCTTATAATCAGCTAATACTAGCTCGACCCTGTTTTGATTCCAAAATATAACAAAGTGATAGAGAGAAGGAGGAATACATGCAAAAGAATGAATCCAATCTCTTTCCAACAAGGCATTATAGCTTGACGAAGTGTATACCACAAAGAACGGTGCCAAGATGGATTTGGTACCTACTGTAAGATCGACCGGTAGGACACCATGTGTATTAGTAACATGGCTGGTGAAATTACTAACCGTTACCTCGAAAGGGATCAAATTAGTTGTAGTCTTCCCTACCCTGGCCATCATTCTCTTTGGTAATAAGTTTACTACAGCTCTGTTGTTTACCAAAATTCTGGTCACGAGGCATCCATTTAGATGAGCCAAGATATATAATGGCTTAAGATGTTGTGTCATATCAGTAGTAGGTTTGTCGATGATTACCTTGTCAGTATTTCCATCAGTCGCCACGATGACCGTGTCAATGTGTGACACCTTATCCTGTCCCCTTTCCTCATAGGGGAAGGAAGTATGCTGAATGATAATCGGGGCAGCATATTCTTCCACATCACCCGGTATTGTGTTTGGTTAAGTGGTCCTTGCCTAAAAACTGGATGGCAAAGTGAGTACCATGTTACAATGAAATATCATTGGTGGCAGCGAACCAAACATAATAATATTACCAGAACCCTGCCCTCTAGTGTTTCGAACTTGATTTCATCAATCTGACTAGGGGTTATATCTCTTGTGAGGCTCACCAGTGAATTGGTCACCGCAGCCTCTGACTTACCTATGGGAGTCATGATATCTCAGGATGGACATTCTTCACTAAAGTAATCGGATAAATTATCAACATCATCTTCTTTTTTAGACTCGCCAAATGCTTTGGCATCTTTAAGGGTGCTCCACCCTCTTGATCGGTAGGTGGAATAATTGCCTCAACCATATTTACCGCTATTTGTTCTTCTGACGAAGGGACTTGCGAAAGTGGGTGTAACAGCTTGGGTTCTGGTCGAAGAGAAACGTTGCCTCCTCCTGTTTTCCTCCTTAATGCAGCCATATTTCTCTACCAATGATGCTTCTAGGTCCTGGTTATATTTTCAGGTATCATAGGGAATTTTGGATGTGCAAGCCGCTTCCATACCCCTTCCCACGGAGCAGGTGGTTTGATTATTTATGTTGGAAATGACCTCTGGTGCTGATGCTGTTCAAACGTCGGCTGCTCTAGCCATTGACGATCCCGACTGTCGTTATGGTTGTATCTCCTAGGGCGATCTTTGACGTGCCAAGGAATTTTCTTGGTGCAGTGATCGCTTTAACCAAGGCACCCACTGTTGTTTAGGAACGTATCAACCTCTTGTCCTGCGTAGACTTCCTGAACCGAGTTCCACTTTCGATCTAGGTTGATCCCTCAAGTTGGCAGTGATCATGTTTATCTCTATGCTGGTTGGGAATGGATCAATATTGATCAACATAGCCTCTTTTTCTTTCTTAGGGAATTTTAACAATCCCCAATCAATATATTCATGAATTAGATTCCTGAAAATGACACACTTGTTAGTAGAGTGGGAACGAGACCCATGCCATTTACAATAGTCAGTCTTTTTGAGTTCCTCGACCGTAGGTACTCTATGATTGATAGGAACCTTAATGAACTTTGCTTCTAACATAAAGTCAAAATTTTCCTCAGCTCGAGTAATATCAAAGGTATACGTCTTTTGAGTTTTTTGAGCTATTGGGGCGGTTGATTCTACCTTTACCAATGTCGAGCAAACTAGTGGTTTCTTAGCCACTACCTCAGCAATTGCAATTTCATAATTGGGATCATTGTAATATGTTCCAATGGACGAATTTGCCTACTTAGCTCCCTCTTGAAGCAATTCCTCATAGTGAGAGACCTTCTTAGTGAGGTCATATAAGTCAGAAAACTCCGTGCTTATGAACTTCTTATGGAGTTTGTATTCTAAGCCGTCTTACGCGAGTTGTACAAATTCGGCCACGGTCATGACCACTTTACAATGGCTTTTTGCTCGTTTATGAAGCAGAAATGACTGTAAATACCCTCGTGAGGTTGGTCATCAATAACCACATTCACAGTTTCTTAAATTGTGAGTGTCCTTAAATTGTATACTTTATAAGCATGATTGTTTGGAGAATATCCAAGAAACATACCATCGTCACTTTTAGAGTCAAATTTGCCTAGTTGTTCTTTGTCTTTAAGAATGTAACATTCGCTACCAAAGACATGAAAATACTTAACACTAGGCAGTCTCCCACACCATAATTCATACAGAGTTTTATTCAATCCTACCATAAGATATACTTTATTGACTATGTAGCAGGCAGTGTTGACAGCTTCGGCCTAAAAGCTTTTCACCATATTCTTGCCATTAAGCATTATAGAGCCCATTTCTTGCAACACCCAATTCTTTCTTTCAACTACTCTGTTTTGTTGTGGTGTTTTTAGGGTTGAGAATTGATGTTGGATTCCATTTTGATCACAATATTTTTGGAATCGATCATACTCAAATTCTCCACCATGATCATTCCTTATGCGCTTTATACAATATCCCTTCTCATTTTGGAGTCGTTTTGCCATTTTCAGGAATTTATCAAATACATTAGATTTTTTTCGAAGAAAGGTGACCCAAGTAAATCTAGAGTAATCATCCACCACTAACAGGAAGTATCTCTTTTTGCCATGACTCTCAACTTTGGTGGGACCCACTAGATCCATATGTAGCAAGTCAAGTGCATTGGAAGTTAGTATGTTGGTTGTCTTTTTATGTCCAACTTTTATTTGTTTGCCTTTGAGACACCACACACAATCTTTTCTTTCTTTCCAATCTTAAGAAGTCCTCTCACCAAAATTTTTAAGTATAGCTTGGCCAAGTTCCAATAGTGTACATGTGTGAGTCTTTGATGCCACAGTTTAGACTCAGTATCTAAATCCATGCAGCATCTCGTGAATGGGACACTATCTCTTTTGCTATCTATCACGTAGTAGTTATCACTAGTGCAAAGACCTTTCATGATTAGTTTACCTACAAGGTTTGAAATCTTGCACATATCTTTAGAGAATGAAACTGATTGTTCTTTGTCTCATATTTGGAAATGCTTAAAAGATTGTGTTTTAATCCTTCTACACAAAGAACATCCTCAATTTTGGACAACCCTGGCCCGACTATGTTCCCCGTCCAATTATCTTGGCGGAGCTCCCATCACCAAATTGACCAACCCACCATCAAATTCTAAATAATCACAAAACTAGGTTTGGTCACCAGTCATATGTCTGGAGCAACCACGCTATCAACATTTTGAACTATTGCCTACTTTGAGTGCGGTATGAATTACAAGGCAGTTGTTCTTATTTTTTATTGCCCACTTGGTTTTCATCTTCTTTGGAGATGACATTTTCTTTTGATTTTCTCCTTAAAGTTGATAAATAAGGGGTGCTTTGGATCTTTTGGGTAACTGAGCCAGATTTCCTAGTTTCATCAATTCTTTGGTCTTTTGATTTAGTTGAGCTACCTGATTTAGTAACTCCTCCATCCTTTCAGTCATTTTGGGTGGAGTGGGATATTGTCTTCCTTTTTTAGAACAGCTCTTTGACTTTTGTGCTACTTTTCTGGTTGTTTCGAATTTTCATGTGTGTTTCAACCCGGAAGTGAAGTGGGACTTACCAAAGGTTAAGCATTCAAATCTGTAATGTCCCAAATTTCCATTCGCATGGCAAGTAGGAGTGTTTCTTGTGTTGCTTCCTGTGGCAACAAATTTAATTACAGGTGATGCAAGAGAAGGGCTTGATTTGTATGATTCATAACCTAGGCCTCTCTTATCCCTAATGTTTCTTCCTAACCCTAAAAGTCTTTCTAGTTTTTCATTGCTATGTGAAAACTTGTGACTAAGTTCATCTGAATATTTAGATTTCTCTACATCTACTTTCAGATTATGATTTTCAGATTTTAGATGTGAGTTTTCTGATTTCAGTTTGTCATTGTCAAATTCTAAATGACTTATTTGTATGTTTACTTCTTCTTTTTTTATGAAACATGACATGTTGCAGTCCTTTCGAGCTTGTCATTGTCCACATGATATTGTTGAAGGTCATTGATTAAGTGAGTATTTATGGCTAATGATTTATCAAGATCTTCTTGCAATTGTTTGTTCTTATTTTCAACAATGCCAAGCTTTTTAAGGACATTGATGTTGTGAGTATAGAGTTGATCATATGCATCATGTATGTTTTCTTCTTCTTCTTCATCTGAGATGAGTGCCTTATTGATTTCTTGTTCATCTATCTTCTTACTGTCAGTTAGATTTGGAATGACAGTAATATTGTAGGCCATGACCTTTTCCTCTCATTTGGATGTAATTCCTCCTTTAATTTAGGATCTCCCTATAGGTCGATAAACCCTTCAAGAGGAACAAGCTCTGATACCAATTGAAATTGTGGTAGAACTACTATTATTGAAGTATGGAAGTATGTTCAAATGTCCTAGAGGGGGGTGAATAGGACTTTTCAAAATTATTTTACTATAAGAACATCCAATGCCTATGTTTAATCAAGATGAGTAAGGCAAAGTAACTCTATGTCATCCGAGCCAATAGAGGGTCCAAAACACATAGGCTTACACAAGATTTACATGTAAAGAACAAGCCTATAAGGATAGTGTAGTGATAGTGTGTGGGATGTGATTCCTATCAATACTTATACATTTACTAAATCATGCATCATAGTAATCATTTTGATAGACATAAGCATAATTAGATCAATGCACAAAAAATAATCCCAAACACAATCATATATAGTGGTTCGGCTACTTGCCTACTCCACTCCCGACGGACGCACTCTCTCCTAGAATGTACCAGATTTCATTATCCAATGGTTTTAAATCAACTTAAACATGAACCTTCACAACATATACAAGGTTAGCTAACGGACCTACACAAGGTTGCCTTAGGTGCCTACACAAGGCGACAAGTCCTATAGAAAGACACAATTAGGAGCCTACACAAGGCAACACGTCCTTCACAAGGACAACACATCCTATACAAGGACCACATATTCTCTCGTCGGATGCCTACAAAGAGGTCTTGGCGAGTTTGTCACTTAAACTCTGAATCTCAATCCTACACAAAGAAAGGGCTTCAGACTCAATGGACTCCTTATACTTACAGATAAGTGAGTGAGCTCCTTTCTCGCATAATCTGAAGATCTTCAATGTTGACGAAGGGTCTTCAACTCCCTTGAACCATAACCGCTTCTGATGTTTCAATCAATGCTCCGAGGTTGTGAGGTTTAGGGTTTTATTGTTCTTCTTTATTTTGATGATATGATTTAAACACATAGAGAAGATTCCCATGAGCTATGCATTCAAGAATTCCAACACAAGGATTTGCCTATGATGAGGGCTATTGGAAACTCATTAAATGCTAGAGTTCATAATTCAATCCAAGCAATGAAGATGTTGAGTAAATGCTTATGTCAAAGATTGAATGATGAACTCTAATGGGAAAGGGGAAAGAGGAAGAGGGCATTAACTCTTGAAGCAGCTCTCTCCAACTCTCTTAAATTCTAGCTCATTTTTCTAAGAAACAAACTATGGTATATATAAAAGAAGAATCCTAACGGTAAAAAAATGGGTAAAAATCTGTTATTGTCGATCCTATCAAGTAGTCTTCGATTTCATCAAAACTTAAAATTCGATGTTATCAAGCCTACTTCGATTGCATCGATTTCCTACACACGTATATTTGTTTTTATGTAGAATAGATTCTACTCGATTTTATCGAGCACCCTTCTATTCTATCAACATGAACTTCAATGTAATCGAGAGGTGATTCGATCCCATCGGATTCTCTTTAGAAGATTACCTTTGGTTGTTGGAAGATTTTATCCTGATATTCGATTATATTGATCACCATTCGATGCTATCAAATTTTAAAGTTTGATGACATCGAATGGTCTTCGATGTAATCGAAAAGATGTATATTCCTAGCTGGCTTGCTGAACAAAATGTTCCTGATTTTTGATGTAATTGAACATCTTTTGATTGTATCGAGAACTTACTCTCGATGTGATCGAAGGTGACTCGATTATATCAATCAACACTTAGAGAATGTTTTCTGTGTAGAGGGAGTGCCCTAAGTCGATGCCATTGAAGATGGTTCGATTCTATCGAGATTTGAATTTTGATATCATTGAACTCTATTCAATATAATCCATATTTCACAGTGAATGGTCATTTTGTTGTTAAACAGAATGGACCTATTTCTCGATGCAATCGAACCATGTTCGATAGAATTGAAAATGTCTTTGATTACAAATCGATGCAATCGATTTTTCCTATATAGTTCATGTTTTACTCCTCTAACATTCTAAATGTTTAACACTTAAGCTTACCAAAGTTGATTTACAATGTATTGGAGGTAAGACTAAGTAAAATGGGGTCATATACCTCTAGGGTTTGGTTAGGGAAGTGAGGCTTCATTTACCTATTTGAAGCACTCGAGTTTCTTCCTAGTTGAGGTCTTTATCTTGTAATCTTCATTTTGGAGCTCACTTAAAGATTGACTCAACACTCAGATAATTTGACAAACTAGGGCACTTTCAGTTTAAACTGCATAATATAACTTTCGCATGATTCGCCCGACAACTGCCGGAATTGTGTGAGATCGGCCATGGTGATGTCTCTATTCTTAAAAAAGAATTGAGCATGCAACTTTTCCTCTAACTCTTGCAAATTGTGTATTGAATCTAGCAACAAATTAAAGTACTACGTGAAGGTCGCAACAGTTAACGAATGACCAAATAGCTACAATTTATAATAATTATTATTAGCCAGTTCACCACATTGCATAATGAATCGGCCAACATATTCAATAGTCGATTGACCGTGTTCCCCTGAAAACATAGCAAAGTTCAATCGGTAATTTCTCAACAGAGGATGTTGCCGATCTACCCATTTTGAATAAGGCTTATGATAAGCAGGAATAGCATTACGGCCCAACACCTGGCCTGTAACTTCTTGCACCAGTTGAAACATATGGTCGCGATCAACTCGCGGAGGTTCCATGACTGGCGGATGATCTTGACCAAACCTATTAATGTTTTCTTAAAATCTAGGACTTTACAGAGGGTATAATCCCATTGGCAGTCCTTGATTTCTATTGTCAAAATTTCTGGCTTCCTGCTCCAGTCATCTTACCTCTGCAGGAGGTAGGATATTTCTCACCTCCTGAGGAATAGGTAACGTATTACATTGCAAGGGTGGTGTTGATGGGAATGGGACAGCATTGCCGACTGAGCTACCATTTTTTTGCTACGTAGGTTGCGTTCACTTCATCACAATAGCCAGTAATCACTCCATGGCCTCGATTTGGCTAGCCATATAACGGTTAGTGCTCTCAGCCTGTTGACGAAGCTATTTCGCTTAAGCCCTTACATTTTCCTGCACCAATCAGATGCTTGTATGTACGTCTATTGGCACCATTGATACCTCACCAAAAGAATCGGGAAAGCCATAGACAACATTGCTTGGTTCCCAGTTGGATTAAAATTAATCTCGCTTGGAGGTGCTTGAGCCTGCACCTCATCCACCAGAGGT
The DNA here is from genome assembly GCF_029962835.1 of Magnolia sinica. Lineage (NCBI taxonomy): Eukaryota > Viridiplantae > Streptophyta > Magnoliopsida > Magnoliales > Magnoliaceae > Magnolia > Magnolia sinica. Next base: position 41,687,184 of record NC_080575.1, read on the forward strand.
AGTGCAATTGGCGTTGCAAGTTCGTTCCCGGCAATTCTATCTCTCCTCTGTTGCATTCTGGTAGTAGTTCAATTGATGACCTATAATGGCATCCCACTGGGCGTGCCAAAAATTGTTTGTCGTTGTTTTGACGTTCCTCTTCCTAGCATGGGTGATAAATGTGTGGGTGTGCTAGAATTGGGATTGCGGTTCCAATTTGAACAACAACGACCCTAAGCTCCAAAGTAGGTAGACACTAGGTATGACCAAAATCTGAGGAATTCGATCGCCTATTTGGCCAATTGCCCAAAGTGTGAATTGATCAAGTGATGGTTAGAGGGTGGGGTTCAACCTTTGATGATGAGTTCTTCTTTGCCTTCCATATGGAAGGACTTTCTTAATACGTGGATGACAGAATGCAGAGTGAAAATTTTAACTACTACGGAGTATTCAGATTCCAAATATCGACTACTGTGTTATGCTACGAATTATACTAGAGAAAGCAATTAAAGGTGATAAATAACAGATTACTCTAAAGGAGAGAAATTACTTGAAAGAAGCTATGATTACACTATGGAATGTAAATCTCACAAGATATTTGAAAGATAATTTGAAGGTAATTGATTTGTTTGGGTTGGTGTGAAATGATTTTTCCTGCTGAAATCCTCTTCTATTGATAGTTTCGATCCAGCTGTTCTGGATATCCTTCCCACGATCTGATGGTTATCATAACCGTTTCTGCCCATAGTCTGTTTCTAGATTCTTCCCATGATCTAGTCTCTCTTGAGTTCTTTAACTCTCAGCATTCGTGGTGACTTGACTGCCTGCTAAATTATCATTCGATCACTCAAATTCGGTCACTCTTTAATGATCACTTAGTCATGTGCAAAACACGTGATAATATTCTTCAGGAATTCAATCGAATATTCTTACTATAATCCTTCGATCGTTAACCTCATACACGTGTGACCCACACGAACCTAACTGAAACAGGATCCGGTGAATAGGGTATAAACAATAACAATGATTGCAGACCAAGGCATGCTCTCACAGCCTTTAAAACACTCCTATGTGATGACTCCAACTCTGCAAGGATGAGTTCCAATTCAACGGCTAAAAAGCCCTTATTCTCTTTGCTTTGACTGTCAACTCTTCACTAGCTGTGCACAAGCTCGATGATCTCTCAAGGCCCCACGCTCTAACGCTTATTACAAGTTTAGAGCTCCTATGTCCCGCACCCACCCACATAACTCTTTAAAGAGTGCCTTAGCCATAGTTGGCACCCTTTCTAATTTAGCATCCATGATACTCCAAGAACATTATTAAAAGCACAATACCACATATGGTTCCCCATTTCCTCAGTCCATCTTGTACTTTATCTTGGCATGTGAGAGGATACAAAACCTATTCCTTTTAATCTAATGATAAGGGCACCGAGAACGAATCCACTAATGACAAAGTAATGCCTAGTTCTAGGGCCACACTCTGTTATACATTGTATACATTATCATGCATCCCACATCATGCATTGACATGCATTTGCATTAACTACAATGCAAATGCATGTGAATGCATGATATGTGGGTGGGTGCGGGGCATAGGAGCACTAAGCTTAATTATATATATTACATATAGTAACTATGAATTCTAAGATAATCGTAGAATAAAAATTAGTTGATTTAAAATAAATTTAAAATTGTAGTGAATGCAAATGCATGTAATAAGAACTCAAGATAATAATAAAAGTCTTCTAACTATATGCTCTTCTCTCTCTTGTGTGGATGTAGTAATGTCTTGTGAATATTTATGATTGTGAATGTAGATGTCTATACAATATTTCTCTCGATACTAAGTACGAGTAAACAAAACATACCAGATGATATTCACTTCTTTTATCTGATATGAGAGCTTTTAACAATTTATCCACCTTTTTTTTTACTTCAATTCTAAATTCATATATGATTTCTGATGAAGCATGTACACACACATACTTATATTTGAAAAAATCATCTATAAATGTCATAAAATTGATGTAGATTGGGTCACATACACTTTCATGGAAAATATGGACCAGATAAGACCTGATCGAAGGTTGACACGATCTGGACCATCAGAACCTTAAATTAGTCGTATCTTGCAAACTGGGATGAGTTTTTCAACATATTATATATGATTTTGAGGTAGAAGAACCTACTTAAGCCAATAAAAAGGCTCCTTTAGTTTCATTTTTACTATAAATAGTAATTATTAATTCAATTATAACTTTTGATCCTTGAGTTATAAAAGTTGTGCCCAACGTGAAAAGGTCTTAGAAAAGTTAGGAGAATAATGTGGTTAGGCCAAATTGGACACTTACTATATTTGGCCGAAAACCACGAAGTGTAACAGGAATAGAGGTCGTCTATAAATAGTAAGTTTACTATTTATAGAACTTACTATTTATTGTAAGTAACGTTTTTAGGGTGTTTGAGTTGGAGTCTAAGTTTAAAACTCCATCTTAGGTTTGAGCTCCTTATTTAAAGATCTCTAATTTCATTTTTTTTATCATCAATCAAATTATTTCAAATTTATTAGAAATTATTCCTGCTTTTATCTATTGTGGATTCGAGGAAGCTATATGAGGAGTCTAAAGAACTCCATGGATTCAGAGTAGTTATCCCCTAAAGAAGATGGTGATTGACCTCATCACATCCATCCCTTTACTAAGTGGTATCAAAGTGAGGATTCCCATCGGGTCATTGGCAACTAACGATGGAATAGACCAAAATCCTATGGACAGTGATCCAGGGATTCATTATCTATCAGAAATAATGGTACCTTTCCAATGTGAGAGTCAGTTGATCATACAAGGGCTGCAGGCAACCCTTGATCATATTACAGATGTGCTAATTCTTCCCTGAGCTCAAGGCAACGCTCAGCCACCCGTGATTGCTATATGGCATAACCTCATTTTCTATAGAGCACTTATGGAGGCAAATCGCAGGGCTATCCTAGGTGAGTCATGCTTTAGCGATGAGGACGCTGGTGACATCGTTGCCCGATGGTCGACCCATGAAGACGATCAACTAGATCGTGCTAAAAGAAACTATCAAGGTAAGGTCGAACTCCCCAATTTTAATGGCTTATTATGTATAGAAGACTTAAGTCAATTGATTAGCTAAGTTAGAGTGACATTTTGATTACATGGACGTGTCGGATGAAAAGAAAGTGAAGTTAGTTACATTCAAATTAAAATCTAGTGCTTTTACATGGTGTGATCAATTACAACTCTCACGTGCCCGACAAAATAAGGCTCCCATCCGATCATGGCCGTAGATAAGACGCCTTCTTCGATCACGATTCCTTCCCAGTGATTATGAACAAGTGTTGTTCTAGCAATATCAAAATTGACAACAGGGGAATCGGACCATCACAGATTATACCAAAGAATTTCAACAGTTGGCAACATAGAATGATTTTTCGAAGACCGAATCACAGAAGGTAGCACGGTCCATAAGCAGTTTATGACCTACAATTCAAGACCAAGTTTAGATGCACTCGTTCGGGACCATGGATGAAGCTATTCAGTTAGCAGGCAGGGTGAAAACACAGCTTACAAGAGTCCCTACACGACCTTATCCTTCGACTTGGGCTCTCATGATGGGTCCCACGTAGGATTCAACGCTGGTCAAAGGAAATGAACTAGTAGGAGGGCGTCCTCAACCTCCTAGAACTAGAATCCATGACATGGGGAGTGGTCCATCTAGGCCTCAACATGCAGCGCCCACAACAACGGGTCCGAGCAGGATTCTAAATCCTTATGGTCAATCGAAGCTAGACCATTGTTACTATTATGGCTAACCATGCCACTTATTAAACACATGCCCTCAATGCCCGCAACCCACTTGGCCATTAACGAAGGCGGCGTTGAAGGTGACGCAGCGGAAGGCCCTAGATTTAATGAGAATGAAAAAGCCGCTGAAGGAGCTAGTGATGAAGAATGGTTGGCTGAGGATCATGGTGAATCCTTAGTCATGAAGTGGTTATTATATACTCCAAGGAAGGAGGTGCACCCGTGGCAACACAATATATTCCGCACACGGTGTATCGTCAACGAAAAGGTCTGCAATATAATAATATAAGTGGCAATAGCGAGAACATCATCTCGAAGGTGATGGTGGACAAGTTACAACTACCTACGATAAAGCATCCTTCCCCTTACTCGATTGGCTAAATTAAAAAAAAGGTAAACAAGACCAAGTTAACTGAACAATGCATTATCTAATTTTCAATCAGTAGGAATTATAAAGATCAAGTACTTTGTGACGTAGTCGGCATGGAAGCATGTTATATGCTGCTCAGTTGACCATGGTAATCGAATCATGATACGACCCACCAAGGATGAGACAATATCTACATCTTTGTCATGAACAATTGCAAGACAATCCTTGCCCTTATGGCACCAGAGAACCACCCAAAAGCTTCTAAAGTGGAGGGGAGCTCCCTCCTAACCATTCGGGACTTTATAGAGGAATCCAAGAAAACTGATGAGGTGTATGTCGTAGTGGTAAAGGGCGAGAAATCGGAGCGCTTAAACATTCCAAGTTTAAGGTCGTTGTTGAACGAATTTAAAGAAATCTGGCCCAAAGAGTTACCCGATGAATTGCCTCCTATGAGGGACATCCAAGATCACATAAACCTCATCCCCGAGGCTTCCTTACCCAACTTCTCTCACTATCACATGAATCTGAAAGAGTGTGAGATACTTCAGGAGCAGATGGAGGAATTGATATGTAAGGTCTTCTAAGAGAGAGCATGAGCCCATGCGTCATGCCAGCTTTATTAACGTCAAAAAAATATGGGAGCTAGCGTATGTGTGTCGATAGTAAAGCAATTAACAAGATTATCCTTAAATACTAGTTCCCAATATCGTGGTTGGACGACATGCTTGATATGCTATAAGGTGCCAAGGTATTTTTCAAAACTAGATCTGAGGAGCGGGTACCATCAGATTCTTATCCGGCCCGGTGATGAGTGGAAAATAGCATTCAAGACCAAGGAAGGTTTGTATGAGTGGTTGGTTATGCCCTTTGGTCTATCGAACGCACCGAGTACTTTTATGCGTCTGATGAATCAAGTGTTGAAGTTGTTCATTGGCCGATTTGTGGTAGTACATTTTGATGATATCCTGATATATAGCTAGGGTGAGATGGAGCACATGAAACATCTCAGGCATGTGCTACTAGTCCTAGCAGTTAACAAGTTGTACCTCAACTTAAAGAAGTGTAGTTTTTTAACGGGCAGCTTATTGTTTGTAGGATTTGTTGTGACATCCACTAGCATCCATGTGGATGATAAAAAGGTGTTTGCTATTAGGGAATGGCCGATTCCGATGAGCATTCATGAAGTGAGGAGTTATCACGGGTTGACAATATTTTATTGTCAATTCGTGTGGAATTTTAATACTATAGTCGTACCCATTACATATTACATAAAAAAATGGCCATTTTAGTGAACTGATGAGGCTGAAAAGAGCTTTGTTAAATCAAGCATCGATTGTCCACAACATCAGTCTTGATTTTTCCCAATTTTAATAAGTTGTTTGAGGTTGAGTGTGACACATCATATGTCAGAATTGGAGGAGTCTTAACACAGGAAGGCAGGTGTTTACAACCCCAAGTGTAGGGTCACGATGTAGTAATAACTCGGTAAGACTGAGGTCAAATCCACAGGGATTAATCTTGTATGTTTTTGAATTTAACTAGAATCAGAACTAGAAGAAGATCTAAATCTAAATCTAAATCTGAATTGATAGAGAGAGTAATTGTGATTATTGTAATCGAAACTTGTAAATTTAAAGGTGGGAACTAGGGTGCCAAGAATCCACTTGTACCTATTGAGATGCTACCTTACTTGATTCAAGAGATCCAATTGGAATAAGAGTCCTATCTTATCCAGTTGGAGGAAAGAGATGATCAAATCTTTGAACTTCTCATTGATCTAGCCTCAATGGAGGAGAATTGTAAAGATTGGAAGGGATTCCATCACCCAACCATGCCCCGGATACGATGGCAAACAACAAAATTTACCAATCCCACAATTTCAAATAAGAAAAGAAGATACTCAAAGCTATCGTAGGCTCTACTATAATTTGAGTCACAATAAACCATTGAAAACTAAAAATATTCCTTAAAATCAACTACAAATCAATGAGGTTCAACATAAACATGAATCAAAGCAAAATAAGCATCCCAATCACACTACAAGCTTCATCTCTTAGCCCTAACTAAGAGTTTAGTCAACTGTAGACATGATTGAACTAAGAACTCTTAAGAAAAATATAAAAAACAACTAAGGAAGAAGAAGAAAAACTCTTGGTGGTGACTCTCCACCCTTTTGCTCCACTCCTTAAACCCTATATGATGCCTAGGAACGTCGACTCCTATTTATAGTTGTGAAGCCCCATCTTACGTAACTCCTTGGAATTTTCAGAAACCGCCTTGAATTTACGCACTCCCCATATGTCTCACGTTACACTTCGGTTGGACTGAAGTTAGCTCTGGTCAAACCGAATTAAGGTTGAAAATCACACTTTCTCGCTGGACAATTCTACGCGATTTTGGTCGAACCAAAGTTGATGCTGAAAAATCTTGTGCAGAAAATCTGTCAAATTTAGGTCGGACCAACTCCAACCGAAGCTTCTAATTGAAGCTTCAGTCGGACTGAAGTTAGCTTAGGTCAAACCTAATTAAGCCTAATTTCTTGTTGGACAGTTTTCTGTGATTTCGGTCGGATCGAAGTTGGCTCAGGTTGGACCGAAATGTCCTGTTTTCTGCTACGAATTCTGCATTCTTTGAAATCCTTTCTTCATCATTTGTACTTGGTTTCCTTAGATCTTTGCCATGTGAATTCTTTATTCTTGATCTACTAAGATCCATCTTTTGCATTGGTGATGCTTGAGCATTAAATCAATGCTTTTAGCATTCTTTTCAATTCAAGCTCTCAGATTCACCTTGCAACACAAACATGTATAAAATATACCAGTAAGCCTTATCATATTCATAAAACTAAGATATAAATAGAAAAAATATGTAATATTTGACACTCAACAGCAGGCCTGTGGCCTTCTATAACGAGAAGCTCGGCGAAGCCCGTAAGAAATGATTGACATATGAGCTTAAGCTATACACAATGGTTCAAGCACTGCGACATTAGCGGCATTATCTGATTCAGAGAGAGATTGTTCTCTACACTGACCATCAAGCCTTAAAGTTTATTAATGGTCAACGTAACATGAATCATGTGCATGTTAGATGGGTCGCATTTTTACAGGAATTCACATTCTTTCTGAAACAAAAGTCAGGGAAGTAGAGCAAGGTGGTTGATGCATTTAGCCGTCATGCATCACTACTGGTTACGGTGAGCAATGCGGTAGTTGACTTCGACTATCTCAAGGGGTTGTATGTCAAGGATGAGTACTTCAAAGATTCATGGATGAGGTGCCAAGAGGGTCATCAACTGTGCATCTCCCAAAGTTCTCTAAGGGAGCAGATTATCTAAAAACTATATGGAGGTAGCCTTCATGGACACCTTAGGCAAGAAAGGACGCGGGTTCTTCTTGAGGAATGGTATTATTGGCCACAATTAGTATTTAACATGGGTAAAGCAGTGCAATGTTTTCATGTTTGTCATACCTCTAAGGGACAGTCTTAGAATACGGACCTCTATACCCCGTTACTTATTCCTGACGGCCCTTGGGAGGACTTATCTATAGACTTTGTGATTAGTCTCTCACAAACACAACGCGGCATGAATTTGGTGTTCATAGTGGTAGATCGTTTCTCAAAGATGGTGTACTTTATCCCATGTAAGAAGACCCTTAATGCAACACACGTGGTGAATCTACTCTTCGAAGAGGTCATGCATCAACATGGAGTTCCCAAGACTATTATTTCTGACCATGACACGAAGTTCATTAGCAACTTCTAGCAGACTTTATGGAATTGGTTTGGTACTGACTTCAGTTTAGTACTACCTACCACCCACAGACTGATGGGCAGGCTGAAGTTGTGAATCTCACGTTGGAAAACCTCCTCCGTGCAAACTCCTCACTTCATGAATGTTTGTCGGGATTGACCATTCCCTAATAGCTCACACTTTTTCATCGTCCACACGGATGTCCATGGAGTACCTGGCGGCCCTGGGGAGAACTTATCTATAGACTTCGTGCTTGGTCTCCCACGAACACAGCACGGCATGGATTCAATATTCGTGGTGGTAGATCACTTCTCAAATATGGCATACTTTATCCTATCTAAGAAGACCCTCGATGCAACATACGTGGTGAATCTATTCTTCAGAAAGGTCGTGCGCCTACACAGGATTCCAAAGACCATTACTTCTGACCGTGACATGAAGTTCATTAGGCACTTTTAGCAGACTTTGTGGAATCTGCTTAGTATACAACTTCGGTTCAATGGTTCTTACCACCCACAAACTGATGGGCAAAATGAAGTAGTGAATTGCACGTTCGGAAACCTCCTTCGATGTATTTCTGGTGACAAATCAAAGCAGTGAGATTTGGCATTGTCTCAAGCAGAGTTTGTATTCAACAATATGGTGAACCGCTCAACAAGGAAGTCCTCGTTCCAGATTGTTTATGATCAAGTGCCTCACCACATACTTGACTCGATCCCTTTGTCCAAGCTCCTAGGTATGACCATTGTAGCAAAACATATGGTGGACCAAATCATGGGCATTCAAGCATATGTGCACGCTAAGTTAAAAGCTTCAAACAACAAGTACAAGGAGCAAGTTGATAAGCATAGACAGCCACAGGTGTTCGACGTGGGTGATAATGTTATAGTTCATCTACGCTAGGAGAGATTTCCAACTGAGACATACAACAAGTTAAAGAACAAGAAGATTGGTCAATATCGATCCTCCAAAAGATCAATGACAATGCTTACATTATTGATCTTCCGGATGACATGGAGATCTTGCATACTTTTAACGTTGTGGACCTAAATGAGTATCATGAAATGAAGCTGGATGAGAACTCAAGGTTGAGTTCTTTTGAAGTAGAGGGGACTGATGTAAAGCAGGTCCAGAAACTTTCACGAAAAATATGGACCAGAGAAGGCCCGATCAGAGGCAAAAACGATCTGGACCGTCAAAACCTAAATCAGTCGTATCTCGCAAACCGTGATGAGTTTTCGACATATTATATATGATTTTGGGGTAGGAGAACCTATTTAAGCCAACCAATCCCACTATGCTAGGTTACCCTTGCTAGATTTGTGAGATCCATCAGATCGATGGTCAAAAGTCCCATTTAGTTTCGTTTTTACTATATGTAGTAAGTTTTAATTCGAGTATAACTTTTGATCCTTTGAGTTATAGAAGTCGTGCCCAACATGAAAATGGCTTATAAAAGCTAGGAGAATAACGTGGTTGGGCCAAATTGGACACTTGTTATTTTTGGCTGAAAACCACGATGTCTAGTATGAATAGGAGTTGTCTATAAATAGTAAGTTTACTATTTATAGTAAGTCACATTTTTAGGGTGTTTAAGTTGAAGTCTAAGTTTAAAACTCCATATTAGGTTTAAGCTCCTTATTTAAAGAGTTGTAATTTCATTTTTTATCATCAATCAATTTTTTTTCAAATTTATTAGGAATTATTCCTACTTTTATCCCCCGTGGATTCAAGGAAGCACTCTGAGGAGTCCAGAGAACTCCATGGATTCGGAGTAGTTATCCCCTGAGGAAGAAGGCGATCGACCTCATCACGTCCCTCCCTATGCTAAAACTATAGATAATCCCCCTTGCTCTCATGTTTAAGAAAGTCTATACACATGGGAGTAAGTTCTAAATATTATGAAGCTCTATGCGCACCAAGTCATTTTACCTTCACCATTGGCTTCTTAGTACCCATGTTTGTCAATAACATGTATTTTGTGTCTTTGAGTCGGTTGAGCATCACTGGAAGTTGAAGACATATGAAGACTCGCAGCATCAAGAATGAAGTTTAGGAAAAATGAGTTTCCTTAGTAAACCTTGCGCTAAGAACCCTTTCATTCTGAAACAACCAGCTTCTAGATCATTTGTACCATCTCCTTGACAAGAAAATTCTTGTTTGATCATCCTAGACCTTTAGTAAGGTATGGAGAGGCTTTTAGGCTCTGTTGGTTCAATCGGCACCCTTGGCGGTCCGATCGACCTGTGGTTAGCAACCAACATGCTGAGTATGTTTTACGTCAGTCCGACTGACAGGACTGTCGGTTCCTGTTGGTCCGACCGATAGACTCTGATAGTCACCAATCGAGTTGCCATCTCTATTTTTTTTTTAGTCTCTGTCAGTCGATCCGACAAACTCGAGGGTCCGACCAACGGCTAGCCATTATTGATCAGTTGACTCTCTTATCTATATAAATGCTCATTTAGGACTTTTGTAATAGGATAGTTTTTTATGGTGCTAGAGTCTTTATGCATACTACTCTAATCTTTTTTTAATTTTAGACTCAAATTCATTTGAGGTCATGTCATCTTCCTTGTAATTAATTACTCTATATGAGCATTTCAGGCTCGATTTGCAAATGTGCATGACATCTCGCATTCTTCAAAGTCTAGACCTTGTATCTCCAGGAATACCTTTGTCTAATAGCCTTTTGAATGTCCATTTAGGTGAATACCCTAGTTGTAGGAGATTCACCCACCATCCTATTCTCCCATTACTTTAGCACTCTCCTAAGAAGATCCATTATAATGTAGTTATTCATGGGAGCTAATGTAACGCCTTGAAAATTGGGGGTCGAGCAGAAGCTCAGCCCTCGAGTTCTAGTACATCACTTATGCAACATAGATAATGATGATTGAATGTTGTCCATATTAGTGCATTTAAACATGAGTGGGATTACACTAAATCAGCATATCATACTCCAGAGACAATTAGATTACGCAAGCGGAAGACTATGATAGATATATAAAGCATATAAGTGATTGTAAGTCTTCAGAGTATGATCGTCTCCAGGTTAATAAATACAAGTGTAACTCCAAAAGATACAAAAAAATGATAAAGTGTAATGTCATCTATCCATATCCCTGTAGCCCCGATTCGCAACTCCAGGTCTACATAGACCCGCCAGAGAGTTGCATGTAGGAGAACTCCTCCTCACCGTCGTAGAAGGTAGGCTCCATCTCGCAAGCCTCAACATCATCTGCAACTACAACAGGGTCTGGTTGGTGTTTTAAAACACCATCCCAGAACGTGGGAGTGAGTGATCAACTCAGTGGAGCTATAAGGCAAAGGTTAACATGTTATCAATTCAGTCAAGCAATAATGATAAAGTAGAACAACAATCAAGTCCTAAGTATTCTTGTTAATGCAGGAATGATATGTCATAATGATGCATGCCCTCACCTACACTCCCTCAGTGACATCATCTCACGATCGCAACATACACCCCTTCCTCTGTGCACTTCCTCGTCAAAGCACCGTACAATGCGATGCATGGTCGTGTTAGCCAAGTTCTTAATTATATATATTCATACAGTAGGATTGAGAAGCTAAGGTACCTCCCTTATATCATTTACCCAAACAATGATCCATGTAGGGTCGTCAATCCTAGTTAATCACATACGATAGGCAAGTTCAGGTCACTACCACCAACACCCTACCAACTAGCAGTCTATTTTCGAAGGCTCATCACCAACCTGACTAGGGACCACAGCCAGGCTGCGCCAGGGTAGGCCTATTTCATACTCGAGGTCACTCCACCAACGCCCTACCAACTGGCAGTCTATTTTCAAAGGCTCGTCACCAACCCGACTAGGGACCACAGCCAAGCTACGCCAATGTAGGCTGACAGCTCGAATATAGTGTCCCATACCACCGTATTCAACTCACGAGTTTGGGTTGCTCACTGGTCACTACAGGAAGGCTCGTCACCCCAGCGTAGGCCGACAACTCAACCACGGTGTCCCATACCACCATGCCCGGCTCATGAGTCTTAGCAGATCGTGGTACCATGGTTAAGATAGGTCTTTACATTGGTAAGGGGTACCTTAGGCTCAAGCAATAGTGTTCATACATGGTAAACACATAGTGGGCAAATCAGGTTACTTGACAAGTTCGATTGGTACGAGCGTACGCTGAATTAATCGACATGGAGCGCTAACCACTGTCGACAATTATCGCATGACTCGGATTCCCCGAATGCATCAAATGTGGTGAGACTAGCTCGGCCACTCAAACAAGAATTGTTACCGATTGCCTGGACTACGTCGTAGTCCCGATCACAATCAAATGCTAAGAGTAAGCATACATGATAGTCATACTGCATTTAACAACCAATTCCAACGTACATATCATTTTAGCATATTATTGAACACATATAACATGATATTCTGTATATATATTTGCTACACAAATATGCACTTGAAATTAAAGCTACATGAAGAAAAGTATACATATAGCTAAGGTAGTTGAGAATGCTATCTTAACAACCCTCGTTAATACAAAGCATCAACCAATTACTCATACAGGCATTTTGTCAAACGCTTAGACTATATATTACACATACGTGTAATATACTAGTTCTAACAGACATTAAGGCAAATCCTTTCACAAAGGAGCTGTCACTCATACAATGATCATATATTCTCAATTTACAAGCATGGCAAGCACAAATCATATTTCCATAGTCGTTCAAACATTTCAACAAACACATAGAACACATTATACTCAACATAGTTTATATCTATATGTAATATATGGAAAACATCGTATCTAAGCACATGTGATAGCAATCAAGTCAGTCATAAACCATTACTGATATTGAAAGCCTTGAAAACCATAACCTAAACATTTATAGTCCACACCTTCCACCGGTAGACTCGTAACGAACTCAATTTAAACACTAAGCCCTCGCCTACGGTACAACGACAACCTATAGCATGAAATAGGTTAGCTACTTCACCATTTACTCTACTTGAATCCCTAAAACAGATTAAGGTTGGAATTTCTTACCTAAGAACGGAGTCGGAATCACCAGAATAGTGATACAGACAGGGTGGTTAAGCATGTGGAGTGATGGGATCGAATCCCATAAACTCTCTCCCACTTTCTCTCTCACTTTCTCTCTCTTTCCTTCTCTCTTTGCTCTCTTCTCTCTCCTAGGGTTGCAAATTCGTATGTGAAGGGAGAGAGGGGGTTTAAGGCCCTTATATAGGCCCAGAACTGATGGGAATGACCCCAGAGCCGTGGTATACTTAGGTTATAGCCAAACGGTGGTCATTTTGGTCCAAAAGAGCATCTTTGGAGGCCCCTTTTTTGTATACGGTTTAGGAGAAGTTCCCTAACATTGGATCTAGGTTAGGCTAAGTTTTCAGTCTGATCGAAGTTACGGATCGACCGCGGAAGACCAGTTTCAGTTCAACGGTCACCGATACTCGATCAGGGCCACAAGTACACTGATATGTGTTGGAAATTTTTCCTGATCTGAGGGTGTAATTGGGTCAGAATCTGACTATCTAAAATCTCAGATTTAGCCTGCAAGTGAATGGCTCAATTCACATAAGTTTCAGTTCATTTATTAAAGATATTCGCATTTCTCACACACTTCGCTCTAGGCTCAAGTTGTACGTTTCTAGACATTATTGGAGTTGATTTCTGAGATGGTGGTCAAGTCCAATAAGGCAGTCATCACTGTATAGTTTCGCGGTCATCGGACTTTCGACGCACGGTCTAAGTCCAATACGAAGTTTCAACGCGCTCCCGAGAGCAACTGGGTTTTGAGATGGATCGTATGTTTTTAGGTAATGTAGCGTTAGTGATTTTAATTTTTTTGGGTCTTGTAGTTTACATAGAAAGTGGTTCAAGCCAAATCCATCAATTGTTTAGTATAGTACTTAACTAAACTTCACCCTAATTTTGACAGAATAAGGTCCTAGGGTAGTTCTATGTCCCTTCTTGGCACTTTTAGTAAGTATATTATTTTAATTATTTTTATATCAGTTTATCATCAAGTCTACTTCATCTCTACCAAATTTCATTAGATTTCGTATTGTAAAAAAATTCTAAAAATTCTAGAAGTAGCAGCTGTCTGGACTAATAATTTTCGAATAGTCGTCACATCAACCTAGATTCAATTATATTAAAAAAAATTATTATATTTTTCTCTTATTTTTATATGAAACTAGACTTATCAAGCTTCAATCTAGTTTTGAATCACCTAAATCGAAGTTGTAACAAGGGAGATATGACTTTTTGAAGTCGAACGAAAAGTGCAGAAAATCTGCAGCGAGGGTGCACCAAAACTTGGTGCTCCGGCGGCGGGCCGCCGACCCGGCGTTGGCGCCGCCCGCCCGCTGTGGCGTCTGGTGGTGTTTTGCCATGGGATTTTAGAAATGAGTATATCTTGTACCCTGGAATGAGTTATTCAATGTGCAATATATGATTTTGGGGTAAGAGAAGCTGATCTATTCAAATAACCTACTTATTTCATGATATTCCAAAAGGTTAATGGTCAAAAACTTATTTTATTTATTTATTTACTATTTATAGTATTTTTTAGTTTAAGTACTGTTCTTCATCACCTAAACTTTATGTTTGTGTCGAATATGAAAGTGCTAAAAAAATTGAAGAATAAGGTGGTGAAAGGTGAGATTTTGAAGGAAATGGGTTAAAAGGGGATTTTTAGTCTTTAGGATTGAATTCTGAGAAGTTAATAAGGTGTTATGATCAACCATGTGCTTAAGGACGTCCATCCCCAAGCTGTGAAAAATCCGGAACGTTACAGCTAAAGAGGAGGCACTTCAAGATTGAAGGAGCATCAAAAGACTCCCGCTATAAAGGGACTCATCCAAACTTATGGATACTTGAGTTTGGAGTTTGAGACCCAAACTTAAAGTCAAGTCCTTGTGTAGGCCACCGACGGGTGTATACGTGATTAGTTCTTATGTAGAACTATTTGAGACTTTGTGATCCAAACTTGAGATTCAAGACCTTGTGTAGACCACCGACGGGTATGAACGTGTGGGTCCTTACACGGGATGTCTATTGTAATGGTTTGTGGTGAACTTTGAAAACCATGTGAAATAGTGATATTTGGAAAAATTAAGTTTGAGTTTGCCATCCGGAGTGGAGTAGGCAAGTTACTGAACCACTATATATCATTGTATTTGCAATGTGTTGATATGTTTCTATTTATGCTTATAACTTGATTCTTATTTACTATGGATGCATGAATAGATCAAATGCTAGGTGTTTGTTTTATTACACTCACTTGATATCTCTATTTCACATAATAGACTACTATTCTGATAGTTTAAGTGTTAATTGCCCCCACCCCACCCCGACTTAGCCATAACTTTAAGCTCTTAGCTTTGTGGTATTGGTGTGATACACACGCACTTTCTTGGCTCGCATGTATGAAAAAGTTGAGATGAAAAATCACCGGAGTACTCATCATTTTATCCTTTGCAGTGTTTGTTTGTTTCAAGAATTATGGCTAATTGGTTTGGGAATATATTACCTAAAAGGATTTATGAAGAGCAAGGTGTTTTTCTAAAGACATTTTTTAAAGATCTCATCAGCACAGAAAATGACACAGGTAGAAAAATTAGGGGTGAAAATGTGATGCTTAAACTTAATAGAGCAAAGGCTTATGATTGTATGAGGGGTTCATTATATGTGTGCTAAGTTTAGTTTCTATAAATTTGGATCTTTTAGTAGAATTGGATCTCTTTAATCACTCAAATCATAAATAATTGCAGTCATGTATTTTAATTGAAGTATGTGGTTACCTTAAATCCACCAGGGGCCTGAGGCAAGGGAACCCATTTCTCCTTTATTATTTCTTGCAAATCTCTTTACAACCAAGATTGATAAAAGGCTTGTAGGTTGGAAATATAAATTTCCTTTTAGAGATGGAAAAACTATCCTTCTTATACATGTGTTAAATAGCATATGAATTCATTTGCTTTCAATTATGAATCTCATTGTGATTATCAACAGAATTGCAAGAATGCTCTCTAGTTTTCTTTGTGGGAAATCATATTGGGTTTGAAGTGTCATTGGGTGGTATGGTCAAACTTTTATTTATTGGTGGAGGAATATGGTCTAGGATTGAAGAATTTAAGTAATGTTTGTAGAAGGCTTCCTTTTTAGTTAATATGGAATATGGAATCTTTGAAGGGCAAGGGACCATGGTCGAATTGCATGCAACTGAATACCTAAGGGGTTTTAGTTTTCATGATGTCTCTCTTTCTCATCATGGCTCAGCAATTTGGAAATGTATTTACAGGTCACAAACAGATCTTGTCTTTTTTACTAGTTAAAATGGTTGATAATCAACGTTAATGCCAGTTTCTGGTTCGATTATCAATAAGGAAGCGGTGCGTTAGTGGAATTTGTTCAAAATGAAATTTTCCACCACAGAAAATGGAATTTCATAGTGTTCAGGGCTCAATTATCAATTATAACATTATAAGATGGATCTAAGAAGATAAACTTGTTTGGATGACATCTGTCGGTGAGGAATTTTCTATGAAGTCAGCGTGGAAGAGTATTTGATCTACCTCTATTATTCGTTCGTCGTTGAAATAACTTTATTTTGAAGAAGATGCCCAAAATAGCTTTAATAGTGTTACATGTTGATTGATGTCTTAAATCTATAAATTCAAGTGTCTATCGATGACAGCTTGATGCCATCGAGCAGACTTCAATGCCATCGAAGGCTGCTCAATGCCATTGGAAAATTTTGAGAATTTCATAATTAGTTGCTAAACTCTTTTGGTGTCCTACTTGATGCCATCGAAATAGGTTTGATGCCATCTAAATAGATTCGATGCCATTGACAAGTCATTGATAACATCGAAGTGCCATCAAGAAAATTCAGAAAATACATGTTTAGTTGCTAGAACGTTTTGGCATTTTGTTCGATGCCATCGAAGGTGTCATCAAATGATCGTGCAAAGTTATGTAGAATTACGTAAGTGAGAGATTTATTTCCTATTTCGATTATGATTCACCTAGAGGCTATATATATGGGTGTAATCAGGAAAATGGGGTATCAAGAGCTTTTCAATTCGTTCCTAAGGTTTCAAGACTATAGCTTGGGTGATTCGAGGCTTGTTCGAATCAGATAATCTCTATCTCTTGTAATTTTCTACTTTCATAGTGCATAGCTGTCGCTTTGTGCCGTAATTTTTTTTTCTGAAAGGGTTTTTCCACGTTAAATTTTGAGTGTTTGTGATTAGGCTTGATTATGCGATTGGAATACTTTGCTTGATTCATCTCTGTATGCTTCCACAGTCCTCTAACAAATGGATCTGAAAGCTAGTATCAATGGCTTCTAATCTTAAGTTTGATATTAAGAAGTATTCCGAGAAAAATAACTTTGAATTATGGAAGGTCAAGATGACCGGTCTCTTAGTTCATAAAGAATTGAATGATGCACTCCTTGAAAAGTGGCCGAATTCTATGACAGATGATAAATATAATAAGATGGATAAAAAAGCAAGAACCTCCACTCAATTGTGCCTAACAGATGAGGTCATCTACAATGTCATAAGAGACAAAACTACAGCAAGTACATGGGTGAAATTAGATGACATCGAAGAAATCTCTTAAGAATCACCTATACTGGAAGCTTCAGTTGTTCAATCTGAAGATGCCAAAGGGCGGAGATGTTGAAGCCCACATAAGTAACTTTAAAAAGATGATTTACAAATTGTTGGATGTGGAGGAAACGATGAAGGATGAGGATCAGGCATGCATCTTGTTGAATTCTCTCCCAGCTTCGTATGAGTCATTTAAGGACTCGTTATGCACCAGTAGATGGACCCTTAGCATTGATACCGTTATTCATCCCTTCATGGAAAGGCGATGAGAAAAAAGCGGTGATGTGGGCGCAAATACTGATGCATTAGTTACAAGGGGGCGAAATTCTAAGCCGGACAGTGGATCTTCTTAATCGAGATCTAAATCCAAGGGCAAGGGCAAATGAAAGTTAAAGTGATGGAACTATAGGATGTCTGGGCACATGAAGAAGGATTGTACAAATCCTAAGGCAAGAAAAGAGAACTCAAAAGCTTCTTCCAGGGAAGCAAACACTGTCAAGTCTGATAAATATATGAGTGGAAGTGATGTATTGTCAGTGTCCATAGTCGAACAATTATACGATGATCAAAAGGATGAGTGGATTTTGGATATTGGAGTATCATATCACAAGATTCCTCATCGGAGTTGGTTCATCAGTTACAGAGAGTGTAATGGTGACCAGGTCTTTATGGGCAATGATAATGCTTGTAATGTGGTGAGTGTTGTATCGGTGCGTATCAAGATGTTTGATGGCATGGAACATACCTTGACCGAGGTGAGACACATTCCTGATATGAGGAAGAGCTTGATATATCTTAATGCACTCGGGGCGCTTGGGTATAGATTCATCGATTTTAATCGCGTCCTTAAAGTTTCAAAAGGGGCACTCATTGTTATTAAGGCATAGAGGAATGAAAATCTTACAAGTTGATTGAGAGCACTTCATTGGGTGGAGCTGCAGCGTTTGTAGCGAATTCCACGTCTGCAAGTATGTGGCATGCACATCTGAGCCACATGAGCAAGCGAGGCATGAAGGTACTTTCTGACCATTTTTTAATTTCAGTCTTTAAAAGTTTTGATTTAAATATATGCAAGCATTGTATAAATGGTAAACATTTAAGGTTATCTTTTACATCTAGAAAACATGTATGTAAGGATGTTCTTGATTATATGTATTCTGATGTATGGTGGTTGGCACCCGTGGTTTCTGCTGAAGGGTCATCATGGTTTGTCATGTTCATTGATGACTACTCCAAGAAAGTGTGGGTTTATTTTATGAAAAATAAATTCGATATTTTCACCAACTTCAAGCAGTGGAAGGCGATGGTTGAAAAATAGTTAGGGTGAAAGGTAAAGGTACTAAGGATAGATAATGGCAGAGAATTTACTTCAGGTGAATTTAATCAATATTGTAAGAATGAAGGG